>NW_012103642.1:4366-7187 GCF_000951045.1 Mandrillus leucophaeus | reverse complement strand
ATATAATTATTTTATACGCTTTTGTTCATTCACTTATTATTTCATTCAATAGGTATTTGCTTGTTATAAGCACTGTTGTGATGATATAACAGGACATAAAACAGAAAACAACCCTGCTTTTTTAACTTACATAATAATAATAAACAAATTATAGCATTAAAATTTAGATGTTTTAAAATGGATGCTTCTAGTTCAGTGATACTGAGACTATTGTTAAAATAAAGTATGAATGTTTAAAACATAACTAGAATGCTGAGCAAAGCTATAATAATATTTATTACATTTTTATAAATTATAGTATGATTTACAAAATTTCATAAAAATATGCCATATATACATACAGTAAGTTCTAAGTTAAGATCATCTGTAGTTTGTGGGAAATTGACTTTAAGTGAAATGATATATAACAAAGCAATTGTTTTTCTCAACAACGTTATAAAAAATGGTATCGAAAGAAACAAATTTAATCTAGAACCTTCTGAACATTATTGCATGTAAGGTCATAGTTTCCAAAAACTATCCACAAGGTTAAGTGAGGACTTATACCATTTCATATAAAAATAATTAGTATATAAATTTACCACATTCTACTTTAGCAGAACTTTCTTTCTTCTCAAAATGTAACATTAAAGTAGATTTATGTAGGTTAGATACATGATCCAAAAATATGTTTTTCCTTTTCTGAATTGCACTCATAAACACACACACACACATACAATGCAGGTATGTGTTCAATAGTGTCCTACAATATTTTACCCATTCCGCAGTAAAGAGTCTTGACTGTCCAGGTCAGTCTTGACTTAAACTTTCACTTTCCTTTAATCCCCTGTTTTTAAGCAGGCCATCACATTCTAATCAGTTCATGACAGAGCTTTGAAGAAGTTTTGGTTGCATTACAAAAGGGTTAGATTTCAGCAGAATGTATGTTCTTGCTACAATCACCCCCTTCCTGTTTTTAATATACATATGACACCTAGAACACAGGAAGACATCTTGTGACCATAAACCAATGCAAAAAAAAGACAATGTTCAAAGAATGAAAAATGAGAAAGAATACAGACTTCATTTAAAGACATGATAAATGTACTTTTGATAAAGTTACTTTTACCAGATTTTTCTGATTTACACTATTACGCATCAGATATGTCCAAATGATTCTTGTTCAAAATTTTTAATGCACATAATATATTTATCATATGTACATTTCCCCTAAACATAGCTCTCATTGTATTTTATGCTAAAAAAAAAAAGGCAATGCCTGTTTTTCCAGAGATGAAATTGAGTAGCCTGCCACAGAGCAATATAAATTTGGTCATAGTGAGAATACATGAATTCTACTGCACATGTTTTTCTTGTGGGATCTCCTCATTCTATACCAGAAGTTTAAATATACTTTGTAAAATGTGGAATATACTCCTTGAAAAGAACAGATAATCACTTGGGCCATTTGTTTTTCCAAATAAATTATGTTTATCTAGCAAAATGTATGATTAATTGCATATGCATGTGCTTGAAATAGTTAAATCTAAAAATATTTGAAATAAATAATGGAGTATATTTCATTTATCTTTGTCCATAGAGTTGTGTGTCAACTTATCTTTCATTTCTGTACTCAATTACATGATTATTAAATTTATTTTATGAAATTAAATGTTAGATTAATCAAAATGAGGAAATAAAGGGCAATAAAAGATGAAACTGAATTCTAAATATTTGAGTGCAGAAATTGATTACTAAATATTTGGCTTACAAGTCCTTTCAGATGTCTCATGAAAGACCAGAGAAGAAAAAATACCATTTTTTTCTTACCAAATGTATATCATAGTAACATGCTTTTATATAGTATTATTGATTAACATAATTGTAGATATTTTTCTATAAGAAAATTCAATTTACACTCTTTAGAGGCTGGGTATAATTTCATAGTATCATATTTACTTATTTCTCTATTTGTAGCCACAGAATTTATTTCCAATTTTGATATTATAAAAATTGAAATACGTTAATTGCATGGTAGTTTTCAATAAATGTTATACTATCAGTATTATTAATTCAATAAGGTAATTATTATGAATTTGCAAGAGTATAGACATTTCTTACTTCTCATTTTAATAATTGTTTTTCATCACCTCTTCCTTGTACTACAGGTATTCTGGGGTTTTTGTTTGATTTTTGTAATTAGAGACTTTTATTTTATGGCATATGGAAAAATCATGGCATGATCATTACCCATATCAATCATGATACTGGGAAATCAAAGGAAAATGTGCATGGTATGTGTGTGTTTATGTTTGTTTGTCTGTATGTGCACTCATACTTAACAGTAGAGTATGTAGAGTATGTGTTCTTTTGCATATGTTCTAATTATACACTAGGTCTGAAAGTTCTGATGTCTGTCTTGAATGGTATTGAAACCCTAAAGTGAGGTCTGATACACAGTAAAAACCAAAGAGCTTGTAGATGAGAAGTGATAACAACAAATGAAAAGAGACATACTAATGTTCATTAACTCAGAAAACTGTGTGACTTAAGATATTGATCAGTAGAAAAGTTCAAGGCAAGTTTTGCAACAGATGGACTCTCTGTCTAACCCTGATTGTCATCATTCCACAACCACACACATGTACATAATTTAGAAGGACCATCTGGGGAGAATATGGACAGCTTTCTACTTGGTGGCTATAACCACAGCTGTTGTTATTTGTGAAATTCTTAACGTGTAGCTACTACCCTATCATCAATAATATTATGTCACCTATCTCAGGGAAAACATTCAGAGCTTGTCTTTTTTGTGCATAGAACATCCGAGAAATAAGTAAAA
>NW_012103642.1:2486-3031 GCF_000951045.1 Mandrillus leucophaeus | reverse complement strand
ATGGAAGTATATCTACTAATGTGTATGCCATCATGGTCTCCCAAAGTGCTGGGATTACAGGCATGAGTCACCAAGCCTGGCCCCCTAAGATGTAGTTTAATGTGCACTGGTGGTTTCTAGTTATGGCATATTCCAAATACTAAGGATTTTTCTTTTGTGATGTGTTTTCTAAAGGTTCTTCGGAGAAATCCCACCAGTGTGACCTCTCACAATTTTATTGATCTAGGCAACACCTCTCACAAATGGGATGACTTTTTAAGGGGCACCTACTTCAGATTCCTGCCTTAGTCCTCATAGGGTCACAGTCAACACACATCTTTGCTCTGACAAAATCTGGTGCTGCCTTTCTCATAAACAATCACCTGCCCTCTCTAGCTGAAGTAAGAAGCAAGTGATCCACTCTTATTTTAATATCATCCATTTCTTCCCTATAAACAAATTGCACAAAGTAAATAAAATGTATCCTTTAAAGAAAAGATGTATAGATTTACATTTAAAAAAATTATATTCAACAAAGATATCATGGATAAAGCCAAAAGACAAGA
>NW_012103642.1:0-2436 GCF_000951045.1 Mandrillus leucophaeus | reverse complement strand
GAATATACTCCTTGAAAAGAACAGATAATCACTTGGGCCATTTGTTTTTCCAAATAAATTATGTTTATCTAGCAAAATGTATGATTAATTGCATATGCATGTGCTTAAAATAGTTAAATCTAAAAATATTTGAAATAAATAATGGAGTATATTTCATTTATCTTTGTCCATAGAGTTGTGTGTCAACTTATTTTTCATTTCTGTACTCAATTACATGATTATTAAATTTATTTTATGAAATTAAATGTTAGATTAATCAAAATGAGGAAATAAAGGGCAATAAAAGATGAAACTGAATTCTAAATATTTGAGTGCAGAAATTGATTACTAAATATTTGGCTTACAAGTCCTTTCAGATGTCTCATGAAAGACCAGAGAAGAAAAAATACCATTTTTTTCTTACCAAATGTATATCATAGTAACATGCTTTTATGTAGTATTATTGATTAATATAATTGTAGATATTTTTCTATAAGAAAATTCAATTTACACTCTTTAGAGGCCGGGTATAATTTCATAGTATCATATTTACTTATTTCTCTATTTTTAGCCACAGAATTTATTTCCAATTTTGATATTATAAAAATTGAAATATGTTAATTGCATGGTAGTTTTCAATAAATGTTATACTATCAGTATTATTAATTGAATAAGGTAATTATTATGAATTTGCAAGAGCATAGACATTTCTTACTTCTCATTTTAATAATTGTTTTTCATCACCTCTTCCTTGTACTACAGGTATTCTGGGGTTTTTGTTTGATTTTTGTAATTAGAGGCTTTTATTTTATGGCATATGGAAAAATCATGGCATGATCATTACCCATATCAATCATGATACTGGGAAATCAGTATTAGCAAAGGAAAATGTGCATGGTATGTGTGTGTTTATGTTTGTGTGTCTGTATGTGCACTCATACTTAACAGTAGAGTATGTGTTCTTTTGCATATGTTCTAATTATACACTAGGCCTGAAAGTTCTGATGTCTGTCTTGAATGGTATTGAAACCCTAAAGTGAGGTCTGATACACAGTAAAAACCAAAGAGCCTGTAGATGAGAAGTGATAACAACAAATGAAAAGAGACATACTAATGTTCACTAACTCAGAAAACTGTGTGACTTAAGATATTGATCAGTAGAAAAGTTCAAGGCAAGTTTTGCAACAGATGGACTCTCTGTCTAACCCTGATTGTCATCATTCCACAACCACACACATGTACATAATTTAGAAAGACCATCTGGGGAGAATATGGACAGCTTTCTACTTGGTGGCTATAACCACAGCTGTTGTTATTTGTGAAATTCTTAACGTGTAGCTACTACCCTATCATCAATAATATTATGTCACCTATCTCAGGGAAAACATTCAGAGCTTGTCTTTTTTGTGCATAGAACATCCGAGAAATAAGTAAAACTAACAATATCAGAAAGAGCTCTCTTGCTCTCTTTCTCACCATATGACACGCCTGCTCCTCTCTTTACCTTCTGCCATGATTGTAAGCTACCTGAGGCCTCACCAGAAGAGATGCTGGCACTATCCGTCTTGTACAGTCTGCAGAACTGTGAGCCTAATAAACTTCTTTCTTTAAAAATTTTTTAAAAAGAAATAGCAACAATAATATTTGCAGCACAGGCATTTCTGTTGTAGATGTGAGCTTTCTCTAAAGATGTATGAGGTTTATTTTTCAGAAAGGCAGAAATCTTTAATGGGGTAACATTGGGTTTCATACAGTTTCAAAGATGAGTTGATGTTGTGGTTTGCCTCAGAAATATCTATTGTTTATTCTGAAAGTGTTTATTAAGACATCTGAACAACAATCAGTTCTTTGAGTGATCAAAGGTACCACTGGATATTCACAGAAAAAAATTACACGAAATCATTTTTTTATTATAGGAATCTATTTTAAAATAATTCCATGCAGCAAAACCTGAAATTAATGTTCTTAATTTGTTTTCAATTAGAAAGTGACAATCTGAATAATCTTATACTAACAAATTATTTTGCTCATTATACCCAGGCAAAAACTAACTAATCAGTGAATGTCAAATACAGTATAGCTTATGTGAAAAGCTCATTTTTCACATATTTCATGCTCAGTTCCTATCAGGAGGAAGAGTGAGATTTTGGACATCTGTTTTTAAAAGTAAGTGCTTTAATTAGCAGGATACAGGGTGTCTTCAAATAACATCATCATTCCCAAGGGAACTCCACCCTGAGGGAGTTAAGAGAACTCCGTGAAACATGCTGGTAACCTTCTGCTTGCAACAGAAGGACCATGACACTCTCCGTGGCCTACTTGGCTCATGCACATAGAACAGTTTACTGAATGAACTAAATTACATACGGGGCAGCCTAAAGCCACTTTATTCCTTCCCAAAATTGTCCTTTCATTGATTTAGTCTCTCAGCTTGCTTTTCTTACACAGGATAAAAGA
>NW_012103641.1:1177-1514 GCF_000951045.1 Mandrillus leucophaeus | reverse complement strand
CCAAAGAGACGTGTGAAATGGACACAGGCAGCAGGTGTACTGAGCTGTGTGCTGTGCCAGGACCACAGAGCTGTACATGCTTCTGTGCCAGGCATGAGGAGGCAGGGAGAATGGGGCTGGGCGTCGGGACGCCTCCGGGAGAAGGGGACGTTTGAGCTGAGACCCAGGGGAGGATGGGGATTGAGTAGGTGGAGGGGGAGGGCTGGGTGGCAGTTGTGGGGAGGTCAGGGAGTGCAAAGGGCTTGGGGAGGGAGCTGCAGGAGCTGCGGGTTGCGGGCTGGGTGGACAAAGGGGTGGGGCATGAGGCTGGAGAGGACAGGGCCTGGGGATGGACCAT
>NW_012103641.1:0-1127 GCF_000951045.1 Mandrillus leucophaeus | reverse complement strand
CTGCTGGGCCCAGTCCAGGTCCTCCTTGAGTGTCTGGTGTGGGCAGCTGGGTGGGCGGGAGGGACCTCGGCTTTCAGGGGGCAGCACAGGGGGCCGTGTCGCTCCTGGGTCCTACCCACAGTGCTGCCTGTTTCTGTCCTGGGGAGGGCAGGGGATGCCCTCAGCAGGCAGCTGCCATGGGGCCACGGTCACACTCCAGGTCACGGAGCCCACAGGCACAGTCACATTCCAGAGGTGTGTGCACGTTGCAGGGGGTCGCACACGAGGGATGTTTGTGCGTGATCTTGATCTGAACCTCCTGTCAGGTCTAGGGTCTGCCCAGCAGGGGACAGCACACTGTGCTGGGACCGCTGAGGCTGGAGGGGGGCTCAGTGTGTGTGGGTGTGAGGGTGTGTCCACCAGAGAACATGTGTGAGGACATGCGTGTGCACAAGTGAGTGTGTGTGCAAGGAAGGGTGTGCACAGGTATGTGCCTTTGAGGTGTGTGGGCACATGTAAGTACATGGGAGAGTGTGTTTGCGTCTGACAGTGTGTGCATCTGAGGATGTGTGTGCACATGTGAGCAAATGTGAAGGCCTGCACACGTGAATGGGCACATGAGAGTGTGTATATGTGAGAGTGTGTATATGTGAGAGTGTGCACCTGTGAGGGTGTGTGTGTGAAGTGTGTGTGTGTGTGCCTGTGAGGGTGTGTGTGTGAAGTGTGTGTGTGTGCCTGTGAGGGTGTGTGTGTGAATGTGTGTGTGCGCCTGTGAGGGTGTGTGTGAAGTGTGTGTGTGTGCCTGTGAGGGTGTGTGTGTGAATGTGTGTGTGCGCCTGTGAGGGTGTGTGTGAAGTGTGTGTGTGTGCCTGTGAGGGTGTGTGTGTGAAGTGTGTGTGTGCCTGTGAGGGTGTGTGAAGTGTGTGTGCCTGTGAGGGTGTGTGTGTGAGGTGTGTGTGTGTCCGTGTGTATAGAGAGCATGTGTGTGCCTATGAGGGTGTGTGTCTGAAGTGTGTGTGTGTGCGCGCGCCTGTGAGGGTGTATGTGTGTGAGGTGTGTGTGTGTCCGTGTGTGTAGAGAGCATGTGTGTGCCTGTGAGGGTGCATGTGTGTGAAGAGCGTGTGTGTGCCTTGCACGTGTGTGTGGGC
>NW_012103640.1:365-1634 GCF_000951045.1 Mandrillus leucophaeus | reverse complement strand
CTCACAGAGTTACATCTGTATTTCGTGGATCTTTTTGCTAGCCTTATTTCTCTGGAATCTGAGACAGATATTTCTGATCCGTTTGAAGACTATAGGGCCAAAGGAAATATCCTCCGATAACAAAGAGAAAGAAGTTTTCTGAGAAACTTCTTTGTGTTGTGTTAAATCATCTCACAGAGTTGCAGCTTTCGCTCAAGAATCCTTTCGCTAAGACAGTTCTTGTGGAATTGGCAAAGTGATATTTGGAAGCCCATAGAGGGCTACGTTGAAAAAGGAAATATCCTCAGACGAAATCTGGAAAGAAGATTTCTGAGAAACTGCTTAGGGTTCTGTTAATTCATCTCACAGAGTTACATCTGTATTTCGTGGATTTCTTTGCTAGCCTTATTTCTGTGGAATCTTTAGTGTTCTGTTAATTCATCTCACAGAGTTACATCTGTATTTCGTGGATCTCTTTGCTAGTCTTATTTCTGTGGAATCTGAGAACAGATATTTCGGATCCCTTTGAAGACTATAGGGCCAAAGGAAATATCCTCCGATAAGTAAGAGAAAGAAGCTTTGTGAGAAACTTCTTTGTGTTCTGTGAAATCAAATCACAGAGTTACAGCTTTCCCCTCAAGAAGTCTTTCGCTAAGATGGTTCTTGTGGAATTGGCAAAGTGATATTTGGAAGGCCATAGAGGGCTACAGTGAAAAAGGAAATATCCTCAGATGAAATCTGGAAAGAAGCTTTCTGAGAATCTGCTTAGTGTCCTTTTAATTCATCTCACAGAGTTACATCAGTATTTCGTCGATCTCTTTGCCAGCCTTATTTCTGTGCAAGATGAGGACAGATATTCCGGATCACTTTGAAGACTCTACAGCAAAGGGAATCTCCTCCGATAACCCAGAGAAAGAAGCTTTCTGAGAAACTTATTTGTGTTCTGTGAAATCATCTGGCAGAGTTACAACTTTCCCTCAAGATGACATTCGCTAAGACAGTTCTTGTGGAATTCGCAAAGTGATATTTTGAAGCTCATACAGTGCTATGGTGATTAAGGAAATATCCTCAGATGAAATCTGGAAAGAAGCTTTCTGAGAAACTGGTTACTGTTCTGTTAATTCATCTCACAGAGTTACATCTGTATTTCGTGGATCTCTTTGCTGGACTTTTTTCTGTGGAATGTGAGAACAGATATTTCGGATCCCTTTGAATACTACACTCCCAAGGGAAACATCCTCCGATAACAAAGAGAAAGAAGCTTTCTGAGAAACTTCTTTGTGTTCTGTG
>NW_012103640.1:0-315 GCF_000951045.1 Mandrillus leucophaeus | reverse complement strand
ATAACAAAGAGAAAGAAGCTTTCTGAGAAACTTCTTTGTGTTCTGTGAAATCATCTCACAGAGTTAGAGCTTTCCGCTCAAGAAGCCTTTCGCTATGACCGTACTTGTGGAATTGGCAAAGTGATATTTGGAAGCTCGTAGAGGGCTAAGGTGGAAAAGGAAATATCCTCAGATGGAATCTGCAAAGAAGCTTTCTGGGAAACTTCTTTGTGTTCTGTTTAATCATCTCACAGAGTTACATCTGTATTTCGTGGATCTCTTTGCTAGCCTTATTTCTGTGGAATCTGAGAACAGATATTTCGGATCCCTTTGAAG
>NW_012103639.1:4355-6385 GCF_000951045.1 Mandrillus leucophaeus | reverse complement strand
TGCTCTTTCCCCTCCGGTCCTCCCTCCTCCCCATCCAGTCAAGCTTAATACATATTAACAGTTGCCAAGAAGCTGTCAGAACGGAACTGGGGTACTCCCCACCTGAAGCTGGTATTTTCTTTGTTCTGTGACAGGCCAAATTGGGTGTACTCATCCCTTTTTTTTTTCTCAAAAAGAACATTTTGAATGCTGTTTAAATTGTGTATCTGTAGTTAAGGATAAGTTATTATTTTGCCCTTCATTGGCTCCTGCAAGTGACCTATCCTTCCTAAGCAAAATAGCCAAAAGAGCAAATGGTGTCCTAAGTCATTAGAATTCCCTCAGCTAGGGAAACTGAAATCTAAGCCTTTGCCAACATATACAAAAGAAGTAGACAATTACAGGCGATTACTACATTCGGTGCAGACTGGAAAAGTTGGAGAACAAAAGTAAGTTACATGATAATCACTTACCTGTTAAGAATTAAAAATGAGTTTAGAAAGTAGATAACTAATGCAGTTTTAAAAAATGGAAAGAGTAGCCCGGCATGGTGGGGTGTACCTGTAGTCCCAGCTGCTCCTCCAGAGGCTGAGAAGGGAGGATCACTTGAGCCCAGGAGGTCGAGGCTGCAGAGAAACATGATCACGCTACTGCACTCCGGCCTGGGTGGGTGACAGAGAGATCCTATCTTAAAAAAATAAAGAAAAAAGAAAGGGAATGGGGATAAAAGTTTTAATTGAATCATAAAGTGGGTTTTTCTTTTCTTTTTGATTGAGGCAAGCATTATATATGACGACATGCTCCAAGGTTTATGTTTTCTTATAAACAATTTTATCGAGATATAATTTACATTTAATAAAATGCATTAAGGAAATAATCCAGTGAGTTTTGACAAATGTAAAACACTGCCACAATCAAGACACATAACTTTTCCAATGCGTAAGAATGTTTCCTCACGCCCTCTCAGGCCAGTCCCTGCCCTCACTGGTTTCTATTACCTGAGAACACTTCTACCTGACTTTGACCTTCACGTAAATGGACTCAAACAGTATACATGCGTTTTTTGTGTCTGGCTTCTTTTGCTCAATATATTTCTGATGTTCATCCACACTGCAGAGTGCATTTGCAGCTTATTCTTTTATTGCTGAATAGTGTTCAACTATATGAACATACTTTTTTATTAATTTTCTTCATACACACTTAAAATGTTTCCAGTTTTGATTATTGTCACTAAAGCTGCCATAAACATTCTTACATATGTATTTATGTGGATATATGCTTTCATTTATTTAGGTGAATACCAAAAAGTGGAATTGCTGGGTCATAGGGAAGTTGTAGATGTTTAATATTACAAGACACTGCCAACATTTTTCAGAGTGGTGGTATTCCTTTCCTAGGAATTCCATTACAAAATATCAAAAACTGGGTGTATCAGAACAAGAGAAATTTATTCTCTCAGTTCAGGAGTCCAAGAGTCCAGTATCAAGGTGTTCTCAGAGCCACACTCCCTCTGACGACTCTAGGAAAGAATCCTTCCTGGCCCCTTCCAACTTGTGGTGGTTGCCAGCAACCCTTGGCATTCCTTGGTTTGTGGCAGCATAATTGCAATCTCTGCCTCAAGCTCATCTGTCTTCACTTGGCCTCTTCCCTATATGTCTTCTCTGTGTCTCTGTGTATCAATTTCCATCCTCTAATAAGGACACCAATCATTTGAGTTAGGACCCATGCTAAACCAGCATGACCTCACTATAACCAGATTACACCTGCAAATATCCTATTTTCAAATAAAGTCACATTCTGAGGTTCCAGTTAGACATGAAGTTGGGGGACACTATTCAACCCCATACAGTGGTTGAACAGTTTTAGAGTTTCCACCATATGTATGAGAGTTCCAGTTTCTTCACATCCTCAGCAGCGCTGGGTACTGTCATTGTCTACTCTAAAATGTTAGCCTTTGTAACGTGGGTGTAGGAGTACCTCATTTGGGCTTCAAATTTCAATTCCCTGATAACAATTGATATTGAGCTTCTTTTCATGAACTTGGCCATTTA
>NW_012103639.1:897-1430 GCF_000951045.1 Mandrillus leucophaeus | reverse complement strand
CTAAATACTTCTCCATAGACTACGTTTGATGGAACAATACTTCCTAGTTATTTTCATTATGTTTAAATTATTAAAAATTAAAAATTCATTTTTCTTTACCTCTTACTCTAACCACTTTAATGATACATTCACAATACATACGTACAAAATGTTTGAAAAACCACACACCTGTCACATTCTACTTTTCATATGTTTTCAATCTTAGACATATTCTCAGTCTTGTTTGTTTCCACATGAGATACTTCACTATGAAATACACGAAGAATTGAAAAACTTGAAAACTATGACAAAAGTTAAAACGTGAAAACAGTCTTAATTATTGTTATATTCCTACACTTCTTTCACATATCTTGCTCCATGGCAGTGAAGTATGTTGAAGGGATTCAACTGCCCTGTCTCCCCGATATTCCACCCACTGTACCCCAACTTCTCCCCAGCTGTAAGCGACTGAAATACCTGGACGGTAGCACACAGTCTTTCAGCTTTTCAAATCCAAAGAGATGAGAGCTTTAAAATCAAGGAATGATTGGCTA
>NW_012103639.1:0-847 GCF_000951045.1 Mandrillus leucophaeus | reverse complement strand
GCCCAAGGGCTGAGGAGTGCAGGAGCGGCTTGGGACTGGCGGGCAGCTCCGCCTGCAGCAAGGGCGCGGGATCCACTAGGTGAGGCCATCTGGGCTCCTGAGTCTGGTGGGGACTTGGGGAACTTTACGTCTAGCTAAGGAGTCCTAAAGGCACCAATCAGCACTCTGTGTCTAGCTCCCGGTTTGTAAATACACCAATTGGTACTCTGTATCCAGCTAAGGTAGCAGGGACTTCGAGAACTTTTCTGTCTAGCACTCTGTGTCTAGCTCAAGGATTGTAAACGCACCAATCAGCACTCTGTCAAAACGGACCAATCAGTTCTCTGTAAAATAGACCAATCAGCTCTCTGTAAAATGGACCAGTCAGCAGGATGTGGGTGGGGTCAGATAAGGGAATAAAAGCCTGCTGGAGGCAGCAGCAGCAACCTGCTGCATTTGCTTTTCTTTTTGTGTAAGTTTTGTTCTTTTCGTCTGCAATAAATCTTGCTGCTGCTGGTTTTTTTTTTTTGGTCAATGTAGGTTTTATGAGCTGTAACAGGGTGAAGGTCTGCAGCTTCACTACTGAAGCCAGTGAAACCAGGAACCCACTGGAAAGAAGGAACAAACTCTGGACACACACCGTCTTTAAAAACTGTAGCACTCACCGCGAGGGTCCGCGGCTTCGTTCTTGAAGTCAGCGAGACCAAGAACCCACCAATTCTGGACATAGTATCCCAATGATTCTAAGAGACCTAGAGCTGTAACCACATAGCTTGAAAATTAGCCTTTCTGTTGTAGGTGCCATGTGCTGGAATTACCAAGGAACACAAAAAATACAGCTTGCATATTCCTCACCGACTAAAACATT
>NW_012103638.1:4503-5906 GCF_000951045.1 Mandrillus leucophaeus | reverse complement strand
AGAATTGGTAATTATTCTTAGGGCTGGAGTTCAAATTTGATATTTTATTTTTTTAGTGGACTCTGAATAGTAGTGATGCCAGATATTTTCTTGATCCCTTCGCAGGACTTGCAAAATGGGTGCCTCATTTACTCAGCCTAGCCCGGTCAACTCCTTGTGGGAGGGAGCGTGCGAGCAAACGAGTGCAGGCACCAGAGCAACCTAGTGTAAGAACCAGTTGCTTTACCCCCTCCGCAGGAGCGAAGTCTGGGCGGGCTTCGCAGCAGTGTCCAGGTTAGTGGCCCCAAAGTTCCAGAGGGCATATTACAATGCTTACTTAGCTCTGCCGTCTGCAGACAGCAGTGTGTTATCAGCTCAGGTGGCCCTTTGCCTCGTCACGTGGGGAAGCTGCTTTTCTCCAGTGAGGGCAAAGGGCCAGTGTGACAGCCTTTTTGGGTACCCGCATCCAGTGGATCCCAAATTCTTGTTCGGTGCCCAAGAGGAATGAGGGATGGTGAATGTGGAGAATTGTACTGAGTGATGAAAGCAGCTCTTAGCAGAGAGGGAGCTGGAAAGGGAACAGGAACGGAATGTTCCTCTCCCCTGAAGTCAAGCCGCCTCTTGGCATCTGTCTTTCGATGTCCAGTTGCCTAGTCCAGACACCATCTCTGAAGTGAAAGTTGCCTCTCCCAGATATCCAACTGCTTCTCCCTGATGTCTGGCCACTTCTACTGTCTGCCAGCTGAGTCTGGGGTCTTTATAGGTACAGGATAGGGGCGGCCGTAGGTAGTTTTGGAAAAGGCAGCATTCCATTGGTAAAAAGACATTATTCAGAAAGAACCAATCAGAAGAGAACAGGCACACAGAGTTGGAAGTTCTCACTTTGGGCTGTAGGTTTCAGGCCCTTTGGCTCAAAGGTGTTTTTCCAGGGACCCACCCCTGTCTGCCTAGACGTCCCCTCCCTCCTATAGCTATCAGCAGTACAGTTTTGAGAGTTTCCCAGTTGAAACTAATATTCAGTTGGGAGTGAAAATGGAAATCCTAAAGAATATCACCCAAAATTTTATATTTCCTAGAGTCTTTCATCTCATGAAAAGAATGGGAGCTGTAGAGGTCTTGTAATTTGTAGTCTTGGCTTACTTGGGTTGAGTGATATTGGTGACAGAAGAGAAACATAATCTATCTGGCATTTTATTAAAGGATAATGATATAAAGGTGATTAAGTGACAGTCACTGTTCCCAGGAACTATACTCTACAGTTTACAGTATAATGGATAATAGTAGTTTTATAAACAACTAAGTCTAAATTTGTGAGAATGTCTTTTATAGAGATGTATACCAACTGCCAGAGTAACAAGTGAGACCATTGTTCTCTCAGGATGGATGGGGTGCATAGATAAGAAACACCTGACTCAGGACTTGAA
>NW_012103638.1:0-308 GCF_000951045.1 Mandrillus leucophaeus | reverse complement strand
CATGGAGTCTTATGTTATTTTACTAACTAAAGTTTGTATTTCATAATTACATCACAGTATATAAAAATATTGATATTTTTGAAAAGGGCTTTTTATCTATGATTTTGATAAATTAAGGTGAATAAATACATGAGATGACCATTTTTAATACATGAGATGGAGTAAAGGAAATGAGAAATATTATTTATTGTTAGAAAAACTTTAAAGTTAAAGGGGAGCTTCTGGATGGTATAATCTCTATATTACCAACCAGAGCATGTCAAGGAAAATAGACATGATCTTACCAGAGAAGATACCCTCACATACAC
>NW_012103637.1:6902-10687 GCF_000951045.1 Mandrillus leucophaeus | reverse complement strand
AACTGCGGTCCAGGCATTTGGAGTTCTTGTGTGCTGGAGATGTGGCTGGGGTTTCTCTGACAGTGGAGGCAAGGAATTGCAACTCAGAAATACATTGCTACTTGGCTGCCTCTACTTTGTTATTGTACACCTTGAAGGCAAGGTTAATTAAGTCCTGTTGTGGGGTTTGAGGGCTGGAATTTAATTTTTGAAGTTTTTTCCTAATGTCAGGAGTGGATTGAGTGATAAAATACATATTAAGAATAAGGCGACCTTCTGGCCCTTCTGGGTCTGGGGTAGTAAAGTGTGTAAGGGTTGCTGCTAAGTGGGCCATGAACTGGGCTGGGTTTTCATCTTTACCTTGGGTAGTTTCTTTAAGTTTGTCATAATTAACAGCTTTGTAAGCTGCCTTTTTAAGCCCTTCAACTAGGCAGGAAATCATGTAATCTCGCCTAGCTATGCCTGGGGAATTTGCCTGATAGTTCCATTGGGGATCCTCTTGGGGAACTGCTCTAATGACTTACTGGAGGTCTGGCTCATGAAGCCAGCAGTTATCAGCATGAGATTGGGCGAGAGAAAAAACTCTTTCCTGTTCATGTGGGGTAGAGGGTAGAAGTCAGGATGACATTTAAGTCACTCCAGGTTAAATTGTATGACAGAGTTAGATATTGGATATAGGACAGAGTTAGATATTCCTGTATATATTTAGTGGGGTCTGATGAGAAGGAGACTAAATGCTGACAGATCTGAGAAAGGCCTGATAGAGAAAAAGGTACATGTACCCTGACTATGCCTTCAGCTCCAGCCACTTCTCTAAGAGGAAATTTTTGGGCAGGTGGGGAAGAGCTAGTCGTGAAACTAAACTGTAAGCTGGACCGGGTGTGAGGAGGGGAGGTGATAGAAAGATTATAGGGTGGAGGAGCGGAGGCTGAGGAAGAATTGGGACTTAGCTCAGCCTGGCGACGAGCAGCCTGGGGAGGAGGGAAAAGGTCAGATGGGTCTGTAGGAAAGGAAGACTGGAAAGACTCAGCGACTCTTGGAGTTGGGACTGTGGGGACAGGCGGGAGGGAAAGAAGGAGGATTTGGGAGGAATCACATTGGGAATAGAGACTAGGGAGGGAACGAAGTGTGAAAAATGCCTGGATATAAGGCACCTCAGATCGTTTGCCCATTTTTTGACAAAAATTATTTAGGTCTTGTAGGATGGATAAATCGAAAGTGCCGTTTTCTGATCATTTAGAGCCATTGTCAAGTTTGTATTGGGGCCAAGCAGTGTTGCAGAAGAAGATAAGGCATTTAGGTTTTAGGTCAGGTGTGAGTTGAAGAGGTTTTAAGTTCTTGAGAACATGGGCTAAGGGAGAAGACGGAGGAATGGAGGGTGGAAGGTTGCCCATAGTGAAGGAGGCAAGCCCAGAGAAAAGAGAGTAGAGATGGGGGTTTCTTACCCTCCAGAAAAGCAGGAAAGGGGTCGGGATGTGGAGATAAAGGGTTGGGGTGCAGAAATAAGGGGTCAGGGTGTGGAGATAAGGGGTCAGGATGTTCTTGCCCCCCAGAAAAGCGGAGAAGGGGTCAGGGGTTCTTGTCCCCCTCAGAAAAGCAGAGAAGGGGTAGAGACAGGGAGAGAAGGGGCTGTGGGTGCTTGTCCCGCCCCCCAGAAAAGTAGTGCTTGCCGCTACGGGTGAAGGACCAAGGCAGGCGTCCATGCATGGTCAGACACCTCTGAAATGTGGATGAATAATCAGGCAGGCGTCCCCGCCTGATTAAACACCAAGGGAAGACTGTCTTCCCGTGTCCATGACCAGCGCCAGAGTTTTGGGTCCATGAATAAAACATGTCTCCTTTGTCTCTACCAGAAAAGGAAAGCAATTGAAATTAAGAGAAGAGAAAGATTGAAGTGTGGCATCAAGACTGAAAGGAGAAAGAGCTTGAGGGATAGTGAGAGAGGTTGGAGAAGAGAGTAGAAAGAGGTCGCTTACCCAATTTAAAATTGGTGAGATGTTCCTTGGGCTAGTCGGTCTGAGGACCTGAGGTTGTAGGTGGGTCTTTCTCATGGAGCAAAGAGCAGGAGGACAGGGGATTGATCGATCTCTCAAGGGAGGTCCCCTGATCCGAGTCACGGCACCAAAATGTCATGCGTGTCTGTGTGAAGAGACCACCAAACAGGCTTTGTTTGAGCAGTAAAGCTTTTTAATCACCTGGGTGCACGTGGGCTGAGTCTGAAAAGAGAGTCAGCAAAGGCAGATAAGGGTGGGACCGTTTTATAGGATTTGGGTATGTAAAGGAAAATTACAGTCAAAGGGGGGTTGTTCTCTGGTGGGCAGGAATGGGGGTCACAAGATGCTCAGTGGGGGAGCTTTTTGAGCCAGGATGAGCCAGGAAAAGGAATTTCACAAGGTAATGTCATCGCTTAAGGCAAGGACCGGCCATTTTCACTTCTTTTGTGTTGGAATGTCATCAGTTAAGGCAGGGGCAGGGCATTTTCACTTCTTTTGTGATTCTTCAATTACTTCAGGCCCTCTGGGCGTATATGTGCGAGTCACAGGGGATGTGATGGCTTGGCTTGGGCTCAGAGGTCTGACACAAGGCATCAAAATCAATATATATAAAAAGTATATTGGTTCCATCCAGAAAGATGGAGACAACTCAAAGCAGGGAACGGGCATCCAGGTCACAGGTTGGTGGGAGACAAATGGTTACACCCTTTTGAGTTTCTGATAAGCCTTTCCAAAGGAGACAATTAGATATGCATATTTCAGTGAGCAGAGGAATGGCTTTGAATAGAATGGGAAGCAGGTTTGTCCTGAGCAGTTCCCAGCTTGACTTTTACCTTTAGCTTTGTAATTTGGGGGCCTCAAGATTTTCTTTTCACATTTCCCCCCTTTTCTTTTTTAAAATCTTTTGGAGAAAGCATTTTAGAAGAAAATGAGTCTCTGATTTCAAGTTTCATCTGATCTCTCATGGCAAGGACGGTTTACTCCTAAACAGGTAGGTCCCAAAACTTCATTTTTAGCAGGTTATGAAGTCTCATTTCCTCTGAAGAGAAAATAAGGGGAGGAAGGGAGAAAAACAACAGCAAACAAAAGAATGATCCTGGAAAGTGGCTTATGTATGTAAATGGGTTGCTGTTGTTTTCTTCTGAAGTTTAAGTTGTCTAGCTTCAGTTTGCAGGGCTTTAAGAAAGCACCGCTTAGTTTTCAGTGATTTCAAATTAGGAAAAAATTGGGGAAAAAAAGAAAAGAAAGAAGAAAAATACTGAAAATGTTATTTTGTAGACTTGTAGCCAGGAAAAATTATAGTTCAGCCCAAATGTAGAAAATAATAAAAATTGAAAAACATTAAGCAAGACTAGAATCTAACAAGTGTGCTATAGTTTTTGAAACATTTTTTTCCCATTTTCACTAAAGACAAATCATGGTAGGACCAACTTGCTTTATTTTACCTGGCCAGATTGTTTGTATAAAGTACAGCAAGAATAATTATTTTTCACCTAGGCTTTTTAAAATCGGCGTTGATGAAACTTTGTTCCATAGAAGAAATTTCAAGACATTTTTAAAGCCGAGCCTCACCTCACATATGGATTTGTACCATCAAATACCTATGAGCTGGGTGAATTATCTCTCCTCTTGAGGTTCCAAGATAAACCTAGGGCTCCTGGGCCTGTCAGAAGGTGACATTCTTTACTAATGACAGGTCAGAAACCCTGTACAGGGACTCTGTAGACAAAGTATGAGGCTACTTTTCCCAAGGGCTTTTATTGGCTGCATAAGTCAGATTTTATTCTTTAAGGAAAGCATGCCATTCCAGTC
>NW_012103637.1:5861-6852 GCF_000951045.1 Mandrillus leucophaeus | reverse complement strand
TTTTCACTAAAGACAAATCATGGTAGGACCAACTTGCTTTATTTTACCTGGCCAGATTGTTTGTATAAAGTACAGCAAGAATAATTATTTTTCACATAGGCTTTTGAAAATTAGCGTTGATGAAACTTTGTTCCATAGAAGAAATTTCAAGACATTTTTAAAGCCGAGCCTCACCATGGATTTGTACCATCAAATACCTATGAACTGGGTGAATTACCTCTCCTTTTGAGGTTCCAAGATAAACCTAGGGCTCCTGGGCCTGTCAGAAGGTGACATTCTTTACTAACGACAGGTCAGAAACCTTGTACAGGGACTCTGTAGACAAAGTATGAGGCCACTTTTCCCAAGGGCTTTTATTGGCTGCATAAGTCAGATTTTATTCTTTAAGGAAAGCATGCCATTCCAGTCTAAGTCTTGGTAAAGTAACCAGTTTCTCCAATTGTGTCCTCTTACAAATGAGTACAGATTCTTATTGCACTTATGCAAATAACTATATTATCATAAGTTAAGAATACTCACCAATAGTTTCCAAATTCTGGAGAAATCAGGTAGAGAGAAACAAATATGCTCCAAATTTTGTTCATAGGAGTGTACTCAATTGTTAAAAGCTGTCAATAGCTCAAAGGAAAACTTTCAAGACTCTGAAAAGCAAAACAAAGGATCAGCAATGTTTTAAGCAATAAGTCAAAAAGATTACTTCAGTCCATGCAGTTAATTCTTGTTTTGCTTGATATTAGGGACATTTTAGCTCTCCTTGAGTCCACCTTGGGCACATGTCATCAAGACTTTGTGTGGCTATGTCATGGGCGTGCATCCTCAACACTGGCAAAATAAACTTTGTAAATAAACTTTCTAAATTAACTGAGACTCTCTCAGATATTTGGAGTTCACAAATCAAAATTAAAAACTTTTTTTTTTTTTTTTTGAGGCGGAGTCTCGCTCTGTCGCCCAGGCTGGAGTGCAGTGGCCAGATCTCATCTCACTGCAAGTT
>NW_012103637.1:0-1153 GCF_000951045.1 Mandrillus leucophaeus | reverse complement strand
GCTCTAGCCAAGGGTTTGTATAACGCAGCAATGGATTTTTTAAAGTCAATTGAATATGTTAAAATGGTGTATTTTTGTGCTAATATGCATTTCTGTTATTATTGAGGATGTATTTGCAATGTTCTTTTTTTTCCTTTTAATTTACAAGAGTTCTGTTTCAATTCAGCATATATTACACACACACTTTTTTTAAAAATTTAACCACAGTTTTATCTGAATTTTGGGTGAGGATATGGCATGATATAGGGATCTATTTATACTATTATTTTTTACATAAATAGCAAATTGTCCCAGCATCATTTATCAAGTAATCTACCCTTTCCAGATAGATTTAAAATGCCTCCTCCATCACATAAACAGTAGCTCTAAGCCAGCAGACCCCATTTGTCACCTGGTTTCTCATGCTTCCAGCACAGCACAGTGGCGTGCAGTTTGGGAAGCAAAGATCTTGCAGAGATCTATCCAGAAGAGAACACTGGAGGCCTCTCAAACAAGCAATAATAGAAGATTATGGTTCATTCCACACAGTCACTTTCACAGTGTGCTGGAGAAGGCATCAAATGATCTGGCATCAAATGATCTAGCAAATGTCCATCACCATATGTCAGGGTGGTGGAATTACCAATGTTTTTCATATCCCTCTTTTCCTTCATTCAAATCTTCTGTGACTAAATATTCAGAAGACGAACAATAAATAGTAATCAAACAAAAACACTTTTAGGACATTTAAAACCTTAAAGGTTTAAAAGAACTCATCTGCAGGCATGTCTGGGTCCACCACACAGTGTTATGCTGGGTGCAGAGGCTCCTAGAGATCTTTGTGCCCAAGCCCATCTGGCTGGCTCCCCACAAGAGCAATCATCTTTTTACAGTGTGACCGTATGGCTCCAGCCAGTCTTGATCCATCTAAACTCTATTTCCCCAGAGCAGCTCTCCCTTCCCTCAGCCTCTGCCTGAAACATCACCCCTTAACTGAATTACATGGGGGTGGGCTGCATAACAGTTGCTGTCTGACCGGGAGCCGTGGCTCAAGCATGTAATCCCAGCACTTTGGGAGGCCAAGGTGGGTGGATCACCTGAGGTCAGGAGTTCAAGGTCAGCCTGGCCAACGTGGTGAAACCCTGTCTCTACTAAAAATACAAAAAAATTAGCC
>NW_012103636.1:12422-13168 GCF_000951045.1 Mandrillus leucophaeus | reverse complement strand
GAAAAGAACATGATCTCATTCCTTTGGTGTATATGTACAACATTTTCTTTATCCAGTCTATCATTGATGGGCATTTTGGTTAATTCCATGTCTTCACTATTGTCAATAGTGCTGCAATGAACATACATGTGCATGTATCTTTTTAATAGAATGATTTATATTTCTTTGGGTATATACCCAGTAATGAGATTGGTGGATCAAATGGTATTTCTGGTTCTAGATCTTTGAAGAATCACCACACCATCTTTCACAATGGCTGAAGTAATTCCCACCAATAGTGTAAAAGTGTTCGTATTTCTCTGCAACCTCACCAGCATCTGTTGTTTCTCGACTGTTTAATAATAATTGCTATTCTGACTGGTATGAGATGGTATCTCATTGTGGTTTTGATTTGCATTTCTCTAGTGCTCAGTGATGTTGAGCTTTTTTATTTTTTTTTGTATGTTTGTTGACCATATGTATGTTTTCTTTTGAGAAGTATCTGTTCATTTCCTTTGCCCACTTTTTAATGGGTTTTTTTTTTTTTTGTAAATTTGTTTAAGCTCCTTGTAGATTCTGGATATTAGATCTTTGTCAGATGGACAGATTACAAAAATTTTTCCCAATCTGTAGGTTCCCTGTTCACTCTGATGATAGTTTCTTTTGCTGTGTAGAAGCTCCTTAGTTTAATTAGATTTGATTTGTCAATTTTTGCTTTTGGTGATTTTGTCATGAAATCTTTGCCTGTGCCTATATCCTGAATGGTG
>NW_012103636.1:9244-11557 GCF_000951045.1 Mandrillus leucophaeus | reverse complement strand
AGTTGGGATTTGGTGGCATGTCAAGGGCTGGTGCAGAAGAGGCCAACTGAGGTCTAACAGCAATGACAGGACAGCCTCTTCCTTGTGCTCAGGAGCCAAGGGAGGCACACTAGAGCAGAGCAGCAGGTGACCAAGGGCAGTGGTATCACTTCTCTTCCCCAGGATCCATGGGGAGAGGACAGGAAAACAATGCTCTTGGGAGTGATGCATCCTCCCTTGGGGTGTCAAGATTCATCCTGGCGGATGCGTTGGTTTCCTATCGCTGCTATGAGAGATTACTACAACTCAGGCCTTAAAACAGCACAAAATTATCTTATAGTTTCAGAGATCAGAAGTGTGAAATAGATTTGCTGGGCTAAAATCAAGGTGTTGGCATGGCTGTGTTCCTTTCAGAATTCTAAGGGAGAACCTATGTCCTTGGCTTTTCCAGCTTCTAGAAATAGTCTACATTTCTTGGGTTGTAGCCACCTCATTCAGACTCTGCTTCCTTCATCATCTCTTTTACTCTCTGTGACCCTCATGCCCCTCTTTTATAAGGATCCTTATAATTACACTGGATGACCCAGAATAATCTCCTCATCTCAAGATCTCAACTTAATCATAACTGTGAAGTCCCTT
The DNA here is from genome assembly GCF_000951045.1 of Mandrillus leucophaeus. NCBI lineage: Eukaryota > Metazoa > Chordata > Mammalia > Primates > Cercopithecidae > Mandrillus > Mandrillus leucophaeus. Next base: position 10,939 of record NW_012103636.1, on the reverse strand, counting down.
TTGACATGTAAGGTAATGTATTCACAGGTTCTGGACATTTTTGGCAGCATTTATTCTGCTTCCCATAGTGAAAGTAGCAGTGAGAGACATTTCTGAACCAGGCCTCCAGGGGCATGCAACTACGGCCAGGTCTTTCCTCATCGTAGTGAAGGCTCCTGGCATGCCCAGCTGTTTATATGGCCTTGTTTATACAGCCTGGAGAACGAAGATAGTTTATCATTTCCCTAAAGTCTTCATGCTGCTTGAATAGATTGTCTTCAGCTAGGAACTGATTTCGATAAATGTTAAAGCCATGATTTCTCAAAGATGATAAGGAGAGTTATCTCCTTTTTCCCCTCAGTCTACCTCCATCTCCCCACCTCCAAACAAGAAAAGAAAATCTCAGTGCACTGGTAGGCTTTCAGTGATGAGAGAGATCTTGGGGAGAGAATTCTAAGTATGGTGGTGACACCCACTCATTGGAAAACACTGCCCAGGAAGGATGGGGGACCTGGTACATTGTGGCATGAAACAAAGTTGCATTTGTGGGTGTTGTTGACATAACAGTGATAATTTGCCTCCTAAGACCTAAACATAGCCTCCACCAACATCTGAGAATGTACAGCTTTCCAAATAATTACCCACTTCAACTCAGCTCCCTCTAGACCTTCACAGGCTACCCAGACACATGCATGCTTCCAGTTCCTCCAAGAGAACTGCTCGTGGAAAGAATAAAAACAAGAGCAGCAGATTAACCATGTTTGGAGTGGAAATCCAAGGTCATGCCTGCTTCAAAACAGCTCAGTCAAATCCTGCAAGATTTTAAAGAGGGTAAAGTGTAGAAAGCTGCAGCCAGATCTCTCCACATTAAAAGTTACGTTTGTCTTGAAGGCAAAGGCCCAGAGGATATGACAGAAGGGGTGCTCAAAGATCCAGCCCATCCGTGTGCCTGTCTGACCATGGGCACAGGTTGAAGGCGAGAGTTAAATGATCAGGAGGGTTATTTATGATAAATATTGATTGTGAGGTTGCTGTGCGTACACACACACACACACACACACACACACACACACACACCCCATTGCCTATTTAAGCAGCCCTAACAAACCAAAGCCAGGGGCTAATATTGAACAGTGACCTTATTGTGGTGGCTCTCCACACAACAAAAACCACATTTAAAAGGCATCAAGACCAAAAGTAAGATCTGAAGAATGAGGAAATCTAGGCTATAACAAAAATGAAAAAAGGTTTTACATATTCGCTGAACACGGGCAGCACTGAAGGATGAAATGATTCGTTTGCTAGGCTCACTAGAGTAAAGGGCAAGAAGCACTTTCCACCCAAGTTGCTACCCCTCTGGTGCTCCCTGGACCATGTGGATAGAAGTTTATGTTCAATCTGTAAGTCCGTTTTTTAAATTTTTATGGGTACACAGTATAATAGGTATCTGTATTTATGGGGTACATGAGGTATTTTGATACAAGCATACAATGCTTAATAATGATCACATCAGGGTAAACTGGGTATTTATAACTTCAGCATTTAACATTTCTATGTGTTACAAACATTACACTATTTTATTAATTTTTAAATGTATGATAAATTATCATTGACTATAATAATCCTGTTGTGCTATCAATTACTAGAACTTATTCATTCTATCTAATTATATTTTTTGTACCCATTAACCATCCCCACTCCAACCCTACTACTCTT
>NW_012103636.1:0-2004 GCF_000951045.1 Mandrillus leucophaeus | reverse complement strand
GCAAGAGTGTATGAGGCTGCCCTTTTTCCCCATCCTCATCAGTATTTGCTATTGCTTGTCTTTTGGATAGAAACCATTTTAACTGGGGTGAGATGGTATTTCATAGTAGTTTTGATTTGCATTCCTCTGACAATTCTCTGACAATAAATGATGTTGAGCATTTTATCACATGCCTGTTTGCCATTTGTATGTCTTAAGAAATGTCTACTCAGATTTTTTAGCCCTTTTTTTTTTTTGAGACGGAGTCTCGCTCTGTCGCCCAGGCTGGACTGTAGTGGCGCGATCTCGGCTCACTGCAAGCTCCGCCTCCTGGGTTCACGCCATTCTCCTGCCTCAGCCTCGTGAGTAGCTGGGACTACAGGCGCCCGCTGCCACACCCAGCTAATTTTTTTTGTATTTTTAGTAGAGATGGGGTTTCACCGTGTTAGTCAGCACGGTCTCGATCTCCTGACCTCGTGATCCGCCCGCCTCGGCCTCCCGAAGTGCTGGGATTACAGGCATGAGCCACTGTGCCTGGCCATTAGCCCATTTTTAATTGAATTATTAATTTTTTTCCTATTTAGTTGTTTGAGCTCCTTGTACATTGTTTATTAATCCCTTCTACAAGTCTTTACTGAATGTCAGCACTACTAAATGTTAAGAGGTGGCATGATAGAGAAGAAAGAAAACTTGATTTGGAATAGTTAACACTGGGTTAAAGTCTTGGCTTTCCCACTTCATAGCTGTGTGACTTGGGCATTTAACCTGCAGCTTCTCCACCTCTGTGCTAGAATCATAATTGCTTTGGCTACTTCAAAGGGTTGACGAGAGAATAAAATATAGACGTAAGTGTGCTTTCTTATCCTGTTAAACATTATGAATATTGTGTGTTACCATTAGAGAAGCAAGATAAAAAATTTTGGTTTCTAGCTTATGATCTAGTTATGGAAAAAATCTGTACAAGAAATATTCAAAGAGCAAAACTATTTAGCAAAGTGTTGGAGAGTCCTGTAGTCTAGGTTTCCTAATGCCATGTGGCAAATGTTCATTGTGTGGTACAGACCAAGTATAAAAGTGAGAAAAGCAGTCATCAGGAAAAACTTCACAGGAGAGAAGAATGTGAGCTGGAAGTAATGAGACAGAAAGGAACCAGAAGAACATTCCAGAATGTGAGAGATTCATGAGCCAATACATAGAGACAGTGTGAAGTAAATCTGTGTGGTTTCTCTGCTTTCAGAAAACTCTCTCATATTTCAGACCCACTGAAAAATTCTCTCCTACAAACCACAACAGGGAACAATATAGTAATTTTTTTTTCCAGTAGAAAAAGGTACATACCTCTTGACACAGCAATTCCACTTTTAGGAACTTAGACTACAGATGGATGTGAGTGTGTGTATATACACATATGTGAAATAATTTATACAGACGATTACTGCAGTCCAGTTTGTATATGTGAGAAAACTATAATTTATAATTGAGAAATAATAATTTAAGATGCCATCAATAGGTGATTGGCTAGGAAATTGTGTTATTCACACAATCAAATATTTTACAGATTTTATAAAACATAAAATATATAAAGGTATTGGCCAGGCATGGTGGCTCATGCCTGTAATTTCAGCACTTTGGGAGGCCGAGGTGGGTGGATCATGAGGTCAGGAGTTCAAGACCAGTCTGGCTAACATGGTGAAACCCCACCTCTACTAAAAATACAAAAAATTAGCTGGGTGTGGTGGCACATGCCTGTGCCATTCATCCCAAAGAAGGAATCAACTCTGCTGATGAGCAGATCCAATACTTGAAAGACAAAACTCTATGAATATTCTTGGTTTTGACCCTGAATCTCAGCTACTCGGGAGGCTGAGGCAGGAGAATCGCTTGAGCCCAGAAGGTGGAGGTTGCAGTGAGCCAAGATCGCGCCATTGCACTCCAGCCTGGGCGACAGTGCGAGACTCTGTCTCAAACTACATGTGTGTGTATATATACACATATATGTATATATATACACATACACATATATGT
>NW_012103635.1:2833-3204 GCF_000951045.1 Mandrillus leucophaeus | reverse complement strand
TTGTGATCTGTTCCCTCACTTTGTAATGTGTCTCTTAGGCTCTCAGCCTGGGTTTCCTCATCCATGACACTGGACAAGGTGATAACAATTGCTTTACTTATGTGGAGCCAGAGACAGTGTGGATAACAAGCTCTGGGAGTGGTGTGGTGCGCATCTGGAAAAACCATATGTGGCAGCCCTGGTTATCTTGGAAGTGGTTGTTAAGGACTAAATCTTTTTTTTTTTTTTTTCTGAGTTGGAGTCTGGCTCTGTTGCCCAGGCTGGAGTACAGTGGCGAGATCTCTGCTCACTGCAAGCCCCGCCCCCCAGGTTCACGCTATTCTCCTACCTCATCAGCCTCCTGAGTAGCTGAGACTACAGGCGCCCACCAC
>NW_012103635.1:2311-2761 GCF_000951045.1 Mandrillus leucophaeus | reverse complement strand
TTGTATTTTTAGTAGAGACAGGGTTTCACCGTGTTAGCCAGGATGGTCTCAATCTCCTGACCTTGTGATCTGCCGGCCTCGGCCTCCCAGAGTGTTGGGATTACAGGCGTGAGCCACTGGGACTGAATCTTTTTGACATGTATTGAGCATCCACTCTGGAGATCCACAGATAAGACATGACCCTTGTCCTCAAGGGCTTATCTTGTAGGGATGAGACCAATAGGAAAGAAACATTTGATGAGAAACAGTGCCACAACCATGTTTTTTAAAGAAAATCTTATTGGAGCATTACAAAGATACAAAAAGTACACACATTTGCTTGTATGGCTCAATGAATGCTCATGAAGTGAACACATGTGTCATGTAACCACCCAGGTCAAGAAGCAGAACATGACCCAGAAGCATCCCAAAGCCCTCACTCTCTTCCTAATCACTTCTCTTCTTCCTCCC
>NW_012103635.1:0-441 GCF_000951045.1 Mandrillus leucophaeus | reverse complement strand
TCTAAAATAAATCATTCATACAGTTGGTGACTCATACAATCCATTTCAGTATGCTCAGCTACATGTTAGGAGATTTTTATTTAATTTAAGCATTTTCATTATTGTAGATTTTTATTGTTCACTGTTTACTTTTAAGTCTTGGGCACTTGCTATAATAAGGTTACTAGTCAGAGACTGCAGATAAAGAACAGCAATTCAACAATTAAAAGGCAACCAAGAATGCAATCTGTCGAGTAGCAAAAAAAAAAAAGAAAATCAGATCTGAAACTGCATGAAGATGGGCTGAAGGCCAAAACTATTATGCAAAATATGATTATTTCCAGTGGTAAACCAATATGTTTTGGGCTCCTGTGTTACATAGGGGATTTTGTAAGAGAATCAGAGCATCAGCATTTGGTAGGACACAATTCTTAGACTATCTCCTCCCAGAATTCCCTTTTT
>NW_012103634.1:3546-5807 GCF_000951045.1 Mandrillus leucophaeus | reverse complement strand
GCCTGAGCTCTATACGCTTCCACTCTATACCTCCTCCCTAGATTTACCTTCTTCCCTGTACTGATATCTCATACGCCAGTACAAAATGGCGCTCTTCCGGGTTCTTCATCACCCATTTTCCCGCGCCTGGGAAAATGATCAACTTACGGCGCAGGCGCAACATGATGTCCCACCAAAGAAACCAAAACGTACCTGGCCACGCCCACCGCAGGGCCACCATCATCGCCCTGGCCCAACCTCCGCCCCTGCCGGTCTATATAAGGCATTACACTGCCACCAATAAACGAGACTTGATCAGGATATTGTCTTGTCTCCATTTCTCGTGTCTCTTGTTCCCCCGAATTCCCACTCCCTCTTCTAGGGCCTACATTGATGATCCCGCGGGATGGGACAACGGACCCAGCAGAAGCTCCGGTGAGTTCCAGCTGTGATGAGCAGAGGTCACGGACAACGAAGAGGAAAAGTGAACAATGGTGCAGAACCTCGCGGGTCTTTATAATTAGCCTATAATTGAGAATTAGCTTTCACTGGGCACTTACTAAGTGCCAGGCCCTTTAGTAAATCCACTCATTGAATTCACACTAAACTCTGTTACTCCATTGTTTTCTGCAGATGATGGTATTGAAGCTTTGAGAAGTCAAGTTGTTCAAGGGAACCCAATTCCAGATCCAGAGGCCACATGTAGTTTCCCCAAGAGGGCAGAGATTAGGCCTTCCCCTTCTCCTCATCCTCCCTCAGTACCTGGCACAGGACACCCATGTACTGACATTGATGGGCCAACACATTGAACCATTGATTGACTACAGCTTGTGTCTCGGCCAGGCCTATGGTTATTTGCAAGGCTGCTTTATGTAGCGTGATTCAGGCCATTTAAGCCCCCAGCTCAGAAATGAGCACCAGCTGGGGAGCAGGCCAAGTGCCCAGGGAATGGCAGTTACCTGATGCAGTGGGCAGCCGTCAGGACCCACTTGTTGGCTACCAGGGACCCTCCGCAGATGTGGTACCACTTGCCATTGGAGGTGTATTGCAGGGAGACCTGGGGAGAAACACAGGAGCTTGTGGCTGTGGCTGAAAAAGCAGGGCCTCCCTGCAGTCCAGTTTCCCAAGAACAGGGCTGGGACAAGGGTAAGGGGGAGTGAGGCACTCACGTCAGGTGCACAACTTAAGGGGGCACCCAAAACCTCAGACGTCAAGATAAAAAATACGTTAATGCAATCTATATTAAAAACGATCAGGCCAGGCATTGTGGCTCATGCCTGTAATCCCAACACTTTGGGAGGCCAAGGAAGGAGGATCACTTGAGCCCAGGAGTTTGAGACCAGCCTGGGCAGTGTGGTGAAACCCCATCTGATAAAGTTTGGCTATGTCCCTACCCAATTCTCATCCTGATTTGTAGCTCCCATTATCCCCACGTGTAGTGGGAGTGACCTGGTGGGAGGTAATTGAATCGTGAGTGTGGTTACCCCCATGCTGTTTTCATGATAGTGAGTTCTCACAAGATCTGATGGTTTTATAAGGGGCTTTTCCCCACTTTTGCTCCACATTTCTCCCTGCTGCCGCTGTGTGAACAAGGATGTGTTTCCTTCCCCTTCTGCCGTGACTGTAATTTTCCTGAGGCCTCCCCAGCCAAGCTGAGCTGTGAGTCAATGAAACCTCTTTCCTTTATAAGTTACCGAGTCTCAGGTATGTCTTTCTTAGCAGTGTAAGTAAGGAATAATACATTGTATCTACAAAAAAATTGCCAAAAATTAGCCGCTGGGTGCGGTGGTGCATGCCTACAGTCCCAGCTACTCAGAAAGCTGAGGTGGGAGTATTGCTTGAGCCCAGGAGTTTGTGAACCAGTCTGGGCACCATAGCGAGAACCTGACTCTACCAAAACATTTTTAAAATAAAATAAAAATTAACTGGGAGTGGTGGTGCACACCTGTAGTCTCAGCTACTCAGGAGGCTGAGGTGGGAGGATTGCTTGATCTCAGAAAGTCTAGGTTGCAGGGAGCTGTGATTGCTCTGTGCTCAGCCTGGGTGACACAGCAAGGGCCTGTATCTACTCTGCCCCCCAACAAAAAGCAACAACAAAATTAACGCAAAAAATCTGGGATAGAAAAATAAAAAACATATAGACAATTAAAGAATAACTGTTCTGCCAGGCATAGTGCCTCATGCCTTTAATTCTAGCACTTTGGGAGGCCGAGGTAGGTGAATCCACCTGAGGTCAGGAGTTTGAGACCAGCTTGATGTCATCGTTGGCTTCTGTCTTTCCC
>NW_012103634.1:1978-3496 GCF_000951045.1 Mandrillus leucophaeus | reverse complement strand
TACTCAGGAGGCTGAGGTGGGAGGATTGCTTGATCTCAGAAAGTCTAGGTTGCAGGGAGCTGTGATTGCTCTGTGCTCAGCCTGGGTGACACAGCAAGGGCCTGTATCTACTCTGCCCCCGAACAAAATGCAACAACAAAATTAACGCAAAAAATCTGGGATAGAAAAATAAAAAACATATAGACAATTAAAGAATAACTGTTCTGCCAGGCATAGTGCCTCATGCCTTTAATTCTAGCCCTTTGGGAGGCCGAGGTAGGTGAATCCACCTGAGGTCAGGAGTTTGAGACCAGCTTGATGTCATCGTTGGCTTCTGTCTTTCCCTCTTATCCCTCATTCAAGTCTATCAGCAAATCCCATCAGCTCTAGCTTGGGAATACGTGGAGTGATTGCTACCCCTTGGTCACTACCTCAACTGCGTGTCCCAGTCATCCTCTCTTCTCAATGATCACTCCAGTCTCCCATCTCTTCTCCCCGCTCCTGCTCACATTTTCTCAACACAGCAGCCAGAATGACCCTTTTTGAATGGAAGTCGGATGACTTCTCTTCTCTGCTCAGGCCCTCCAGTGGCTCCCCCCTAACAGTTTATAAAACCTAAGAGTGTCTGATGACCTACTAGGCCCTCTGTGGCCTCTCTGACCCCATAGGCTCCCACTGTCCTCTCCTCCAGCCACCCTGACTTCCATGCAGTTCTGCAAATACACCAAACCCACTTCTGCCTCAGGGCCTTTGCACTGGCTCTTCCTCCTGCCTAGAATATTCTCGAAAATATTGATGTAGCTCTTTCCTTCACTTCCTGTTGGTCTCTGCTCAAGGTTACCTTCTCCATGAGGTCTTCTATGACCATGCTATCCCCAACAGTGTGCACACAGACGTACATGCACGCTCGTGTACATACACGCACGCTCGTGTACATACACACACAGACACACTCGCCTCCTTCCTCTTGCTCTGCGTTACTCTTCCTCATAGCATCTTGCATTTTCTGGCATGTTATGAGTTTACTCATTCAGTTGTTTATTTTCTCACTCCTCTGCTTTATTTTATTTTTATTTTTTGAGATAGATTCTTACTTTGTCGCTCAGGTTGGAGTGCAGTGGCATCATCTCGGGTCACTGCAACCTCTGTCTCCTGGGTTCAAGCAATTCTCCTGTCTAAGCCACCAGAATAGCTGGGATTACAGGTGCCTGCCACCACACCTGGCTAATTTAGTTGCATTTTTAGTAGAGACGGGGTTTCGCCATGTTAGCTAGGCTGATCTCGAACTCCTGACCTCAGGGTATCTATCCACCTCGGCCTCCAAAAGTACTGGGATTACAGGTGTGAGCCACCGTGCCCGGCTACTCCTCCACTTTAACAAAGGCTTCATGAATTTTTTTCCCCCACTGCTATGTGCCAGGTGCCTAGAATGGTGCCTGGTACATACTGGGTCTTTAACAAATGCTTACTGATTGAACAAGTGAGTGAATAAGCAAATGAATAGAATGAAAGAGATCACCAGGGGCAGGTGATCTTGTC
>NW_012103634.1:0-352 GCF_000951045.1 Mandrillus leucophaeus | reverse complement strand
TCCAAATTCTCAGGCAAAAAATACTGTGGGACTGTGAGAAAAGCAAAAGAACTGGCAAAAGTACACAAAGCCAAGTATATAAATTGTGAGTGTGGATCGAGTGGCTCATGCCTGTAATCCCAGCACTTTGGGAGGCTGAGGTAGGAGGATCACTTGAGCCCAGGAGTTCAAGACCAGCCTGAGTAACATAGTGAGACCGCATCTCTAAAAAAAAAAAAAAATAACCGGGTGTGGTGGCATGCATCTGTGGGCTCAGCTGGTAGGGAGGCTGAGGTGGGAGGATTGCTTGAGCCTAGGAGTTTGAGGCCGCAGTGAGCCATGTTTCGCCAGCCACTGTACTGCAGCCTGGGTG
>NW_012103633.1:6486-7086 GCF_000951045.1 Mandrillus leucophaeus | reverse complement strand
GCCTGTAATCCCAGCTACACAGGAGGCTGAGGCAGGAGAATCACTGAACCTGGGAAGTGGAGATTGCGTGAGCTGAGATTGTGTCACTGCATTCCACTCTGGGCAACAGAGTGAGACTCCATCTCAAAAAAAAAAAGGAAAGAAAAAAATATTAGCCAGGCATGGTAGCCTATAGACAGCCTGTAGACCCAGCTACTTGGGAGGCTGACTTGAATCCAGGAGGTGGCAATTGTAGAGAGCTGAGTTCACACCACTGTACTCCAGGCTGGATGACAAAGCCAGACTGTGTCTAAAAAAACAAAATATTTTTTAAAAGTCACTGAATCAGTCAACTGTCTCATTCACATAAGGTGAAAAACATAAAAACTAAGTTTGAGACAAACCGCCTATTACCCTCGAGCTACTTTGTGATTTGTCATAGGACTTACTGGCCTTACATGACAACATCTTGCTATGCTTTCCACAGTTCAGACATGCAAATTTTAAACCGTCTGGCAATTCCAGCACAGTTTATTAAGTCCTATTTAATAGTTCTAATATAGGTAAACTTGGAAGCATTCACACTCAAAATAAATGTTGAGGCCGAGCGTGGTGGCTCAC
>NW_012103633.1:5893-6436 GCF_000951045.1 Mandrillus leucophaeus | reverse complement strand
GTGTGAACCTGGGAGGTGGAGCTTGCAGTGAGCCAAGATCACACCACTGCACTCCAGCCTGGGTGACAGAGCGAGACTCCGTCTCAAAAAAAAAGAAAAACAAAAAATCAGCCAGGCCAGGCCAGGTGTGGTAGCTCACGCCTGTGATCCTGGCAGTTTGGGGGGCCAAGACGGGAGGATCATTTAAGGTCAGGACTTGGAAACCAGCCTGGCCAACATAGTGAAGCCCTGTCTCTACTTAAAATACAAAAATTGGCCAGGCACAGTGGCCTATGCCTGTAATCCCAGCAATTTGGGAGGCTGAGGCAGGTGGATCATCTGAGGTCAGGAGTTGGAGACCAGCCCGGCCAACATAGTGAAACCCCGTCTCTACTAAAAGTACAAAAATTAGCCGGGTGTGGTGGTGGGCGCCTGTAGTTCCAGCTACAGGGGAGGCTGAGGTGGGATAATTGCTTGAACCCGGGAGGCGGAGGTTGCAGTGAGCCGAGATTGTGCCACTGCACTCCAGCCTGGGTGATAAGAGCAAAACTCCATCCCAAAAAA
>NW_012103633.1:0-1728 GCF_000951045.1 Mandrillus leucophaeus | reverse complement strand
CCTTCCTGCAGCTTACTCTTCAGCTACCTAGTGTCTCTAAGCCTAAGCTTCTACCTCTGTAATACGGTCTAACCAACTTCACACCTTCCTGCAGCTTACTCTTCAGCTACCTAGTGTCTCTAAGCCTAAGCTTCTACCTCTGTAATACGGTCTAACCAACTTCACAGAGCAGCTGTGAAGATTAAATAATGCACATAAATAATATGAATAAAACCTTCTGAATAACGTACATTAGTAAATAAAGCCAGTGGCACTGAGTAAATAAATGTGATTGAAATTTAATACATCATTTCCTCTCATCATGTTAACAATCAACTCCAAATGCAGTCTCCATATGTAGGGCAGGTGTGAAGGAGAGGAAGTATGAGAAAAGAGATGAACGGAAAAGGTGGGGGCGGGGGGGCACAACGAGGACTCAACCTTACCTTCTTTTCAACACCTCCCTCTTCTCTATGCGATTGAACAGTTCTTGCTCTCTCTCTTTCTCTGTCATCTGTTCCAGACGGGCCCTGTCTTCCTCATCTCCCATGAGGTCTTCTCCATAGCCATCATGGAACTCTTCATCTTCTGAGGAAGAGTCTGAATCTGAACTGGAAGAGGAGCTGTTGCTGTCAGAGTCTGACACTTCACCTGCAACAAAGGCCCAAACACAAGATTACACTGTGCTCCAGCAGACAGGCCACAAGCGGCTCCACAATGTTGACAACATCACCCTTCTTCAGGCTACAGTAAAATAAGTTTGTTATTTTACTTGTTTTCACTTTTTTTTTTTGAGATGGAGTTTTGCTCTTATTGCCCAGGCTGGAGTGCAAGTGGCATAATCTCAGCTCACTGCAACCTCCACCTCCCGGGTTCAAGTGATTCTCCTGCCTCAGCCTCCCAAGTAGTAGGGATTACAGGTGTGTGCCACCACACCCGGCTGATTTTCTATTTTTATTGGAGACAGAGTTTCGCCATATTGGTCAGACTGGTCTCGAACTCCTAACCTCAGGTGATCCGCCCACCTCAGCCTCCCAGTGCTGGGATTACAGGCATGAGCCACTGTGCCTGACGTATTTATTATTACTTTTTAAATAGAGTTGGGGGTCTCACTTTGTTGCCCAGGCTGGTCTTGAACTCTTGGGCTCAAGCAGTCCTCCTGTCTTGCCTCCCAAAGTGCTGGGATTACAGGCATGAGCCACCACACCCAGCCCCAATTTTTTTTTTTTTTTTAAATTATTATTTTGACACAGAGTCTCCCTCTGCCCCAGGGTGGAGTGCAGTGGCGCGATCTTGGCTCACTGCAACCTCCACCTCCCGGGTTCAAGCAATTCTTCTGCCTCATCAGCCTCCTGAGTAGCTGGGACTACAGGTGCACACCACCACGTCCAGCTAATTTTTGTATTTTTAGTAGAGACGGGGTTTCACCATGTGGGCCAGGATGGTCTCGATCTCTCGACCTTTTGATCCACTCACTGCGACCTCTCAAAGTGCTGGGATTACAGGCGTGAGTCACCATGCCCGGCCTATTTATTTTGTTTGAGACAATTTTTGCTCGTCACCCAGGCTAGAGTGCAGCGGCGCAATCTCAGCTCACTGCATTCTCCACCTCCCAGATTCAAGCAATTCTCTTGCCTCAGACTCCCGAGTAGCTCAGGTGCTCAGCTAATTTTTGTATTTTTAGTAGAGATGGGGTTTCACCATGTTGGCCAGGCTGGTCTTGAACTCCTGACCTCAAGTGATCCACTT
>NW_012103632.1:3675425-3675746 GCF_000951045.1 Mandrillus leucophaeus | reverse complement strand
AGCATGAATCTATTAAGTAGCTATTCCAAATACACTCCAGTAGCTGGTATCTAAAATATTACTTACCTATTATCTTGGCATATACTCATTATTCTCGGATAAAGCAAAGAGTACAATGATTTACAAAGACAGACAACTCTTTTTCACGGTCCCCAAATCATATGTACCTTTTGTCTAAGACTTGATACATTTAACTAACGATAAATACCAGGTCGCAGTTGAGTCGTAGGGATTATAGTAATAAATTTTCATCCTGCTCCATCAAAGCACATTTTCTATTTAAATAAATAAATGCACTTTAACAATTATTCTAAATGTTAT
>NW_012103632.1:3674502-3674945 GCF_000951045.1 Mandrillus leucophaeus | reverse complement strand
GCTCACTGTAGCCTTGACCTCCTGGGTTCAAGCTATGCTCCTACCTCAGGCTCCCAAGTAGCTGGGACTATAGGTTCATGCCACCATGCTCAGCTAAATTATTTAGGTTTTTTTTTATGGAAATGGGGGTCTTGCTGTGTCCGGAATTTATTCCTTCTGGTGGGTTCTTGGTCTCTCTGACTTCAAGACTGAAGCCGTGGACCTTCGCAGTGAATGTTACAGCTCTTAAAGATGGTGTGTCCGGAGTTTGTTCCTTTAGATATTCAGACTGGACGTGTCCAGAGTTTCTTCCTTCCGGTGGGTTCATGGTGTCACTGACTTCAGGAGTGAAACCGCAGACCTTTGAACTGAGTGTTACAGCTCTTAAAGGTGGCGCCTCCGGAGTTGTTTGTTCCTCCTGGTGGGTTTGTGGTCTTGCTGACTTCAGGAATGAAACCGCAGAC
>NW_012103632.1:3671233-3673784 GCF_000951045.1 Mandrillus leucophaeus | reverse complement strand
GGAGGGAAGGGAAGGAAAAAAAAGAGAAGGAAAAAAAATAATGTGAGGTAGTTTAGTTTGTTTGTTATGACTTCCTCTCAGTTTGAGTTTCAAGCCTAATATAGATGTCAGGTAAAATCTATTAGATTTACTTCTTTTATATCAGTAAGTGCTCCTCCTCAATTGTCTAATTTAGAATTTCACTGAAATATCTACAAATGAAGTTATATGTCTCAATGATAATAGTTCTAATCTGCATTAGGCACCTAATATGCTTACTATCAGTTCTTAGCATAATAACAATTTTTAAAAGTGGCTTTAATTTCAGAAATGTTCTCTGATTCTAAAGTTTTAAAAACAGTGGATACCAATGCCGAATGGCTTTTAGATGAAATGAATAATTATAATTTTTCTAGGAATCACATTAATTAGCTAGCTGCCACCTTTGCTTAATGAGAAAGCTTTGTACTTTGTACATTTCTCAGCAGTTATTCATTTGACAGAAGGACCATGACTAAGCAAGTTATGCTACTTGGGACCATTTAACATGGTATGATAAAATAGAACCATACAGTGATAGACTGAATTTCTAATACTGAAATTAGAATTCTGAAACTGCAAATACAAAAGAGTTTGAAAGGACACAGTAGTTAAAATTCTTTTTGGGTTCATTTTACTTTATTTGGTGGAGAATATAATTTTAAAATTCATTGAAAATAATATCAAAATTCAATTTTGAATAGGTAAGAATGAAGCAACACTGACATTTTGAAGAACAAAGATGCAAATACAAGGGACATACTCTATGTCTCACATCTATTTCCCAGGCTTTCAAAATTATCACTGTAGTAGACAGGATTGGGCTGAGAAATTTAATCATATTTTTCAAGAATACTTTTAGTACCCATAACAATTCCTATTCAGCAAACATACATTTATTTCTTTGAAATAATTTGGCTTAGAATTTCAGGATAAGCTAGTTCTTTTAAATTATAATCATGAGTTTTTAGAGCTGCCTTAAGGATAGTGTTTCTAGACTCACAGAGACTACATAACAGGAATATGATATGAGGACTTTGAGAGGTGAAATGGTTATACTCCTAACAAGCTTCAACACAATAGTTTATAAATAGTACCCTTGCACTTACTGGGTATCTGGTGTGACTTGGCTCGATTGCTTACTAGCCATGTGACCCTTAGTATCTTATTTTATAAATGGGGATAATGATGGTACCACTTTTAACAATTTCATAAAGATTAAATTAATAGATGGAACTGGCTTAAAACCAAGCTTAGGGCATGGAAAACACTTAAAAAACCAGAATATAATATGACTACTACCATGTTTGAAAAAATATATAATACTGCTATATAAAAATGAGAAATATTTTAGAGGAAAAATGCATGAAGCCATGAAGTTATGTTTGCAATTACAGTTTCTGATATATATGGGTATTTAGGGGGCAACTGGCAACGATGTCCTTTATTTCCTAGATTTTATTCAGTCTGCCTATTGCCTAAGGAAGAACCATTTACCATTACAAAACACAACAAAACAAAAAAAGTCATTTCCAAATACCTTAATGTGTAAGGGATGGGAGAATGTGGACCAATTTTAAGTGAGAGCTCTATGATTCAGACCTTGAGTGTATCTCATTTATATATTGAAGTGTAATAAGTTGATAGTTCTTTCTCTTTTCATTTTTTTTAATGTCTCCCTCACAGATAAGATTTACCTGCTAAGATTTTGCTTCTCTGTTAATTTACTCTTGCTAAGTTGCTCCTCCATCTTTTCTCTTAAGCAAACCTTTATGTAGCTACAGCTAATCAGACTTATTTGCAAACAGCATTCCAACAATTTTCTACTTTCCATTTGAATTTAAAAAATACTTGCTACATTTTCATCAGTTTTAAGTCCAGAAAATAAGGCTCATATTACATTTTAAAATTCCACCTTGGAATGTATTTTACTTCATTAAAATGTTTTCTTTGTAATATTGGCCCCAGGAGGTGGAACATATTTTGCTCATCTAGATCCTTGAAGGAAAAATAAGTAATATGCTATATATGTCAATTATATCACACAAAGTTTTATAATTAAACCTAGAATGTCTTCATTGAAACTATTACTATTATTTAATTGATTCACAAGGTAAAATTTAAGAAAATGAATCTAGTGTTTAAATGGTAAATTTTATATGTTTTATACTTTTAAGGGATGGACTGGATTAAATTAACTTGAAAACCTTAAAACATGTTATATTAAACCATAGATGACAAAAGATAATACATTTAGCATAATAATGAAATATTTAGATTGCATCAAGAAATAATTTATTCCATGTTATAGAACTATGATCTATTAAAATATGTGCAAAATAAGATATACAATTTTTTCTTGAGTTTAAAATTACTAAAATGATAATTTGCTAGACAACCGTATTTCCAAAAGTTTCTAATGAAATAAATGTTGTCTGTGGAGATTTTAGCACATTTAAAAACTTTCAATTTGAAGTAGTGAATACATTTTGAAAATAATGTTCAATTTGAAAAGTAAATGCATTAAAATACT
>NW_012103632.1:3667820-3669703 GCF_000951045.1 Mandrillus leucophaeus | reverse complement strand
AATTTGGATATTAGTCCTTTATCAGATGTGCAGTATTTTCTTCTAATCTGTGGGTTGTCTTTTCAGTCTGTTGTTTTTGTTGCTGCACAGAGTTTTTTAGTTTGATGTAATCCTATTTACTTTTGCTTTTGTTGCCTGTACTTTTGCATTAAAATCCAAAAATGTATTGCTTAGACCAGTGGCTGGCATGTAGTTTGTCCTTGATGTTTTCTTCTAGTATTTTTACAGGTTCAGGTTTTATTTTTAAGTTTTCAATCCATTTTGAGTTGTTTTTGTATATGGTGTGAGGGTGTGTGAGATAATGGTCCATTTTCACTCTCCTGCATGCAGATATCTATATTTTCCAGCATGACTTACTGAGGAAACTGCACTTTTCCCATTGTGTATCCCTGGCAACTTTGTTTAAAATCAATTGACAATACATGTATGAGATCATTTCTGGGCTCCTTCTTCTGTTCCAGTAGTCAATATGTCTATTTTTTAACCAGTATTATGCTGTTTTACTTACTATAGCTTTGTAGTGTAGTTTGAAATCACGTAATATGATGCCAACTTTGTTTTTTGTTCATGGTTGCTTTAGCTATTCAGCGTTTTTTGTGGTTCCATACAAATTTTAGGATTTTTTTGAAACTTCTATTGAAAAGTGACACTGAAATTTTTATAGGGATAGCTTTAAATCTGTAGATCATTTTGGATATTATGGAAATTTTAATTCTCCCAATCCATGAACATGAGATAGCTATTTGTGTCTTTTTCAATTTCTTTCATCAATAGTTTATAGTTTTCAGTGTATAGGACTTTTAGCACCTTGGTTAATTTTATTTCTAAGTATTTTATTTTTTAAGAGCTATTATAAAAGAGATTGTCACCTTAATTTCTTTTTCAGATAGTTCGTGGTTAGTGTACAGAAATGCTACAGTTTTTTTGGTAGGTCGATTCGATTTTATATTCTGCAACTTTATTATATTTGTTTATTTGTTCTAACAGTTTTGGTGGTGTCTTTACTGTTTTCTATATATAAAATTATGTTGTCAATAAACAGTGAAAAATTCACTTCTTCCATTCTGGTATGAATGCCTTCTTTATTTCTTTACTTTGCTTAATTGCTTCAACTAGAACTTCCAGTATTATATTAAATAGAAGTGGTTAGAGTAGGCATCTTTGTATGGTTTGTGGCATTAGAAGAAAAACTTTCAACTATCCACCAGTGAGTATGATTATCACTTGTGGGATTTCTGATATAGTCTTTATCGTGTTGAAGTAATTCCTTCTATGCCTAATGTATTGAGAGTTTTTGTCATGAAAGGATGTTGAATTTTGTCAAATTCATTTCTGCATTTATTAATCTATTGGGTTTTGTCCTTCATTCTCTTAATGTGATATGTTACATTTATCAATTTGTGTATGTTGAGCCATCTTTGCATCCCAGGGATAAATTCCACCTGATTATGATCAACAATCCTTTTAATGTGCTGTTGAATTCTATTTGCTAGGATTTTGTTGAGGATTTTTACAACCATATTCATCAAGGATGTTAGTCTGTAATTTTCTTATAATGTTCTTATCTGTGTTTGGTATCAGGGTAATGCTGGCTTTGTTAACAGAGGTTGGAAATGTTCTTGACTCCTTCATTTTTTAAGAAGAGTTTGAGAAAGATTTGTATCAGTTCTTTAAGCATTTGGTAGCATTCAACATTTAAGCCATCAGGTCTTGAACTTTTCCTTGGAGGAAGACTGAAAAACATTTTACTACTGATTCAATCTCCTACTCATTATTGGTCTGTTTAGATTTTGTATTTCTTCATAATTCAATCTTGGTAGGTTGTATGTGTTTAAGAATTTATTTCTTCTGAATTATTCAATTCATTGGCATGTAATTGTTCA
>NW_012103632.1:3660643-3662950 GCF_000951045.1 Mandrillus leucophaeus | reverse complement strand
AAATCTGAGATGAGAAATTGTCAAAAACTAGAGGGGAGCATGCTATGGACAAATATATATATTTAAAATATTAATGAGTGCTTCTATTTTCCAGGTCTTACTATAATCACAGAAAATGATAATATGACACAGGATGTTCATATTCATGAAGTTCACATTCTACAGTAGCAAAACAGTCAGTAATCAATTAAAAATGAAACAGTCCATTCTAACTTCTATAAATAAAAAAAAAATATGATGGAATCAAGAGTAGTACCATGACCCGAGGGCATTTTTTTTCCTGTGGTAAAAATCAGAGAAAGTGTTTTTGAATAGATAATTTCTAATTAAAATTCTAAGATCTTGACATGTTAAGAAATCAGAAGGATTTTCCAGGAATTGGGAATATAAAATATATAGGTTTTAAGGAATGTGCTGGTATATTCTTGTATAAAAATAAAGCCAATGTGCCTGGATTTACGTGAATGAGATTAAGAAGAAACAAAAGATAAGCGATCTCTCTCATTTCTTAATTAGATGATGCACGTTTCTACAGGTCATAATCAGGTGTCTTAATTTTAGTCTAGGAAAGAAAACTTTAAAGGAGACAATATTTGTTTATTATTAAAAGATAATTCTTGCCAATCAGTGGGAAATGAGAAGCTGGAAGAGCATGAAGTAATATAAGCAAAGAACAGTGACATTACAGACAGAAATTAGTTGGAGCCTTTTGAATTAGTTGGAGCCCAGGTAAGACATGAGAGTAGCTTAGAAGAGGTTATTAGCACTGGAGAAGGTAAGAAATTACATTTTCCATATTTTTGGCATTATAATAGGACTCACTACATTAGTAGTGATTAAAGTCAGTAATCTCACCTTATCTGTGGGGTACATGTTCCAAGATGCCTGAAACCATAGATAATACTGGACCTTATATATGTTTCTTTCCTATATATCTATCTATGATAAAGTTTAATTTATAAAGTGGGCACAGTAAGAGATTAATAGTAACAATGAAATAAAAAATTATAATAACAAACTGTAATGAAAGTTATGTAAATATGGTCTCTTTCTCACTCAAAATATCTCGTATTATACTCATCTGTTTTTGGACTGAGTTTGACTAAAGTTAACTGAGTTTGGACTGAGTTAACTAAAACCATGAGAAGTGGACCTGTGGGTAAGGGAGGACTACTGCACATCAAAGAGATTGATTTAATTGGACCTAGCTATGTTTGTGTATGGAGGACTTTTTTGAACAACAAATTGGTTGGTGTGCTATCTGCTAAGACTGGAATCAATAGAGTAGGAATATGGTCTTCAGTTTCACACATACTGAGTTTTAATTTCAAGAGATTTCCACATAGACCTAACTTTTGAGGCTTGGTTACAGATACATTTTTGGAATTCTTTGACATCTAGTTGGCAACTGAGAACATTATAGGAAAGAACATGGGTTGAAAGAAAATCATATAGGATCAAGCCCCAAAGAATACCAACATATTAAGCACTAGGAGAGGAGTTAGAGAAGATAGAAAGGACTAAGACAATTTGGGCAGAAGCATAGAAGGAATACTAGTAGTATTGAGTGCTCAAGTAAAATAAAGGAGAGCTTAGGTGTGCAGATTTGCCTTTGATAGGAGGAGGTGATTCTCCCAATTGTATCAGATGGGTAGAAAGACAGAATCCTAAGCGCAGTTCAATTTGTAGGTGTTTTATAAAGGTGAGATTGTTCCTGTCCAGTATCTTTTGTGTTACCAAGGAAGTCATGCCAATTAATAGAAAGTATGTGATAAGTTCAATGTTAGTGAATCTAGCACAGATGGTTTGATATATTTTTGGAGAAAAAAATAAGAGGAAGTTGATTAGAGAAATTGAGTGAATTTGCTGAATTCATCTTCATGCCCGATAGTTTTAATAATCATGATTTCAAAATGGAACCAGAGACGTGAATGATTTTTATCCAGTCTGTGAGCAGTCACAGAAATGTCACTTAGCTTCCTTAATTCAAGATATGATAAAAGTACAATGAATAAAGGACCTTTTGAAACTGGCAAGAATGATGGACCATTTAATATAAACTTACTATAAGTTAAATGGGGAGAATGCATTGCTAAGAGAGTTTAGAGTATTTGAAAAACAGAAATTGAAATTAGGATCTACGTATTATTATTAGAGGGCTATACCATGCACTATGCAATGGTTAAAATAATTCAATGCTCTATGACTATCAAAGAGGTAAAAAATGGAATGTTAATTATTGAACAAAAAAGCTGGTAGAATAATGTGTGTCAATAATGTGTGGGTCTTAGCATAAGATAGCCAAAT
>NW_012103632.1:3656694-3658958 GCF_000951045.1 Mandrillus leucophaeus | reverse complement strand
CTATCTATGATAAAGTTTAATTTATAAAGTGGGCACAGTAAGAGATTAATAGTAACAATGAAATAAAAAATTATAATAACAAACTGTAATGAAAGTTATGTAAATATGGTCTCTTTCTCACTCAAAATATCTCGTATTATACTCATCTGTTTTTGGACTGAGTTTGACTAAAGTTAACTGAGTTTGGACTGAGTTAACTAAAACCATGAGAAGTGGACCTGTGGGTAAGGGAGGACTACTGCACATCAGAGAGATTGATTTAATTGGACCTAGCTATGTTTGTGTATGGAGGACTTTTTTGAACAACAAATTGGTTGGTGTGCTATCTGCTAAGACTGGAATCAATAGAGTAGGAATATGGTCTTCAGTTTCACACATACTGAGTTTTAATTTCAAGAGATTTCCACATAGACCTAACTTTTGAGGCTTGGTTACAGATACATTTTTGGAATTCTTTGACATCTAGTTGGCAACTGAGAACATTATAGGAAAGAACATGGGTTGAAAGAAAATCATATAGGATCAAGCCCCAAAGAATACCAACATATTAAGCACTAGGAGAGGAGTTAGAGAAGATAGAAAGGACTAAGACAATTTGGGCAGAAGCATAGAAGGAATACTAGTAGTATTGAGTGCTCAAGTAAAATAAAGGAGAGCTTAGGTGTGCAGATTTGCCTTTGATAGGAGGAGGTGATTCTCCCAATTGTATCAGATGGGTAGAAAGACAGAATCCTAAGCGCAGTTCAATTTGTAGGTGTTTTATAAAGGTGAGATTGTTCCTGTCCAGTATCTTTTGTGTTACCAAGGAAGTCATGCCAATTAATAGAAAGTATGTGATAAGTTCAATGTTAGTGAATCTAGCACAGATGGTTTGATATATTTTTGGAGAAAAAAATAAGAGGAAGTTGATTAGAGAAATTGAGTGAATTTGCTGAATTCATCTTCATGCCCGATAGTTTTAATAATCATGATTTCAAAATGGAACCAGAGACGTGAATGATTTTTATCCAGTCTGTGAGCAGTCACAGAAATGTCACTTAGCTTCCTTAATTCAAGATATGATAAAAGTACAATGAATAAAGGACCTTTTGAAACTGGCAAGAATGATGGACCATTTAATATAAACTTACTATAAGTTAAATGGGGAGAATGCATTGCTAAGAGAGTTTAGAGTATTTGAAAAACAGAAATTGAAATTAGGATCTACGTATTATTATTAGAGAGCTATACCATGCACTATGCAATGGTTAAAATAATTCAATGCTCTATGACTATCAAAGAGGTAAAAAATGGAATGTTAATTATTGAACAAAAAAGCTGGTAGAATAATGTGTGTCAATAATGTGTGGGTCTTAGCATAAGATAGCCAAATTAGAGTGTGTACACATTCCCAGATTGTAATATTTCCACAATACAAAGGAATTAGTTCTCAACTCTTAATTTGTAGAGCATCCTAAGTTTATAATTATTCATATCACTTTAAATGAAATCTTTACAGAGATAATTCTAAATTTATATACAGTCCTAAGAAGTAATACAGAAAGACTGTGAAATGCTGCTGAAAGAAATCATAGACAACAAACACATGGAAACACATACCATGCTCATGGATGGGTAGGATCAATATTGTGAAAATGACCATACTACCAAAAGCAATCTACAAATTTAATGTAATTCCCATCAAAATACTACCATCGTTCTTCACAGAACCAGAAAAAGACAATCCTAAAATTGATATGGGACCGAAAAAGAGCCTGCATAGTTAAAGCAAGACTGAGCAAAAACAAAAACAAAAAATTCTGGAGGCATCATATTACCTGATTTGGAACAAAAACATAAAGTGGGGAAAGGACACACTATTCATCAAATGGTGCTGGGATAATTGGCAAGCCACATGTAGAAGAATGAAACTGGATCCTCATCTCTCACTTTATACAAAAATCAACTCAACATGGATCAAAGACTCAAATCTAAGTCCTGAAGCCATAAAATTTCTAGAAGATAACATTGGGAAAACATTCTAGACATTCATTGTCTTAGGCAAAGACTTCATGACCAAGAACTCAAAAATAAATGCAACAAAAAGAAAGATAGATAGGACTTAAACTAAAAAGCTTCTGCACAGCAAAAGAAATAATCAGCAAACAGACAAGCCACAGAGTGGGAGATTATCTTCACAATCTTTACATCTGACAAAGGACTAATATCCAGAATCTACAAGGAGCTGAAACAAATTAGCAAGAAAAAAACAAACAATCCCATCA
>NW_012103632.1:3649078-3655514 GCF_000951045.1 Mandrillus leucophaeus | reverse complement strand
AAAATAATACATTCATGTTGTTTTAAGCCAACAAGTTAGTGACAATGTGTTCCAGTAACAATAAGAACCTAATATCTGGGAGAAAGGGAAAGCAGCCAAGTTGCTGCTGCTGTTCAACATGAGGTGTTAGAACTAAAGCCAGGATGATGGCTGTGGAAAAAGTGACAAATTGATGATTCAGCGGATGTACCTAACAGCTTCTATCAGACAAAGCTAGGATTTGTTAGAAGAATATTTGTCAGAATTATTTTATAAGTAATAGGGAATGCCATAATGCTTCATCTTCCTCTATACCCTGTAATCCAAGTTGGGGGTCTCCAAGACAAGCACTTGGGAAGATCAAGGTTGGAGACCAGCATCACATGAATTACTGACTGCTTGCTGAGATGCAGAAACAAGGACTCGGCCTGCAGGGACTTGTGCAGAATGTGGGGAGAAAATTCTTGATTATGTACACCTGGAGTTTGGGAGGCCTGGAAGCAATGCCTGACTCTGTCCTGATGAGGTCTGAAAGTCGGAGTCTGGCTGGGGTGGGAGTGAGAAAGCAGTAGGAACAGACTGCACACTCACTGGTGGACAGGACAAAAGGCGTTTCTATAACCAGTGGCACACTGTGGCAAGGACCTGCCTTGTATCACCTCAAAGGGACTCTGCAGGGGAGTGGGGTAAACATCTATCTACTAAGAGTCAGGAACCTGATTTCTAGTTCTTTGTTGACCACTGATACATGAAGTATTGATAAAATCATATTTAACAACAGCATTTTTCTAGTACCTTCCATATGCAAGGCATGGGGCTAGGTGCTTCACTTGTTTTATCTTGATCTTCATAAAACTCCGAGGTTAAGGATTTCGCCATATTTACAGATATGGAAACCCAGAACAGACATAAGATAATGTGTCCATGCCACACAGCCCAAGGGCACAAAGTTCACTCAAACTTGCAAAGTTTGGCCCCAGTGCTCTCTTGGTCGCTCTGCCACACTGCCAACCTAATTCATACTTCCATTAAAAAAAAAAGTCAATGTTTATGTGTAATATTTTCTAGCCATTATGCTGAGGATACCAAGAGTAATCAGATATAATTCCTGGTTAGATGAGTCCACAGTCTAGTGAAGGAAACATAATTATTGTTATGATACAATAAACAAGAGAGGAGGGAACAATGTGTTGTGTATGATCAGACTGATGGGGGTAGGGGGCAATTGGAGGCATCCAGGCGGAAAGAGGAGTGAGGCTCCATGAAGCTGCATGTTAGAGAGTGGGTCCTGGCTGGAGAAGGGGGTTGGAGCAGATTTTGTAGGGCATTGTGCTCATGTTAAGAACTGTTGTGAGAATGTGAGTGGAAGTACTCTAAAGAAAACATCACACAAGTGTAAGTCACTATTATTAGATCAATATTACTGGCATATTATAGTCCTAGAACTGCATTTGGTAATGAGGAAGAATGCTAGAGATGAAAGAAATGACTTTACTTAATTAACTTAAAATCTGGCCATGACAACACTTACAGAACTGAAGCAACTGGAGAAGGGCATAATGCAGTAATTCAGAGCTACACAACTCCTTACAGACCAGAGAAACATGCAGTGCTGTTAGCACTGGAAGTTGGATATTCAGATGGGTATTACTTGAATCTAACTTCTGGGAGAGCCCCCACCAATTTCCTTTTCTCTGGTCTCTGCTCCACCGGCCTTCTTTCATAAAACCTTCTAAGCTGTGATCTAGCATGTTACACCAAGTCTTAAAACTGGTTGTGTGCTGGAGCTCATTCCGGTTTGCCATAATTGATTGCTACATTTTCAGGAATTTTGTGAGCCAATTGTTAAACTCAGCCTTCATTAAAAAGTGAATTATATAAATTTCTAGTCAGATATATTGAAAACAAAAGGTAATACTTAAAACTCATCACTTTCTAATTATTTTCTTACATTTTTCTATAATTGAATGCTTGTGTCCTCCCAAAATTTATGAATTCATGTTGAAATCAAATCCCCTATTTGATAATGGGCCTTTGAGAGGTAATTAGGTAATGAGGATGGAGCCCTTAAGAATGAGTTTAGTGCCTTTATAAGCAGCAGCCAGAGTGCTAGCTTGCTGTCTTTCCAGCACATAAGGATACAAAGAGAAGTTAACAGTCTGCAATCCAGAAGAGGCCCTCACCAGAATCTGACCATGCTGTCACCCTGATCTTAGACTTCCAGCCTCTGGAACTATGAGAGATAAATTTCTGCTGATTATAAAAGAAAAACAAAGAAAAGAAATAATACAGAAAGAGTCAGTGGTACTTTACCCAATTCCCCCCAATGGTAACACTGTAAAACCATAGTAGAATATTACCACTGTGATGTTGGCATTATACAATCCACATATCTTACTCAGAATTTGCCACTTGCATAAGAAGTCATGTGTGTGTGTGCACGCGCGTGTGTGTGACAGTTTGTGTGGGTGCATATTCAGTTCTCTACAACTTTATCACACATATATCTTCATATGTCCAACACTACAGTCAATATACTCACAGTTCTCTCACCACAAGGATCCCTCGTGTTGTCCTTTTATGACCACACCCATTTTGCTTGAATACCACCTTCCTCTAGTCTTAATCCCGGGCAACCACTTGTATCTTCTAAAATTTTGCCTTTTCAAAATGTTACATTAAGAGATATTATGGTGTCTAGTCTTTTGAGATTGGCATTTTTTTTCTACTCAGCACAATTCCCTAGAGATTCATCCAAGTACTTCTTGTATGTCAATAAAATGCTTCTTTTTGTTACTGAATAGTATTAAATGTGTGGCATGTATGAACCACAATTCAGTTTCATTCATTCACATGTATTTACCATTTATTATTTGTATATAAAAATTTTATCAGCAAATAATGGTAGTCTCCCTTTTGTACTATGATACTAATTAGTTATTTTTCATGTTTTAGTGCATTATTCTGGATCTTCAGTATATTAAGTAGAAGTGTTGAAAGAAGGCATTGTTATTCTCCAACTTAGAGGCAGAATTTTCAGTAATTTGCCGTTAAATATTTGTATAGGTTTTTGGTAGATGCTGTTTATCATATCAAGGTAGTTCTCTTTTGTTCCTAATACACAAATAGGTTTTTAAAAAATAATGATTGCACACTGAAGTTTAATACCTTTTCATCTATCAGAATGATCATGTTTCTCTCCTTTTTAAAGTTAATATGTTTAATTTTATTGATTGGTTTATCATCCTTGCATTTCTGGAATAAACATCACCCAGTCATGATGTAATATATTTTTGATATTTCTCTGGTTTGATTTCATATGCTATTTTTAAGATTTTTGTACCTGTATTCACAAAGTTTTCTGTCATCTTGTAAAGTCCTTGTGGTTATTATCAAGAATATGATATTCCCTCTTTCTCTATTCTCTGGAGAGTTTTATGTAAGACTGGTAATATTTCTTCCTTATATGTTTGGAAGAATTCACCTTCAAAATGATTTGAGACTGGAGTTTTCTTTGTGAGAAGGTTTTAATAATGGATTCGGTTTTTAAAAGAGATTTAACACTATTTAAATTTCCTATTTCCTTTTGTGCCTTGAATATTGTTATTCATGTTAAGTATACACATATTTAAAAACTCAAAATGCATTACTATTACTGATATTTATTTATGCATATAAAATGGTCATTCTTTTAGTGTTATTTGTTTCTACTTGCATTTTTACAAAGGGCCATTATTGGTCTTTGTAGTTCAATATAGATTGTAAAATTTACCATGCCCTCTCCCACAACCCACAAAATTCCCCAAAACTGACTGGAATTCTTACTGGAATTATGCTAACTCTATTTATCAATTTGGGGGATGTTTGATATAGTATCCTACAAAATATTTATGTCTCCTTGAATTTTTCTCATTAATAATTTGTTTTCAGTGTAGATCTTTTAACATTTTTTTCTATATTGCTAAAGAAATAACAGGCCCCAAATGGAGTCACTCGTGCCAAAATTCCACATCACCAAACCAAAACCTTAGTTATTCACTTGTAAGATCTAACCTGGCCAGAAGTCAGGAAAGAAATGATAGCCAGGTCCCCAAACAGGCCAGTTCTCCAAACAACAGGCAATTCACAGCAACCAATCAAAAGGGGACCAGTTAACTTGAGCCAGCATAATGAGGAGGCTCCTTTGCTTAAACTCATATGAGAAAAATAATCCGATGAAAATTAGTCTGCTTTTTGCACTATGTTATTTCCTCATTTTTACTAACGCTATCTTACAAAAGCCAAATTGTTCTGCCACATCCAGCTAAGTTACTATCTGTTTTGTAGATTAAATGCTGCCTAGTTCATGAATTGCTAATAAGAACCAATTATATCTTTGAAACTCAATTTGTAGAAATTTTGTTATTTGACAATGTGTTTGATGTTATTGATGTTACTGTGCATGGAGGCATTTTAAAACTTCACCTTTATTATGTTTGTTGCCACTGTAAAGGTATGCAACTTAGTACTGTGTTTTTACCTTGTATAATCTGTTTACTTGATAAATTCTTATTAAAGTTTTTTTTTTATATTCTTTTTTACATGTTCTTTCTGCATATAAATTCACGTCGTCCCTGAGCAGATAGTTCACTATTTCAACATTCTGTACATTCTATCTCACAAGTCATTCACACAATTCCACAAGATCATGAACTACTTTTTGCTTTTATTTTAGGTTATCACAGCTCATGGACTTGTCAATTATTTTGCCACTATATAACCTGGGTCACCCTGATTCCTGTGTTTTATTACAGTTGGCTCACTGCTCAACACCCTTCCCTAAAGCCAGCAGTATGCATTTAAGGTTATGTTATAAACAACTTTCTCCTATGTACCAATTTCTATATTAGACATATTTTAATTTTTTTGTGAGACAGGTTTTCGCTGTGTCATCCAGGCTGAGTCCAATGACAGGATCACAGCTCACTGCAGTCTTGAACTCCCAGGTTCAAGCGATCCTCCCATCTCAGCCTTCCAAGTAGCTTGGACTACAGGCACCCACCATTGTACCCAACTCAGTGACATAACTTAATCAAGATTCCTTTATGGCTTTTGGACTTGTGTATTGGCTGTAGAATTGGCTAGATTAAAATTTTACATACTCTAAATATCTCACTCTCGGGCTCAGAAATATGGGCTAACAAATATATGCTTATTTTGATCAGTGTCAAAAGTTTCAAAAAGAGACAGCAAATATGCAACATCTCTTTTGGCTTAAGATTGGAACTGACACACTGTCACATATACAAATTTAGATGCATATATGTTTTGCATTTCTTAAAATAAATGGTACCATATAAAACATCTTTCGAATCTTTTGTATTTTTTTTCCAGTCACTATTGTGATAAGACTATGTCTTTTATTTTAGCTGCTCTCTACTTTCCACTGCCTTAAAATATAACAAGTTATTCATCAACACTTTCATTGCTGATCATTCCCATTGTTACTAATTTTTTTGCTATACTTATAGAGCACATTAAACCATTTTTCTTGGATTTAGATAGAAATTTCCTCTAGAAAATATAGTGTTTTTTTTACTTAATTAGACAATGGTAACTCCAACCAAAAGTGATTGCACAAATTTATAAATATATTAATAGGGAACACAGTTCCTACTTCCCCACATTCCTGCAATTTATTGTAAGATGTTAGAGCTTGTTAGTTTACTAGCTGACTTATTACTGAACTCACATTATGCTGATTGCAAAGGAAGCTGAACATTTTTTAATATATTTGTCTTTCAGATTACTCTATCTTTAAATTGCTTGTTTATATAATTTGTCCTTTTTTTCTCATTTTAGTTTTTAAATTTGCAACAGTTTTTTAATAGTATTGAGAATTGAAAACTATTTCTCTGTCAGAAATGTGATTTACAAATATCATTTCCCAACTAATCTTGAATGTCCTGTGGGTATTTTCAATTATAGTAAATGTATATATGGAGTTTATCAGTCTATTTATCTAATTATAAATTGATCAATATCAGTTACTTGTAAATTTTTAAATTTATCAGCATATCTACTTGTATGGTTTATGTTTTCTGTGTCTTATTTGAGCAAATTGTACTTATTTAATATGTTTTATTCTGCATTTTACTTTTAAAACATTGAATATTTGATTTTTTACTTATAATTTCAAGAAATTTTTTGTACTATGTTTTCTGTATTGGTACAAATTATGTAATTGTAATCCTTTACATTTGTATTTGGGGGAAAAATGACTAAGATTAAAGAAAGAAAAAAGATTGAACCGTCAATATTTTCTCCACTGCTCTTGTATACTAGGATTTGAAAAATTATGTTGATTTCTTTCAGCATTTATTATGTTTGTATGGTCTACCTGTACATAGTCTCTCAGTTTAACTATAAACTTTAATATCTTATAAATTTCCATAAGTAAATATTTCTCTTTTCTGCT
>NW_012103632.1:3642919-3647433 GCF_000951045.1 Mandrillus leucophaeus | reverse complement strand
ATGTTTATTTATTGGTTTTGTGTTTTCCCACTTTCACATATTTA
Source organism: Mandrillus leucophaeus (assembly GCF_000951045.1). Classification (NCBI taxonomy): domain Eukaryota; kingdom Metazoa; phylum Chordata; class Mammalia; order Primates; family Cercopithecidae; genus Mandrillus; species Mandrillus leucophaeus. The sequence goes on along the minus strand of NW_012103632.1, from coordinate 3,647,389 downwards.
TAGTTCACACCCCATAGCCCAAAGTGGACCAGGTATGGGATTTCAAATCTTCTAAAGTGGTTCTTTTTTCTTCTTCCTAGAGATTTTCAAACATTCATTTTGTTTTGAGCTTTATGCAGAGTAGACAATTCCAAGTTTCATTTCATCCACAGACCACAGCTGTATCTTCTCTAACAGTGTGCAGAACCCTCGTCCCAGCAATAATGACATATGTCTGAGCCTAGATAACCCATGGACTTCCCCCATATCAATTTGTACTTAATTCTGTACTTTTGTTATCATTTGTTAATTGATATTATTGTTATATTGTATCATTTGTTAATTGATGTTAATTGATGTTTATACACATAAATGTGTATGTGTGTGTATATCAGTTGAGTTTTTCATATTGTTAGAAGTTCTCAAAAGTAATTTTTAAACTTAAATCTACAGATCTCTCAATTATGAGGAAAAAGCCCTTAAACATATTAGTGATTAAAATTTGAGTATCCTAAATAATAGTCAATTAAAGTAAATGTCTTTGAGAGCAGAAACTAAGACTTTGAGAGCGTACTAAGACTAATTTGTAAGCTAATTGTATTTTAAACATAGGTATGTATAAACAGTATTTGAATTAAAATTAATATGAGACAAGATGTGTAAATTTTTAATATAAAATATGTCCTGTAGAAGAAATGTAGATGAAGCATCCCTACAGTTTTATTAAAATATTGCCTCCATGTCTATCACAAGTTTGCACTTAATTAAAAGGACCTGAGAAACTTTAAAATAAAAACATATCATAAGTGATTATTTGCAAATGTTGAATGTGCTTTTCCTCACTCTAGTTAATTGAGTAAAATATTTAAGATATTTAAGTTGGCAATGCCTCAAGTAAAACAATGACTTTCAGTAAACCAGTAAAATTGTTCTGGCTACCATAGAAATATGTTTCCATTTATTATCAAGACAAATTCTATCTGACTAATTTAAAGCAGTAAGTTTTTCTTAAGAAAATATTTCATTCTTTCTTTCAAAGTGATGAAGACTGTTAAGTATATATCTTCAGGGAAGATTAACAGAAATTTTGATAATTGAAATTTTTGTATTGTATTTCTTATATATCCTATCAGGTAGACTCTCCTTGTCTGAATAGCAATCAATAAATAATTCATAGGATTCCAGAAGATTTTCTCAGGGTAGGTAGCAGAATATAGGAGGAATAAGTTTTTATTTTTAAAGAGTTTGACCTGTTATTAAATCTGTAAAGGAAAAAGGGAGTTAAAAACTCCCTGGCAGAGTTCACAGGCTTCAATTAAGAAGGACTGTAATTATTATTACAGAACAAAACTGAGTCAATTAGGCTTCTGGAGCCTGTGCTGCACTATCCTTATAAAACCCTCTCAGCTTGGTGGTAAAACACTGAGCTGAAGCTTTCTACAATACTCTTGCTATTTGCTTTCATTTACAAAGACAAATGAATTATCGCTGTCTCCCAGATAGTGAAATAGCACTACAACATGCCAAAGTAGACTATGACTGTAAGGCAAATGGAAAACAAACAAAAAACCCATAAACTTAATATCTTCTACCATCTTCATAAATACACTGATAAAAAAGAACTAAGGTGTCAAAAAAAAAAACCCTAATAATAAAAATATGTAGCTCATTTGTGCTGGAAACCAAGCCTCTTAAAGCAAAAAAATTATTTCCATGTATTTTGTACAATTCTGACTTTATACTCCCTCATACTGTAAGCACATTCCTTTTTAGGAAGAATAAAGTTATAAGAAAAAGTCATGATTTATATATTTGAAAGAGCGGCATTAATTTTTAGCACTGGTTGAGGTATAATTTTACAATATTGTGGTTGTTTTTATAAGCTACCCATGAAATCCAGTTTAACTTTTCTATCATTCTCAATTGGCATATTTTAATAGGTGATCACTAATTTATTTCAGGTTTTACTGTTTAACCTAGTAGAAAAAATGTCACTAAGTTTTACTATCACTGGTTTCCAGTTAGAACAACTGTCTTCATTCAAAGAACAGCTAGCGGTTCTCAGGCTTTAGCATCATATGGAAGATCTTGTTTTACCACAGGATGCTGGGCCCCACCTGCAGTGTTTGTGATTCATTCAATAAATTTAGGTTTAGGCAAGATAATTTACAGTTTAAAAAAATTATCTGATGATGTTCTTGCTGCTGGTGTTGCAAATAACAATTTTAGAACCAATGCTGTAAAGAATAAGCATTCTCTTACTTCTGTCTGAAAAATTACCTTGGGGGGCTGGTTAAATGTGCAGATCCTCGGGTCTGCTGTCTAGATGTTCAGATTCTGTAGGACCCAGAATAATCAAACCTCTGACTGAAGTCCTTCCAAGTACTGAGGGGCCAACTAGTATGTATAATTGAGTTATTTATCTCTTACGTTTTATCATGTTCAGGTGGGGAAGGCAATGAGATAATTAAAAATCACGAAAAAATGTGAGAGGCATCCTCCTCAGCAAACTAACACAGGAACAGAAAACCAAACACTGCATGTTCTCACTCATAAATGGGATTTGAACAATGAGAACACATGGACACAGGGAGGGGAACATCACACACTGGGACCTGTTAAGAGGTGGGGGGAAAGGGGAGGGAGAGTATTAGGACAAATACCTAATGCATGTGGGGCTTAAAACCTAGATGATGGGTTGATAGGTGCAGCAAACCACCATGACACATGTATACCTAAAAACAAAATTACACTGTTGTTAAGATAAAGAATACCTGTCAGCAAGGGCACAGGGTGGATTTGGGGGCTCTTTAGATATGTTGGGCTTTTTGAAGAAGGGATACTGGAGCATAAACCAAAATTATGAGAAAGAGAAAGGACTAGACAGCCAGTATGTCATGGTATGTTAGTATTTGCAGGGAAGTATCCTAGACTGAGTAGAAAAAAAAGAAAAATGTCTGAAGCACAAACAAACTTGGCATATTCTGGGAATTTTATGCAAAGAAATGTTATATGAAATAAGGTCAGAGAAGTATGTGCTTTTCTACTATTGAGGAAAGACTTTTGGTTTTTCGGTCATTCTTGATCATCTGAGCTATGAGATTCTATAGAAAATTCCCTACACTTTTGTTGACCAAAATCATCACTATTTTAAGTATTCATTAGAAACATTTATTAAGTATCTGTTACACTCTGCACATTTTTATAATTGTGTAGATATTGATTATTTTAAAGGTCAATATGCAGTATAATAAATTCAAGGAGGCTAAAATAGATATTTTCAAGTAGATCTTTTAAAACCTTTACAATTAACTGCATAAGTGGTTTCATACTCTCTTTTTGTTTGACCTTAGCTGCAAATTTATCTTTGGGCAGAAACTCAATACCACCAGTTTAGCATATTTAATTAGACTCACATATGCTGGAGTATGCTAACAAAGCTAAAAAGAGTCGACTATATTAAAAAAATCAAAATACTACCTTAATTAATAAGTGGCTGTATAGTAATATTAGATGAACTAGGAAAACTTTTCCCTATAAGCAATTTATATGAGATTTGTAATCTGCAGATGGATCACCAACGAATATGGATTCAATAGAAGTGGGTGAATGGTTATAATTGTTCAAGTGCTTATGGCAACAGAAGGAAATCATCTGATTATTCTTTATTCATAATCAGTATTGTCAGACAGCGCAGATTTTCACTCAGCCTGATAAGGCACCCACTCCTGTGGATAGTGCATAAATTTTTATTGACGGTATTTGTGACTTTCATTAATGTTTGACTAGCCTAAATAAGTTATCTATTAGACATATAGCAAGAGAGAAGATAGAAATATGAAAAGTAGACATGCTAAAACAAAATATAAATAGCAAATTTGTTAATATTGATGATATTATAAAAAGATCAATATATAGCTTTGATAGTGTGTGTATAGGGAGGCGGGAGGTGAGGTGGGGCAGAGGGGGAAGAGGAGAACAAAGAGATAATTTTTATGTGTGGGTTAGGTAGGAGTGAACCATATTTTCAGCTAACCAACACTAGTGATGACTACAGATAAGGTACCTTATTGTTTATATGTGGCATCCAACATTACATATACAAACTAGAATTAAAGTATAAAGATTAAGAACCATTTAGAAATAGGTACACCTAAAAGAAGAAACCTGGAACTATCATTTTTTAATATTGTACTTTATAGTATTTTATAATACTTTTAGCAAATAAATTAGTTTATTACAAGATAAATAATGAAAAATATACTCTTTTCAGCTAATTTAAAAATTTCAGATTATGCAAAATTGCCAACATATAACTAAAAGAACAATTTCTCCTTTTCTCTTGCACTTCATCACCTTTGTTCTTTCTGTTTTTTATAAATATCACCTTTCCATATACACATGTATAAGAGAGAACTCTTCAGAGAATGGAAAGCTTACAGCTGTGATCCTAGAGAAATGCAAGTTAAAAGAGTTTAGCTTTGATTGTTC
>NW_012103632.1:3641326-3642234 GCF_000951045.1 Mandrillus leucophaeus | reverse complement strand
TTAGAATTTTTTCACAACATGCTTACCAATCTTTTAAGTTTACTCCAAGGACCTTATGTTTTCATTGTTTATGTCAACAGAATATTTTTTAAATTAAATATTTGTATGGTTACTACTCATATACATACATTGCTTTTAATTATCTATTCTGATTGTGCATGTAGAAAACTACACTCTCATTTGTTTCAATTCATAAAGAAGATTATGGAATTTTACATAAACACATCACTGCAAATTTTTAAAATATTAATTTATATAATCTTAGTCATTAGCTAGAAATTCAAATACAATTTTAAAATATTTTAAATTTTTTTAAATATTTAAATTGGCATATAATTGTACACATTTATGGGGTGCATAGTGATGTTGCAATAACTGTAATATATAGAGAACCGTGTAATTAGTATATTCATCATCTTAAATATTATTTCTTTGTGTTGGAAACATTCAATGTCTTCTAGCTCTTGGAAGCTTATTTTTAACTGTATAAATCCCACAGTGCTAAAAAATACTAAAACTTATTCTTCCTACTAAGTTGCAATATTGTATCCTTCAACAAATATCTTCCTATTTCTTCTTCCCCTGCCCTTCCCAGCTAGTATCCTCTGTTCTACTTTTTTATTTCTATGAAATCAACTCTTTTTAGCTTCCAAATGTGAGTGAGGAATACAGGCTTTAATGATGTTATTGGCATATTTGGCTTACCATCGTCCAGTTTCATCTTTGCTGCTATGAATGACGGGATTTCATTTTTTTTATCCCTGAATACTATTACATATTTTGTGTGTGTGTGTGTGTGTGTGTGTGTATGTGTATGTCACATTTTCTTCATTCATCTGTTTTTGGACACCTAGGTCGATTCCATTTCTTGGCTATTGTGAACAATATTGCAATAAACATGGGGGTGC
>NW_012103632.1:3637608-3641276 GCF_000951045.1 Mandrillus leucophaeus | reverse complement strand
CAAGGATCTGGATTTTTTTTTTAATGTTTTTATTATTTTACATTTGCAACATAGTGGGTGGTATTTTTAAATAAAATAATTACTTTAGAAACACATCTGTTTTCAATACTGATTCATTAATAAATGTATATTTTAAGGGATGCTGAAGGTTTTTGTTGATTTCTATCTCTCTCTTCCCTTCCTCTACTCCATTAGCCAATCCTGCCTTCAAAATATATTTAAAATATAAACACCTTTAATCAAATACACTGTTTTAACTCTAGCTTACTTTCATTGCTAATTTGAATTAATTCATATCAGGTAAACAAAAGGCCAATGAACATGTGACAAAATATTTGATATTAATAGAAATAATATGAATGACATCATTTTCCACCCAGTTATAAAAATAAATATTCAACAAATCAACTGTATGGAGTATATGAACAAAGGGAATACCTATTCACGATGCAAATGTGAATTTAATGAATCTCCTTGGAGCAGTATTTGTCAGTACATTTTAAAATTAAAATACATTTTCCATATGACTCTATAATTCACTTCTAACTATCTCCCCAAGAGAAAACACAAATATGTTCAAAGGCATATGCAGAGAGAGATACTTCATAGCATTGCTTGTGATAGCAAAGTGTTATAAACCCTGAAAATCTATAAAATATCCTATATAAGGTTATATTATGTGGCAGTTAGAATGGTTATATGCCTTCATGTGCTAATGTGGAAAATTCAAGGTGTATTGTTAAGTGGAAAACAGCAAGTTGCAGGTCAGCATAAGAATGTTATATTATGTGTGAAATCACAGAGTTGAAATAAAACTATATATTTCTAGGAATATGTATATGCATGAGTCTGAAAATTGTTCACCAAAATAACAAAGATAGAAAAAATATTGTAAATAATATTGTATTAGTCCATTTTCACACTGCTGTGAAGAAATGCCTGAGACTGAGTAATTTATAAAGAAAGGAGGTTTCTTTACTCACAGTTCCATGTAGCTGTGGAGACTTCAGGAAATGTTAGATGAGGAGAGGGGGATGGCAGAAGGCAGAGCAGGCACCTTCTTCGCAAGGTGGCAGGAAGGAGAAGTGCAAAGCAGAGGAAATGCCATATGGTTATAAAACCATCAGATCTCATGAGAATCACTGTCACGAGAACAGTATGGGCGAAACCGCCCTCATGATCGAATTACTTCCACCTGGTCCTGCCCTTAACATGTGGGCATTATGGAGATTACTTTCCAAGATGAGATTTTGGGTAGGGACACAGCCAAACCATATCACATATTAATTGCTTTACTTTATTACATATTTATGTAGTTTATGAAATTAAAAATAATGTTGAAAATCAGTGACTGAGGCAATAGAAAACTGGACAAAATGCTTTTCTGCATAAAAGTAAAAATAACGACAAAATGAAATGATTAAAGCTCAAGTATATTATTCATCAAGGAAATGAGTATTAAAACATCCACAGGATACTTACTTAGACAGAGTAAAACTGCAAGTAATCAGATACAAGCATTGCTTGCCTGGGTAAGGAAATGATCACATAGGAAATGTTGGAGTCAGGATTTGCATCCCAATTTTAAAACTCACTATACTCCTTAGACAGAAACAGTCATACTAAGAGAAACAATTCAAACAAGCCTCTCTTACGAGAGTCTGCGTCTTCTTTCCTAAACAATATTCCAAGATGTGCTCATCCATGGAATTTGTCTCAAAGCTAGCCCTGTACATTTTCCAGTACCTTCTTCCTTGGATTTCTCCTTTTGACCATGACTTGCTCTTCTGATCTCCCTTAATCAAGCTTTTCTGCCATATCAAAAAGATAAGCAACTATTTCCAACTTCTAACATGAAACTTTCACTTAAGGTGTCAAGTGTCCCTCCCCTCAAATATGCCATCTCCTATCATTTGGCAAATGATATCAAACAAATATTCTTTGTTCGATATGGCTGTAGTATTTCACACACCTGGCCATTACCCTCTGGCAAGAAGCCCTATTTGTAAGAGGCAAATGACTATAACTAACTCCCTTATTTTCATTTCCTCTTTATTAGACTCTATTTGTAATTAAGACACAAGATATGGCAAATAGAGATAAAAAATAGTGATAAATCTGCTAAGGCTAATTAGAAAACTTTGGATTTATAGCCAAAGCTGCTTGCTGATATTTCACCCAAAAGTTAGAGTTACATCCCCAATGCTGCTGCAGCTGGAAAATTGCACTTAAAGCAACAGAGCTGACCACACAGAATTTATTACATGGCAAGAGAGAGGACCTTATACAATGCTACCTTCTGTGAACAGTTTTGTCACCAAAAAATTGTGCCCCGATTAGCTTAGCAGACTCAGTTTTTCTCTCAAATTTTCTAATCTGCTTTTAAGATATTCAACCCCTCTTAAAAAGTGAATTGTAAAAGAGAAACTAAAAGAGATACCTTATCAAAGTTGCCTTAAGAGAGTGTTAAAATTCAGATTGCTGAGCCCGAGCACCGAAGTTTCTGCTTCAGTAGGCATGGGACGAAGCCTGAGACGTTCTGACAAGCTTACAGGTGATGCTGCTGTGGTTGTTCTGATAATCAAAGTTGAAGAACCACAGTGATAGTGCATTGGAATCACCTGAGGGATCTTTTTAGGCCCTACCAATGCTTTCACTTAGTTTAAACCAATGAAATCTAAGTCTCTGAGGGTGGCGTCTCTGGCATTGGGAAATTGGAAATTCTTTCCAGGTAATTCTAATATTCAGCTAGGGTTAACCATTGCATCTTGTTTCAAATAGATGCCAGAGGATGGGGAATTGTGTCTTTTCCTGAATTTTTCTCTTAAATTTTAAACTCACACAATTTAGCCCCTGGGAATATATGTTTTTGAAATTTAAAAAGAAAAAACATAAATTTGTAGCAATAGTTTTTGACATACATATAAATGTTTAAGAAAACACATATAAGTGAACGTTATATAAGTAAATTACACACATAATTTACACCTTTATTTACAAATTTATGTATACATATAAATAAACACAAACAGGCAAATCAATACATGTAAGTGTTAAATGAAGTTACCTCTCCAACTTTATTTGAGCAAGTTTTATTCTGCAGGTGAGACTTGGTCAGACAAGGACTAGATTTGGTATAGTATCGTGCACTTGTTTCCAGGGTAGGTCTGAATCTGGATTGGGATCTGGAGGTAGAACTTGTCTTTGACAGGAACTGAACTGGGTCCAATTAGAGACCTCAGATAAATAAAATTTTAGGACAGAGTATTTTGGTTTGTCAAACCCTAGGAATTCTGGGACTTCTTCATCTGGAACTCCAGCTAATTTTGTTTTTAGAAGTTATGAATGCAGAACCTTTGTTTTTTTCTAGAGAAATAGGTGCACCTCAGGATGATTACTTAGATTTACAGTGACCACAATAAGGATGTTTTATTCTAAATGAAACCATTTGTCTTTGGGCACGTTAGAAAAAAAAATGAGGTGATACTGAATGCCTTAGAAACAATGAGATACATTTCTGAGTAGTGTACAGAGGCTTCTGAAAGACATTGTTACTACAAAAGAAAAAAGCTTCTCTAAAGGTATCTCTACAGCACATTAGTAAAAAATTATTCTGAATATACTAACCTCTTTGATCTTTTGTCTTTTTCATCTGAATCTCGTCAACA
>NW_012103632.1:3635207-3637558 GCF_000951045.1 Mandrillus leucophaeus | reverse complement strand
ATCTGCTAAGGCTAATTAGAAAACTTTGGATTTATAGCCAAAGCTGCTTGCTGATATTTCACCCAAAAGTTAGAGTTACATCCCCAATGCTGCTGCAGCTGGAAAATTGCACTTAAAGCAACAGAGCTGACCACACAGAATTTATTACATGGCAAGAGAGAGGACCTTATACAATGCTACCTTCTGTGAACAGTTTTGTCACCAAAAAATTGTGCCCCGATTAGCTTAGCAGACTCAGTTTTTCTCTCAAATTTTCTAATCTGCTTTTAAGATATTCAACCCCTCTTAAAAAGTGAATTGTAAAAGAGAAACTAAAAGAGATACCTTATCAAAGTTGCCTTAAGAGAGTGTTAAAATTCAGATTGCTGAGCCCGAGCACCGAAGTTTCTGCTTCAGTAGGCATGGGACGAAGCCTGAGACGTTCTGACAAGCTTACAGGTGATGCTGCTGTGGTTGTTCTGATAATCAAAGTTGAAGAACCACAGTGATAGTGCATTGGAATCACCTGAGGGATCTTTTTAGGCCCTACCAATGCTTTCACTTAGTTTAAACCAATGAAATCTAAGTCTCTGAGGGTGGCGTCTCTGGCATTGGGAAATTGGAAATTCTTTCCAGGTAATTCTAATATTCAGCTAGGGTTAACCATTGCATCTTGTTTCAAATAGATGCCAGAGGATGGGGAATTGTGTCTTTTCCTGAATTTTTCTCTTAAATTTTAAACTCACACAATTTAGCCCCTGGGAATATATGTTTTTGAAATTTAAAAAGAAAAAACATAAATTTGTAGCAATAGTTTTTGACATACATATAAATGTTTAAGAAAACACATATAAGTGAACGTTATATAAGTAAATTACACACATAATTTACACCTTTATTTACAAATTTATGTATACATATAAATAAACACAAACAGGCAAATCAATACATGTAAGTGTTAAATGAAGTTACCTCTCCAACTTTATTTGAGCAAGTTTTATTCTGCAGGTGAGACTTGGTCAGACAAGGACTAGATTTGGTATAGTATCGTGCACTTGTTTCCAGGGTAGGTCTGAATCTGGATTGGGATCTGGAGGTAGAACTTGTCTTTGACAGGAACTGAACTGGGTCCAATTAGAGACCTCAGATAAATAAAATTTTAGGACAGAGTATTTTGGTTTGTCAAACCCTAGGAATTCTGGGACTTCTTCATCTGGAACTCCAGCTAATTTTGTTTTTAGAAGTTATGAATGCAGAACCTTTGTTTTTTTCTAGAGAAATAGGTGCACCTCAGGATGATTACTTAGATTTACAGTGACCACAATAAGGATGTTTTATTCTAAATGAAACCATTTGTCTTTGGGCACGTTAGAAAAAAAAATGAGGTGATACTGAATGCCTTAGAAACAATGAGATACATTTCTGAGTAGTGTACAGAGGCTTCTGAAAGACATTGTTACTACAAAAGAAAAAAGCTTCTCTAAAGGTATCTCTACAGCACATTAGTAAAAAATTATTCTGAATATACTAACCTCTTTGATCTTTTGTCTTTTTCATCTGAATCTCGTCAACATCAACTTCCGTTAAAATTGGATCCTCAAGTGAGCCAGGAGGATCTGCAACAATGAAATTGAACTCTTGGTCTTGCACACAATTCAATTATTACAAAATCAGCCGCCTAAGGCTAAAAGGAAAAACACTACCTGGTAATAGACTGATATCCCCTCAGTCTTTCATCTAAAATTTAGTCCAAGTCTCAATAAGATTGACTTCTGAAAGTAGGTGGATAGCCAAAATTCCTCTTTGAAAAAAACTTAACATCCTTTCTCTTTGCCTTAGACATGTCTAAATATTTAAAATGCAGGCTTCAGGGAAATGACTCATCAGAAGAAGGGGGAGAAAAGAGGAACTTTGAGAAATAAAATGGCAAATGAAAAATCTTTAAAGTCCCTTCCATGAATATTAATAAGTGGCTTTAGCCATATGAAAAGGTAATCAAAACTGCCAAGAACATAATTTGGATCCATCTAGTGAGTTTTATATGATTGTATCTGGCACATGGCTACGATTTCAGAACTGGAGCCATAAATCTCTATTTGCCTCTGTCTGTAGGTTTATGTATGCCCCTTCTATATATGTTATTTACATGTAATATTATTCTACATCTAGATTGTATTATTAGAAATTATATATAAGAGTTCTATTTAATCAGCCTAAAGAAAAAATGTTTGTATATAAGTTAAATATTTTCTCAGAAAACAAAAGAACTAAACCACATAATTTTCAAGTTCATATAACTTGGATAAACTTAAATGAATAAGGGTATAGGTGATTTAGTAAAAATGGGTATTCTACCTAGCTTTACTAATCAA
>NW_012103632.1:3621090-3630177 GCF_000951045.1 Mandrillus leucophaeus | reverse complement strand
AGAAGCCTAAGGCCAAAACAGAAGAGATACAAAAAGGTTTTGAAGGTCTGGAAAGGAGGAATTTTATGTGTGGTCAAATTACTAAGATTAGATAGATTTTATTTATAATTCAAAAAAATAATACTCTCAGTAATATACTGAAACAAAGCCAGAATTGGGTTTTCTTTTTGTTACATGAACCAAGTTTTCTTGGAATATTTGTTCTTGATAATGAATGTTTTTCTTTTCCTTTTATTTATTTTTTCTAAAAAAAGAAATAAACAACAGGATACATGTTCAGAACATGCAGGTTTGTTACACACGTATACGTGTGCCATGGAGGTTTGCTGCACCTATTGATCCATCCTCTAAGTTCCCTCCCCTCTCCCCCTATCCCCTAACAGGCCCTGGTGTGTGTTTTGTTTACTTAAACTGGAAAGAAAAAAAGGTCACTGTAAATAGTGCTGCAATAAACATACATGTGCATGTGTCTTTACAGTAGATTAATCTATATTCTTTTGGGTAGCACATGTATATTTATTGCAGCACTGTTTACAATGAAATTTTTTCTTTATATTTTAGGTAATTGAAATAGAAAACAAAGATTTTGTGTTTCATTAGGATACTTTCATGGGTTTTATGTTGTCTTTTATTTGTTTTTTATTATTTAAGAAAAGTGAGTCTTTTCAATATTAAAAGAGCTGTTTTTTGTTTTCTACAACTGTGTAACATCTTGAATTTGCCCTTAAAATCTTTGTCACTTAGGTTTTATTCCACAATGTCCTGTAATTCTATTTAATTGTTTTAAACTTTTGACATTTTGACAGCTTCCCAAAATGAAATTCTAAGTCTTGTTGACTTCAAATTAGCTTTGCAGATTTCTGGAAGGCAGAATGTTCCCTGAAATATCTCAAAAGGTTTTTACTTTTCTTATAAAAAGAAAGATGTTAAACTAATTAGGCTTATTGGATATATTAAATTTCATGGGAGGCATTGTCAAATAAGTGATTGATGCTAAACCTTCTTTAATTTACATATATTATTGATATGGTTGTTCCAGAAATTATATGAAATTTCTAGAGATTCCTATATCCTGGTATAATGTTATCAGTAGTAAATCCAATTATTATCTTAAATTGCTGTATGTCACAAAAACAATGAAATTTTCTTGTCAATACCATCATACCAAACTCTCATCATATCTTTAACAAGGGTCACTTTAAGTCTTTTATCATGAACAGACATTTATTGTTTTATTTTTATGCTTTTCTGAAAGCTTTGAAAGCAGTTATGATACCAAATTGCAAGATATACATTTTAAAAAACTGATAAGAACAAGTTTCTGGTAACTTTAACATCATACTACCAGGCTAGGTAAAAATTTTCAGAACTCTAACGGAAAACCAATGGATTTGTAGAACTACTAACCCAATATTAAGCAAACTGAAATTACATGGTACTAAATTAGCTGATGGATAATTATAATTTTAAAAACTTTTATTTGAAACATTGCTTATTCTCTGTCTTATTTTTCCGTTTTAAGGAACACTTTTTCTCTTAAGTTACCTATAATTTACAGACATTTGATAAAATATATTTTTATAAATTAAAATGGAATATTTTTTCCTCTATCTCTGATAGCTTCAGAATGTGAAACGCTTACCAATTTTTTTTTTTTTTTTTTTTTTTTGCAATGTGGGTATTAGAATAGGGTCAATAAGAATCTATTCTCCTTGTCATAGGAAATAATTGGGCAACTCCTTAACTTGACTTCCTTATCTAGAGAAGTATTTAAGGTCTAATCTGAGACATCTCATTACCAGATAGGTTGAAAAAGGTAATGTTGACTGATGCAAAACGAAGCTACTTGGATATTACCGAAGCGCTAAGTAAAATAGCATGTTTTAAAATATGCATAGAATTACTGTTCTTCCTCTACTTATATAGACAATTAGATCCAGTTAAATGAAATTAGACTTATTTTAAAAATTAACTGTAACTACTTTTGGTAAAAATGAGAGTGATTATAATGAAGATTATATTTCAATAGAAAACTATAGTGTATCCATTATAAAATGTTAGTCCTGTTAATTTTCTTTGAAGTTTTGTTAGCTTCCTATAAACTGGATTGAATCCTGAATTCTTCTAGTTTCATGAAAAACTAAAGTTTTCTTTTCTCAAGTTCTGCAAGCTGAAATTGGAAGATTTTAAACTTTAGAAAAATCACTACCACAGTTTATGTATTGAAGACCTTCATGCCTGCTGGTATATTGTCACTCAGAGAGTTCACCAGAAACCTGATGGTATAACCAGAGGCATTCAAACTGCAAATCAAGAAAATCTTTCAGATTTTAATTGCCATCCTCACCCTACAATCTAAATAGTCTTCAGACTCACATCTGGATTTATTCTTTACTAGCTGCCCTCTGGACTGAAAAATAAGATCATAATTTGCTCAAAATATTAACCTTTTTATTTTGTTTTCATAGCATGATACCTTAAATTCTCTTCAAGAAATAGAATCTTACTCCAAAATTGAAAAGTTCCTAATACCTTAACAGCATAAAATGGACAAACATATGCTTCTATTGATAAAAGATGTTCTATGATAATAAATTAGAAATTCTTTCCCTAAATTTAAAGGATCTTGAAGAACAAGTATGGCTTTTATCAAACAGGTGTTACCTTCTCCATTGATTTATTTAATTGGTTAAATATTGGCACCTGGCAATTTCTGCTCTGGGGAATTTTTCAATCTTTGGCTATTTTTCTCCTATATTTATTGTATTTATCTCTCTACTGTGTTGTACCCTTTCAAGGGTTTTCAATGCTTTAAAAACAGCCACTTGTACATCAAATGATTGCCATCAGGATTCGATAGGTTGAAGGACTCAACAGCTTGACTAGTCAAGTCTACAATGACTATGTAATTTTGAATAATGATGGCCATGTGACTTTATATCCCAATGCAACTATTGATAATAACAGCATCTACATGACTCTGATCTAGTGATTATGTCAATAGTGGGAACCAAGAGTAAAGCTATACTGTTTGATCATGCTCCCAGCATGATCAAAATGGGGGAATGATTAAAATCAAGTCCAGGCCTAAAGAATCCATGAACCGACAAAACCAGTTAAACATCATGAATGACCTCAACATTGCTTGATTTGAAAACATAAATGAAATTTAAATTTATCTATTTCTTATAAATGCCAATATTAAAGAAAACTAGAACTAGAACTTTAGCTCAGCCAATCAGAAATAGCCAACAAACTTATAACTGTATAACCAGGGACTTTCCAATGGGATAGACTAAATAAAGCAACTGTATATTGGTAACCAATCAATTTTTTTTTTTTTTTTTTTTTTTTTTTGCTTTACTTCTGTGTTCATCGTATTAAATTATTACCCTTGTATTTTGTCAGCAGAGCTCCCAGACAACTTCTGGTTCAAGCTGCTTGATTTCTGAATTGTTTGCTCAAATAAACTTTTAAAATTGTTATTGCGGCTCAGGTTACCTTTTAAACTTTTGGGAAATTGCAAAACATCAATGATGTGTTTCTTTTATTTAAATAATATACTTTTGGGACATTGTAATATACCAATAATATGTTTTCTCTTATTTAAATAATAACCTTTTCTTATGTTTATATAGAAGATAGATTTACCTTTGTAACAATGCTTTGACTGTTCCTTTTTTTCTTTCAAATTTAAAAGTTGACCATAAATCACAAAAAAGCACTGCCTTTTAATAACATACATGTAAACAATTTTAGCTTATAGTGATTATTTTCATTCCAAAAAATATTTTTTTCTGGTTTTGATGAAAAGTTTGCATGTGTGTGTGTGTGACAGTTTCACTCTTGTTGCCCAGAGTGGAGTGCAATGACATGATCTCAGTTCACTGCAGTCTCCGCCTCTCCCCTGCAGTCAAGCGATTGTCTTGCCTCAGCCTCCCAAGTAGCTGGGATTACAGGCATGCACTGCCACACTCAGCTAATATTGTATTTTTAGTAAGACACAGGATTTCCCTATGTTGGTCAGGCTAGTCTCAAACTCCCGACCTCAAGTGATCCGCCTGCCTCAGCCTCCCAAAGTGCTGGGATTACAGACGTGAGTCACTGCCCCAGGCCTAAAATTATTTTTTGGTTTTTGTTAAATGAAACACACGTGCGTGCGCGCGCGCGCACACACACACACACACAGGACATAAAGAGTAATGACAAAGCAAACTCCTGGGAAATCAATCAATTTAAGAAATAAACCTTGCTTTTGAAGCCTATAGGGCGGTGGTCCTTTTGGCACCAGGGACTAGTTTCATGGAAGACAATTTTTCCACTGACGGGGTGTGGGGCAGGAAACTTTTGGATGAAACTGTTCCACCTCAGATGATCAGTCATTAGATTCTCATCGGTAGCACACAACCTAGATCCCTTGCACGTGCAGTTCACAATAGGGTTGGCGCTCCTATGGTAATGTAATGCCACAGCTGATCGGACAGGAGGTGGAGCTCGGAAGTAATGCTTGTTGACCCTCTGCTCACCTCCTGCTGTGCAGTTTACTTCCTAACAGACCATGGAATGCTACTGGCCTGCAGCCTGGGGATGATGACCCCTGGTATAGGGAATGAATCATCACCTGGGAGGTAACTAATAACCTGAATTTTGTGTTTATAATCTCTGTGGTACTTTCGTAGTGTTATAACACTGCTAACTTGTTTCTCAAATGGATGTACAAATGCACACTTTCTACAGCAGTGTTGACATCCTAGCCAACCTTTGATATTGTGCTAGGAGTTATAAATCATCAAGGGACCTAATTCTTATAGTGTAATTTAGAAGAGAAATTTAATTTTACTTTAAAATAAGTTAATATAATAAATAAAATCAAACTAGTAAATATAAAGAAAACTAATTACTAAAATACCAAGGGGTGATTTGTTTTAAGGGACTTCAGAGAGTGCCTAATCTACTTGGTCTACCACAAATATCCTCTTCTATAATTCCTTTCGGTCCCAGAGTATAATGCAGTTGGAAGTGGATCATTTACTTTTCAACCAAATAGCAAAGTCCTGCATATTCATAAGTTAAAAGTTATATCAATCTGAAACTAATTGCAAAAAGTTATTAAGAATAGAAAGTCCATTAAACACCAGCTGTTTGCAGCAATTAATCACTAATACCTCTGTCTTATTAATCACCATCAACATATACTGAAGTATTTTGGAGACTATTAGGATGTTGTATACCACTTGGAGTAAAATCCAAAATCTGCATTATGGCTTACACTGCACATATATAATCTCATTCTCTATATTTCAGCCTTGTTTCCTTTCAATTACTAAAAAATGCCTGTTTTTTTTTTCCTCTTCTCAAAGAGCACATGCTGTTTTCTCTTTATAAAGACACCAACCCTCTGAAGAATAAGTGCTGTCTCTTATACACATCTAGATGTGTATAAGAGACAGGTATATTGGTAACCAATCAATTTTTTTTTTTTTTTTGCTTTACTTCTGCGTTCATCCTATTAAATTATTACCCTTGTATTTTGTCAGCAGAGCTCCCAGACAACTTCTGGTTCAAGCTGCTTGATTTCTGAATTGTTTGCTCAAATAAACTTTTAAAATTGTTATTGCGGCTCAGGTTACCTTTTAAACTTTTGGGAAATTGCAAAACATCAATGATGTGTTTCTTTTATTTAAATAATATACTTTTGGGACATTGTAATATACCAATAATATGTTTTCTCTTATTTAAATAATAACCTTTTCTTATGTTTATATAGAAGATAGATTTACCTTTGTAACAATGCTTTGACTGTTCCTTTTTTTCTTTCAAATTTAAAAGTTGACCATAAATCACAAAAAAGCACTGCCTTTTAATAACATACATGTAAACAATTTTAGCTTATAGTGATTATTTTCATTCCAAAAAATATTTTTTTCTGGTTTTGATGAAAAGTTTGCATGTGTGTGTGTGTGACAGTTTCACTCTTGTTGCCCAGAGTGGAGTGCAATGACATGATCTCAGTTCACTGCAGTCTCCGCCTCTCCCCTGCAGTCAAGCGATTGTCTTGCCTCAGCCTCCCAAGTAGCTGGGATTACAGGCATGCACTGCCACACTCAGCTAATATTGTATTTTTAGTAAGACACAGGATTTCCCTATGTTGGTCAGGCTAGTCTCAAACTCCCGACCTCAAGTGATCCGCCTGCCTCAGCCTCCCAAAGTGCTGGGATTACAGACGTGAGTCACTGCCCCAGGCCTAAAATTATTTTTTGGTTTTTGTTAAATGAAACACACGTGCGTGCGCGCGCGCGCACACACACACACACACAGGACATAAAGAGTAATGACAAAGCAAACTCCTGGGAAATCAATCAATTTAAGAAATAAACCTTGCTTTTGAAGCCTATAGGGCGGTGGTCCTTTTGGCACCAGGGACTAGTTTCATGGAAGACAATTTTTCCACTGACGGGGTGTGGGGCAGGAAACTTTTGGATGAAACTGTTCCACCTCAGATGATCAGTCATTAGATTCTCATCGGTAGCACACAACCTAGATCCCTTGCACGTGCAGTTCACAATAGGGTTGGCGCTCCTATGGTAATGTAATGCCACAGCTGATCGGACAGGAGGTGGAGCTCGGAAGTAATGCTTGTTGACCCTCTGCTCACCTCCTGCTGTGCAGTTTACTTCCTAACAGACCATGGAATGCTACTGGCCTGCAGCCTGGGGATGATGACCCCTGGTATAGGGAATGAATCATCACCTGGGAGGTAACTAATAACCTGAATTTTGTGTTTATAATCTCTGTGGTACTTTCGTAGTGTTATAACACTGCTAACTTGTTTCTCAAATGGATGTACAAATGCACACTTTCTACAGCAGTGTTGACATCCTAGCCAACCTTTGATATTGTGCTAGGAGTTATAAATCATCAAGGGACCTAATTCTTATAGTGTAATTTAGAAGAGAAATTTAATTTTACTTTAAAATAAGTTAATATAATAAATAAAATCAAACTAGTAAATATAAAGAAAACTAATTACTAAAATACCAAGGGGTGATTTGTTTTAAGGGACTTCAGAGAGTGCCTAATCTACTTGGTCTACCACAAATATCCTCTTCTATAATTCCTTTCGGTCCAAGAGTATAATGCAGTTGGAAGTGGATCATTTACTTTTCAACCAAATAGCAAAGTCCTGCATATTCATAAGTTAAAAGTTATATCAATCTGAAACTAATTGCAAAAAGTTATTAAGAATAGAAAGTCCATTAAACACCAGCTGTTTGCAGCAATTAATCACTAATACCTCTGTCTTATTAATCACCATCAACATATACTGAATTATTTTGGAGACTATTAGGATGTTGTATACCACTTGGAGTAAAACCCAAAATCTGCATTATGGCTTACACTGCACATACATAATCTCATTCTCTATATTTCAGCCTTGTTTCCTTTCAATTACTAAAAAATGCCTGTTTTTTTTTTTTTTTCCTCTTCTCAAAGAGCACATGCTGTTTTCTCTTTATAAAGACACCAACCCTCTGAAGAATAAGTGAGTGGATAATGGTGACATTTCATTGAAATTACATGTTATATTTGTAATGCTTTGGACTATACCCTAGGGATCTATCTTTCCCATGTTCCTCTTATCAATGTGAAAGCAGGATCCATGACACTTTTTTGGCACATTTCACATCTAAATATTCCAAAGCAACCTCTTACAAACCTAGAGCACTTCTTTATTTCTCTTGGCCTCCTTTTGTTTATTAAAGAATCAATGTTTTCTTTTACACAGCTTTTCCCATAGTCTTGCTTTCATATACAGAGCTATATGCACATAATGTTTTATTTCTAGCTCCTTTCCCCTTAATGATGATACATAAAATCTTATAAAATATACACTATTCCAAATTTCATACCAATGCATTCATATTTTATGTTGTTAAACTTGAAAATGACAGTTGACCTTATCTTGTTATCTGCTCACATTTATTTCATTTCAGGTGTTGCATATTTCTGCTATATTTGTTCTTGTCTGTGTAAAATTAAATGATGATGCCCACATTGGATGCACATTGGTTTTTATTAAGCACTAGACACTGGACTTGATGTTTTGCAGATATGATCCCACTTATTCCTCACACCACACTCTAAGCAAGAAATGGTTATTCCCAGTTAACAGAGGAGGAAATTGACCACAGAGGGGTTAGGCAATCTGTTTATGGTTTTTAATACTAATAAATAGCCAAGAAAGATTTGTTGTTTCTGAACAAAACTCTTAGCCATAACATACTTTGTGCATTCATACTACATTTCAATCTTTTTAGAACACACCTAAGCCCACAAAATTTCATTGACCCCCTTTGCTTACAGTTTTTACTTCTCTCAGATATTTTCCAGAATATCATTCTCTCTCTCATTTTCTTGTTATGATATATTCAATATGGAAATTGGGTCAATTTTTATTACTTTTTCACATTTTTCAGTGGATTAAACTGCGAGATATGGTGAGGACTCAGGTGTAGGTCTATGGCAAAAGATAGAGGAAGAGTCAACAGGACTCAGAAAACAGAGGGAGTCACATACAAGCCTAATGAACCCAGGCTCAGATGAGGCCACCGTCTACATTCCATGCTTTCATCAAACAGATGAAATTTATGGTCGGTGTTTCCACATCAAAGACGGTGAACAGACTTCCTCTTGCAGACCATCTGGGTAGTAAGTGGTAGAGTACTATAATGAAATAATTGTAAAATGCTGCCCAAAATAGAAGCACACCATGGCTAATAACTGACACCTGTTCTAGATGCTCATTGAGGATGAGCTATGATTGGCAGAATGATCCAGGCATCTTTTTCCTTTGCTGACGTTGTTTTGTATTTTAATATAATACATTGGATACACTGTATCCTTGCTTTGTACCATAATCAATGATAGCTAGTAGTATAACTGTATGATGATTGTGAGTCCTGTGAGTCCTTATAGGAATCATTGAACCCACGGGAGGTCTTAGTGTCCCTGCCACAGGAAGAGATTAGTAAACTTAGACCAGGTCAGAGCTCTGGTTAAGTGGCCACAAGGTCAAGACATGTCTCT
>NW_012103632.1:3615778-3619660 GCF_000951045.1 Mandrillus leucophaeus | reverse complement strand
CCTATATCTATACACATTGCCTATAGGAAGGATTATAGACCTGGTTTTCTCATTTAAAAGCATATCAGTTATTTAGGAAGGGAATTTGTCCCCAACTTTAAACTTGGAGGGAGGTTTTGTCTTTGTATAAAGGACATTGAATAATATAGTAGAATGTTTCTTCAGCTATAGTTTTATAGTAAAAGTACACACACAAAATAATTTACCTTAAATTCTGGTAAAATGTTACCATCTAAACACTATCCTTTGATCAGGCTTGCCATATCCATGGGAGTGAATCTCGAAGTGGAGACAGAGCCTCTCGCTCAGACTCTTTTGTATACAGGAGAGATGTTTATGCCAAATTTTATGTTTTCGTTGCTCTTGACGTATTCAGTCTTTGTTGTTCACGTAAACTTCAGTGCTTTTCAAAAGCACTTATTGGGCTATAAGATGACTGTCATAGTCTGACAGGTAACCAAGTTCCCACGTCATGTGGCCATTTATACTTACAATTGGGAGATAGATAGATGATTGATTGATTGATAGATAGATAGATAGATAGATAGATAGATAGATAGATAGATAGATATGGTGGTTTTTTGTTTTGTTTTATTTGTACTCTAAAACAATATGGCCAATTAATTTGTTTATTTTTTAGTGAAATCATAGTATATTTCTGGGGTACTTATGATATTTTGATACATAGTATATTTCTGGAGTACATATGATATTTGATTATACAGTGCATAATGATCACGTCAGGGTAATTGGGATATTTATCACCTCGTTTACCTTTGGGGAACATTTCAGTTCTTCTAGCTACTTTGAAATATATAATAAATTATTGTTTTATTATAATTTTCCTTCTTACTCTTTCTATTTGAGTCTAAGTTTGTACCCGTTAACCCACTTCTGTTCATCCTCCCTGCTTCCCTCCCAGCCTCTGGTAACCACCATTCTACTCTCTACCTCCAGGAAATCTGTATTTTTAGCTCTCACACATGAGTGAGAACATGTGATACTTGTTTTCCTGTGCCAGGCTTATATCACTTAACACAATGAGCTCCAGTTTCACCCACGTTGCTGCAAATGACAGGGTTTTATTCTTTTCATGGCTGAATTTTATCCCACCATGTGTATTTGCCAAATTTTTTTTTCTGATTTTGGACACCTAGGTTGATTCCATATCTTGGCTATTGCAAATAGTGCTGAAATAAGAGTGCAGATATCTCTTAGATAAACTGATTTTCCTTTATTTTGGATGTATAGCTAGCAGTGGGTCTAGCAGTTTTATACTTAGTTTTGAGGAAACTCCATAGTGTTTTCCATAATGGTTGTACTACTTTACATTACCACCAACAGTGTATGAGGGTTCACACTTACCACCACGTGTTATTTTGTCTTTTTAAAATGACAGACACTTTAACTGGGGTAAGATAATAAAACCATTGTGGTTTTGAATTGCATTTTTTTGATTAGTGATGGTAAGGAGATTTTCCTAAACTCATTGGCCATTTGTACGTCTTCTATTGAAAAAGTCTATCCAGGTCTTTTGCCCATTTTTAAATTAGATTATTATTATTTTTTCCTGTTGAGTTGTTTGAGTTCCTTATATATTCTGATTATTAATCCCTTGCTGTATGAATAATTTTCAAGTATCTTTTCTCATTCTGTGTGTTGTCTCTTCACTTTGTTAATTATTTCCTTTGCTGTGAAGGTTTTTTGCTTGACGTAATCTCATTTTTCTCTTTTTGCATTTGTTGCCTATGCTTTTGCGGTCTTACCCAAAAAATTATCCTCCCAGACTAACGTCCTGTACTGTTTCCCCAATGTTGTCTTATGGTGATTTTTATAGTTTCAGGTCTTATATTTAAGTCTTTAATTCATTTTGAGTTGATTTTTGTATATGGTAAAAGATATGGATCTAGTTTCATTCTTCTGCATAAGAATATCCAGTTTTCCCAGCACTATTTATTGAAGAGACTTTTCCCCATGTATGTTCTTGACAACTGTGTTAAAAATAAGTTGGCAGTTAGCATGTGGATTTATATCTGGGTTCTCTATTCTGTTTCATTGGCTTATGTGTTGGTTTTTATGCCAGTACCATGCTGTTTTAGTATAGCTTTATAGTAGAATTTGAAATTAGGTGGTGTGATGCCTCCAGCTTTAGTATTTTTGCTCAGGATTGCTTTAGCTAATTTTTTTTCTTTTTTTGGTATGTGTGATTCCAAACAAAATTTGGAATTGTATTTCCTATCTCTGTTAAGAATGTCATTGACATTTTCATAGGAATTTTATTGAATCTGTAGTTTTCTTTGGGTAGTTTATTTAATAATATTTTTCTTCCAACCTATAAGCATGGGATATCTTCATTTTTTGTATCCTCTTCAGTTTCTTTCATCACCATTTCATAGTTTTCCTTGTAGAGACAGTTTAGTTCTTTGTTTAAATATATTGCTAGGGGTTTTTTAGCCATTATAAGTAGGATTGCTTTCTTGATTAATGTTCAGGTTGTTTGGTCAGTGTATAGAAACACTACTGATTTTTGCATGTTGATTTTATATCCTGGAACTTTACTGAATTTGTTGATCAGTTCTAGGAGATTTTGATGGAGTCTGAGCAATAAATATTTTATTTTTGAAGGCTTTACTAGTATATACTCACAGTATTGTTAAGTACTGAGCACTCCCATTGAGCTTTATTTTATTTTGAAATAAATCCTTAACTAGCATCAAGTAAGAAACTTAAGTGTTCTTGGGTAGATCTCCTTCCTTGATAGATTGTTCATGTCAGGCTTCTGTTTAATAAAGTATGGACTTTTTCAATTTTGTCTCCTGATCTCTTCTTTTGTTGCTAAATAGATATGTACATTAAAAAACAGAGAATATTATTTGGGGCAGGTAGCATGGGTTGGCTTACTTATCACCTATTCTTTATTGTTTCTCCTTTGCCTGGTTTTTCTCTAGCAGAAAAACAAGTTGTAATTTTTTTCTGGCTTCTTTGAATGTAGGGTGGCTAATGAGATGTAAGACACTCTGGTGCCACAGCCCATTCTACCTTTCTCCTCTTCCTGGTCTGAATGCTGGCAAGGTGGCTGGAGCTATAGTGCCTACTGATGACTGACAGAGAAAAGAACAGGAAATTACGGATATTCTAGCTCTGATTCCAGGAAAAACTGACCAACCTCTTCACTGCCTATATTCAGACTACAAGTTATGTAACATAATTAAATAAATAAAAACACTTTCTTAAAACTGTCATTGGTTTTCTGTCATTGAAACTAATTTTAAATAAAATATAAGCTAACTAAATAATGAAAATATAATCTCTAACCATGAAAGAAAATTGAAGTAAATAAGAGACCATTTTCTATTGCTCAATTTTGGGGAAAGAAAGGAAGTTTGGACTCGACAAACTTAAAAAGTGATGATTTAAAAAGACATTTATTTGCAGGTATTAATACAGTTAACATTTGTTAGTTGGCTATGAATCATTTATACCATTTCTACGTTTTCTTAGCAGTACCTACAATTTCCCACCTATAATGTGTGTGTGGGATGGGTTATTCCATCTCTGTTTTCAGGGGGTACACCAGGATTGGTTAAAGCCAATTGACACAACATATCTTCCTGACCGAGATAATTTTCCAGGATATGGTGAGGACTCAGGTGTAGGTCTATGGCAAAAGATAGTGGAAGAGTCAACAGGACTCAGAAAACAGAGGAAGTCACATATTTATTGTAAAAAATTGCAAAGCAAACATGAATTTCTGCTACTCAACTATTACAAAACTTCCCAGAATATTGTACTTATTTCCTATAGTTAAAAATAAAACAAAACTTCCTTTTTTCTTATGAAAAGGCAGCTAATTCGGCTTGATAGTTAAGAAATATTCAATTC
>NW_012103632.1:3613269-3614628 GCF_000951045.1 Mandrillus leucophaeus | reverse complement strand
TTCTCTTTCCAAAGATAATATGGAAGGAAGCATAAGTTATGGACTTATGTGGAGTACTGATAAAATAATCCATTTTTGTTCCCTAAACTTCTTGTTACACTGTGACACAGTTTCCTTGTCTCCTCAAAGAAGCTATGATCCTGCCTGAATAGAAAATCAAAAATAAAAAAGAAAAGAAAAAAATTATCTAAAACATATATCAAATAAATAAGTTTTATACAAAGTACAATTTGGGAGCACATCACCTAGATAACTTTATTTCTAATTTTTTTGACCAAACATAACTATTACACAGTACTTGGATGTGCCAATAACATTTTAATTGCTCTAAAATTGTAGAATTTTATGGTATTTTCATATTCAAACTATCATTAATCTTTATTTTATTCTTTAAAAAATAACCTTGATCTCAAATATGCTTCATTTGACATAAAATGAGCTGATCTGAATCTTTAAGATACTGATGGATAAATAAAACGGAAGTTTATTTTAATTTCATTTCTCTTATTTGTATATAATAGGTAGTCTGTAACTTAATTAAGAAACAAAATTTGGTCAACAAGGAGGAAATATGTCTAATACAATTTCTAATGTATTTGCAGATGAGGATGAGGATTGCTGTGGAGAAGGAGATGCCAGAAATATCGGTGTTTTAATGTGACTAAAACCCACTCATTTTAAGTATTAGCACATTCTTGAACAATTTCAAAAGAAAATATTGACGGAGGCTTGCTCCATTTTCTTCTGTATGTTTTTCTTGGATCTTGACCTGAGAGTATCTCAATTCAAAGTGGATATATGATGCCAATATAAATAAGATCCTCTTTTCTCTTTTTACTGATGCATTACATCTTTGTGACATGTGATGCATGGTGTTGAGATGGACT
Source organism: Mandrillus leucophaeus (assembly GCF_000951045.1). Taxonomy (NCBI): domain Eukaryota; kingdom Metazoa; phylum Chordata; class Mammalia; order Primates; family Cercopithecidae; genus Mandrillus; species Mandrillus leucophaeus. The sequence goes on along the minus strand of NW_012103632.1, from coordinate 3,613,741 downwards.
GACGTAGCTAATGAAATGTGACAGAAGGCAATTAGATACCAAGTTTTATAAATGCTAGATGTGAAATGAAAATCTATACAAGTTACTTTCACAGGGAGAAGCTTTCATTTCACATTTTGTTTATCAACTAGAAGAGATATAGTCACATATGTCAATGAATTTCCTTATTAGCTGTAAGTTAAAAACACAGACATAAAATACAGTATTTCAAAAATTATTTTTATCTAATATTTTGTGCAAGTCACCTAATTAATCACTATGTCAGTATAAGATTTCTCTAACACGGCTGGGTGCGGTGGCTCACGCCTGTAATCCCAGCACTTTGGGAGGCCAAGGCAGGTGGATCACGAGGTCAGGAGATCGAGACCATCCTGGTTAACACAGTGAAAGCCCGTTTCTATTAAAAATACAAAAAGAAATTAGATGGGCATGGTGGCGGGCACCTGTAGTCCCAGCTACTTGGGAGGCTGAG
>NW_012103632.1:3601593-3611726 GCF_000951045.1 Mandrillus leucophaeus | reverse complement strand
ATCTCCCCAATAAAGGTCCTGTATTTTCAAAATAAAATAAGATAAAACAAAATAAAATAAAACTAAAAAGTCCTTCAGCTCTTAGGTTCTGTAAATAAGTATTCCATACATCAAAAAAAAAAAAAAGAAAGAAAGAAAAAACAAAGCATAATTCCTTATTATTTTTGACTCTTTGCAGACTTGTAATAAGAGTAACTAGAACCTTGGATGTAGTTAGCTCTGGAGATTCATTCGATCTAACTGATGGTTCTATATTAACATTCATATAGTTTCCAACAAAGGGCATGGTCTAGTGTAGATTTTCAGTACAAACTGGCTTCTTTACCTTGTAAGTTTAGGACACAAAGTAGAACAGAACTATGTCAACGGCTATTGTGAATCATAAATTTCTTTTGTATAAAATGATATAGAATATTTTGTAAGATTGTTTTATTAGAATAGTATTGTTTTAAAATAAGATTATGTGGACAGCAATAACTTGGTGTGTTCTCCCATATTACTTTCTTAGTCTTTTTGATACAGTTTATAAAATGAGACTCTGTGAATTAGCCAAGTTTGCTTTGATTTGGGAGAAAGTTTCTCTTGATTGGGATTCCACTACATTTATAGATGAATTTGGGGAAGAATAGATTATGTCATCTCATCCATGATTATGGTATATCTCTTTATTTTGTTCACTTCATTAAAATAACTTATTGTTCTAGTTCTAAAGATAAACATCACTACTTGAGTTCCAGTTTTGGTTCATTTCTACAAGTTTTGGTGCATTTCTACAAGTTTTGGTGTATTTGCATGACTCAGTTTATTTCTTCATGAAAGACATGTTAGTACGCCTAATTAGAATCAAATTATAATAAATTCTATATCATATATGATCAATTATTGTATATAATAAACATTAGTTATAACTATATTATTCATTTTTAAAGATGTGAATTATTTAGATGCAAAATACATAAACACAAAAGGATTCTTAGAGCCAAATAAACTAAAATCTGTTAATCTTACTTTTCCAATTTTAACTTTACTATTGCTTATAGTAGTAAAATACAAATGCTTGGAGGCTACCTAATTATTCAACAGAAGAGAATGATTAAATATATTACAATAGAGTTATACAGCAAAACATTATGTAGTTGATAAAATGAATGATACATATGTGAATGTACTGAGAGATCATATTGTAGGGAAAATGTAAGTTTCAAAGTGGTATGGATTCTACGATTTTTTAAAAGCTATAGGCACATGCCTGTATCTAGCCAACAAATTATTAATTTTTTTTTTTTTTTTTTTTACAGAATCTCATTCTGTTGTCCAGGTGGGAATGCAGTGGCATGCTTTCATGTCACTGCAACCTCCGCCTCCCAGGTTTAAGCAATTTTCTGCCTCAGTCTCCCGAGTAGCTGGGACTACAGGCACGTGCCACCACATCCTGCTAATTTTTCTATTTTTAGTAGAGATAGGGTTTCACCATGTTTGCCAGGCTGGTCATGAACTCCTGGCCTCAAGTGATCTGCATGCCTCCACCTCCCAAAGTTCTGGGATTACAGGTGTGAGCCACTGCACCTGGCACAAATTGATAATCTTAATCACCTCCAAAACTATAGGATCGAAAAGATATTTTACTCTTTGATTGATATGCTATAACCTATTTTTATTTCTTTTTTTCTGTTGATCAGATATTTTGAATTTATTTTTTAAAGAAAAATTAGAAAAATTAATGGGCAATTAATTGTTTCTTGATGACATTACACAGTTGAATAAATTGAATCACTTTGGAATAAAAGAATCTTAAATGAGAGTAAATAAGTACATAGCTGGAAGATGTGATTTTAATTATAATGTAATAGGAAGGCAAACAATGTTACTTTTTCTACTGCTTTAGTGAAGTTAACCGATTTTTAAAATTAGATATAAAAATTCTTCCCTGAATATGTTTTCATAATTGTTGCGGCAAATTACTTGGAAATATGTTAAGAACATGGAAAGGCTTAAGATTTTACCTCATTTTCAACGTATCAAGTTAGTATGCCCTAGTTCGTGAACTGAGTCTGTAATGAATGCCTCTCAAAGTTCAGATGATGTCACTGATTTCTTCATCTAAAATTATGGACATATTTTATAGCAACTTTTCTACATGTATGACTCTCATTGTAGGGACAATGACCTGCAAGATATACAGAGAGAACAAGTGATTCCTCTACCCCTACCCAGAGAAACTTCCCTAAGTAACCAACAGTGCCTAATTTAGGAGACCTCCTCCATTGTCTGAGGGCTACATAACTCAGAGGTAGTGTTTACTTAAGCCTTTGCAGGTCTGTTATGATCCAGACCTAGCAATGTAACCAATAACCCCTGAATAAAAGTGTCATTTGTCATTGTTAGAGTCCTCCAGACGAGACCTCTATGTTTGGTGGAGGTCACAGAATAACAAAGCTTCCGTTACTGTGTTCCTCTCTGCAGGTATGTCTTAGAGTTCCTGGTTTAGTATGAGTAATTGAGTCTTGTCTTCATTCTTGATGACTATCCTTCGTTCATTCCAATAGCCAGGTAGTATTTGTGATGGGATGAGTTGACATCCAATGTGATGACTAAGCCATGGTGAATTAGTTTTATATTGCAGCATAACAAATCACCACAAACTTAGCCTCTTAAAGCAACAGACATTTATTATCTCATACTTTCTGTTTGTCAGAAGTCTGGGCACAGTTTTATCTGGTTTCTCTGTTTTAGGGTCTTGATCAGCTGTAATTTAGGTGCTGTCCAGGTCTGGGGTCACATTAGAGACTTGAGCAGGGAAATATCCATATTCAAGCTCATTTTTGTTGGCAGAATACATTTCCTTGAGGCGGAACAACAGAGGTCCTTGTTTTCTTGATGGCTGTTTGCTGTCCCTGATGTTCCTTGCCACAGGGCCCTCTCTCTGAGCTTTCACACCATAGCAGCTTAGTTCTGGTCAGCAGAGGGATTTTCAAAGGGATTATCCATTCTAGCAAAACAGTGCATTAACCTTTCTCTATGTAGTAACATAATCACAGGAGTGATAGGCCACCAACACTGCCACATGATGTAACCTAATCAACGGAGAAGCAGCCCATCGCTTTGCCATGTCCTATGGTTTAGAAGCTAGTCACAGATCTCATCCCATTCAAGGATAACATCAATTGTTGAGAACTGATGGTGGCCAATTTAAAATTCTGCCTGTTAAAGGGGGCTGCTGGAATGAGGGTAGAAAAAAATTCAGAGGTGATGGCAGGTTTTTGTGGTGAAGGTTTAAGAGCTGATAACCATCTCCTGCTATATTAGATAGCCTTCTCAGTAAGGTTAAGGGAAATGGTGAACAAATTGTAGTTAGAGCTATCTGGTAGGGTATAGCAAATCCAGCAGCAAGTTAAATTTAAGGTATTTGCATTAGTTTGGGGAACTGCACCAGTGTATTTTCTTTGGGGAGGAGTGCTCTAGCGGCGACTCTGAAAACCAAAAGGTAATTTATGTTGTTCTGTCTCATACCTTCAAGGGCCAAACTTACCCCTGAAAAGGTGGTGGGGTGGTTGATTTTCCTTTGTTGCCATAAAAATGTAGTTTCCCATTTCTGAAACTGTAACTACAACATTTTTTTTTTTCTCCAGCCATACTCTCCTTGTACACAGACCTTTCATCCACAAGGGCCAGAAGCAAGCCAGACAAAGAAACTTCCATAAAACTAACAGAGACCTACTATGTGTCACAGATGGATCATTGTGGCATACCCAGCAAGCAATATACTTAACCCACTACCACTTTAATTGATGTCTGATCATCACCAGGAAAGAGAAGAGATGAACCCTTTCCGGGTACAGCAACATCCACTGACAAAACCATATTACTAAGGTGTTTAGATCAATAAGAGATAATGGATGTAGAGTCAGAAATATTTTTGAGTGATATCGAGGAGACCATTCCAATATTCAACAATACCAGACGCCAGTGTATTTTAGCGATCCTGGAAGGCCTGTCAAAGACTCAAGGTTGAATGGTTTTTTCAATAAATAGTGCACTATCATCAGAAAACAATCTGGAAAGTAAAAAAAAAAAAAAAAAAAAAAAATGGAGATTAATTTTAAAGTTTATAGTGATGTGGATAGCATCAGATGATTGGATTAGAACTGTAAAACTGTAACCTGAAAAATTGTAGACAGAGTTCCAATATAAGCTGAGGGACATATTGCTACCTCTGTAATGATGATGATCTGAGCAGCAATGGCTAGTCCAATCTTGTTAGTGCAGGCTCAATCACCAGTTTGATTTCTGTCAGTCTCATCAGAGAACAGATCCATATTGTGGACAACAAATAGTACCTATTTAGTTTTGGGGGGTTTCCATAACAAATTGCCACAAATTGATGGCTTAAACCAACAGCAATTTGTTCTCTCACAGATCTAGAAGCCAGAAATCTGATGTTAAAATGTCAACAGGATTGGTTCCTTCTGGAGACTCAGGGAAAATCTGTTCCATACCTCAATCCCAGGTTCTCCTGACTGCAAGCAGTCCTTGGTATCTCTTGGCATGAGATACATCACTTCAATTTCCACCTGGGTCTTCACATGACCTTCTTTGGGTCTCTGCTGTGCAGTTAAGTTTCAAATAATCCTCTCCTTTTTCTTATAGGGACATGAGTTGTTAAATTTAGGGCCTACCCTAAATCCAGAATGATCTCATCTAATCTGTAACTTAATTACATCTGCAAAACACCTATTTCCAAATAAAATCACATCCACAGATATCAGGGGTTAATACTTGGACCTATCTTTTTAGGGCCACTATTCAACACACTACAGTGACACAGATATTTCAGTGAGAAGCCATAATTTATTTGTAAACTTTGTGGCCCTAAAGAGATGTGCTTTAATCTGCCAGTTTCATCTTTAACAGGAGTCAGAGTAGAGGCGGTAGAGATAAACAGAGGGTACAGAAGGAAAGGGTGATTCTGAGTTATGAAGCAACTTCATCCTTAATTTTCATTTGCTTTCATTTTCAATCCACAATTTTTCATAGCTCAATGAAAAAATTTCTCATATTTTCTGTCCTCCCAAAACTATAAGTTGAATTATAAGGTTCTCGCTGCAGAAAACATTTGTTTCTGCTTTGGGATATCTTGGTTTAGCTGCCATGGCCCCACGGCTTTTTAGCTAGGGCCATGGAGCTTTCCGTCCCATTGCCATAAAAATTCCCCTGCCTCAACACTCTTTTACTCGTTAGAGAAAGGTGAACAACAATCAAGGTACCATTTGGACACCTTGCTTTAAAGCTGTATTTCACTGTTCAGCCTCTAAGCACTAACTCTTTTTTCTGTTCATTAACAGGCAGGACAGGGAACATATTCCCTTCTGTTTTTCCTTTACTAAGGCAAAAACATTCAATGTCAGATCCCAGGGAGTCATCTTGTATTCCCTATCCTAGCCCAAGAGGCCCTCATCCTTCCTCTTTTAGAAAGACATCTCTGTCAACATCACAGTCTCATTGCCAAACCGTCCAGGACTGTGAAAGGGCTGAGATCACACTCCACCTGCAAGCTAACAAGTTAGCCTGCCACAGTTGCAGGGATGCTGACAGAGGCTGCTAGGCAGAGACAAAGAACTTTATTACTCACATCACAGCAAGCACAATGAGCATTAGTGCATTTTCCCTGTGGGGTCATGGGAATGTATTCACACTGATGCTGGCGTGATCAGTGGTTTGCATTGCAAGAAAGAAATCATAGCTTAGGGATTCTCAATCTTTCATAATGGGGAGTAAGCATGTCTGCCCTTTGCTCCAGGGGGAAACACTATCTCTGTCTTCCAAGGCTGTTTACTGTACAAATATCCTTGACAAGATAGTACAGATCGAGGGGCAGTCATTGCTTCTGTTTACAAAAGACATACAGCAGCAGGATAAACCCATGTAGAATTGTCTTTCAACAAGGTCTAGTGTATTGAATTTAAGGCCATCTGTTATGCAGTGTAATTTGTGGAAATGTCATTTTTATTGTTGCATGACATTTTGAAATCAAACAAGTTTTTAACAAAATAAAATGTTCAATACTAGCCCAACTCATTAGACTATCTTGATAGTTCCATATCAAATGTTCATCTTAAGCAGGGTGAAATAAATGTGACTTCGTTACGATTACTTACACAGTATTGATTTGCAGTAGAAAATAATTTTGAAATTTTTTAAAATCATGTTTATCCACCAGGTACGGTGGCTCATGCCTGTAATCCAAACACTTTGGGAGGCCGAGGAGGGTGGATCACCTGAGGTCAGGAGTTTGAAACCAGCCTGGTCAACATGGTGAAACCCTGTGTCTACTAAAAACACAAAAAATTAGCCAGGTGTGGTGGTGGATGCCTGTAATCCTAGCTACTCAGGAGGCTGAGGCAGGAGAATCGCTTGAACCCAGGAGGTGGATTTCACAGTGAGCCGAGATCGTTCCATTGCACTCCAGCCTGGGCAACAAGAGCGAAACTCTGTCTCAAGAAAAAAAAAATTATATTTATTATATATGACACAAATATTAACACAAAAAACCAAAGATTTTTAGTTTATAGGGGCTGTGAATTTGGGGGCATAAGGTTAAAAGTTTATAAATGACAAAAGTAATTCAATAGTATGAAAAACAGGGCTGGACATGCTGGCTCACACCTGTAATCACGGTACTTCAGGAGGCTGAGGTGGCTGAATTGCTTGAGCCCAGGAGTTCAGAACCAGCCTGGGCAACATGGCAAAACCCCATGTCCGCCAAAAAAAAAAAAAAAAAAAATTAGCTGGTTTTGATGCATGCATTTGTAGTCTCAGCTATTTGGGAGGCTAAGATGGAGGGCTGTTGAGACTGGGGAGGCTACAGTGAGCCATGATCATGCCACTCACTTGAGCTCAGTTGGCAAAACAACAAGACCCTGTCAAAACAAACAAACAAAAAAGGTGAAAATCCGAAGACAATAAAATGTGTATATTTGGTAATATACTTACATATTAACTCAATGCCTCTTTCCCAAATGATGGTATTTTTAGTCTCAATAAAGCATAAAATTGAAGCTAAAACTCAAGTATAATGTTATCTTTTTGGCAGATATTTATTTTGATAGTAGAGCCTGTGTTTTTAAAGTAAATTTTTCAATGAAAAAGATGAAGAAAACTAGCATTCAATGTTCAGTGACTGGATATAGGCAAGGGCAGCTGTGGAATACTTGACTGTTGAGAGAGAATGCATAGATCAGGGAAAGATTAGTATATGCCCTAGTAGTATATGTCTGTTCATAGATCAAACTCCTTTTTGATTTTATAAATCTAGCAGGAACATTCAGTATCTATTTTATTGGTAAGGTGCTACCTAAAAATCCAATGATAATGATTTTTGAAAACAGCTCCATATAGTTGTTAACCTATAATATATGGCACAACAATAATATGGGGTTATTCTTCCATAGACCTTTAATTGAAATATCATTAATCATAGAATTTTAAGAAATTAAATGTAAAATAACATTCTAATAGATAATTAGAGAAAACATGTGTTGCATATGCTAATACTTAACTTTTTGTAACCTCAACAGATTACTTAACAAAAAATTCAGGGACTTTTTAAAAAATCAGGCTAAAATATTTTCATAGATAATATCTCTTTATGTTTTCTCCAAAACTTCTCCTCAGTTTTACATTTATCTTTCATCTTCCCAATGATGGATGTGTGTTAATATCAGATATGCTGATACTTGTTTTATTAATATTAGACTATTTTATTATTTTAAGGGTATATATATTTTTAGTAATGATGTAAAGATTGACGCTTGGGAGGGCATTTGTTGTGTATGGGCCTGATGCATGTACGCACTCCCATGTTGCTTTTGGCAGCATTGTGAACACCTAGATGTATCAGAAATGATTTCAAACAATTGCAGTAAATTCTACTGTACCAGCACTGCCTAATCTTCAATTTTCAGAAAATGTATTTCTACCAAATGCCATTCATTCTTTCAGTAATAGGATATTTTTGTTTCTCTTTTCACCAAATATACGTCCTTTTTCCATACAATAGCATTTTCCAAGGCAATAAATGCAACTTATACGGATTTTATTTTTTCATTTTATGAGATAATATGCTTTAAAAAATGTCAAACAAGCAAGTTTCATGAACTTTAAGCACACACACAAAATCCACTTAAAGTATAGGCCTTCCCTAGAAGTGTTTATGTTTGTGCCCATTTTTATTTTAAAGACTTTTCTCCCCATTACTATGTGAATATCATGGTCACATGAAAGGTGATTTTCATGTTTCTCACTTCAATGGTATAAGTAGGCAGTGAGTTAAAATGTAGGCTGCAATGTCTGTGCTATGAATATTTATATATTTTGACATTTAGGAAGAATATTCCTTTCCATATTGTAACTCCTAGCAGTGTTTTAGTTGATATATTTCCAAAAATGGTGCAATTCATTTATACTATGTCACTTTGGGCTTAAGGGACACATAACCTACCTTTTCACAGGCATAAAATTCAGTTGTCTTTTTTCCTACTGCATGAATTATGCTTAGGAGCTTGTGGAGTCACAAAGTGCTTTAATGCTTTCTGTTTCTACATTTATGTATCCCTAGGCAGCCACATTCACAGAACTGTAAGGGATATCAAGAAGCTGCAGAATTTATATGGAGAATGACACCTTAAATATATGAAATAGTCTTTTCTTTCTTATATTTCCAGAAAAAGAGAATCTCAAAGTTGTTTTGGAAATTTGCTTAATTTTCACAAATATAAGAAAATATTTTTGGTCTGATGTAAATCTTATCACTTTAGGTTACATTTGTTCTTATACATTTTGAGGAAAATGGGGTTCTTATCATCTTTCTTATAATTCGTTCAGGAAAATGTAACAATATTACCCGTAAGTCATTTCTTCATTTCTGACGATGGAAGCTGTTATAATTCCTTTTATTTATTCTTTCAGTCATAGGACCGGAAATTTTTATTTTTTCAGCCATAGGATTGGAAAGTCAGTGTCTTTTAGTATGTTTTGTGCTCCTATAACAGAATATTATAGACTGGATAATTTATGAGAAACAGAAAGATGTTCTTCTAATCATGGAGGCTCAGAAGTCGAAGATGAAGACGCTGGCAGGCTGGGTTGTCTGGTGAGAGCTGCGTCCTCCGGAGGGGAGAGAAATGGTACGTCCTCACATGCTGGAAGGCAGAAGGGCAAGAATGAAAGGCTACTTGAAGCCTGCTTTATGTGGGCCTTAATTCCATTCATTAGGGGAGAATCCTCATGATCTAACCACCTTTTAAAAGCTACTCTTTTTAATACCATCACATTGGTTGTTAAGTTTCAAAACATGAATTTTGGAGAGGACACATTCAAAACACAGCAGTCAGAAATACTCAAAGAAAATAAATAAGTTCCATAACTTTTCAAGGTTTGCAAACATTACTGTAAAGTTTGTAGACCTTGGATTTAACTAGTCTCTGTTTATGTTCTTTAAGTATTTAATGTTTAAAGTTGTATTTCCAGGGTTTTATTTTTTTTTGAGGCAAAAAGTATTAAGTGTTAAATCTTAATACATATACAATGAATTTTGACAAATTAGTATGCCTGTGTAACCAACACTTCACTCAAGTTATAGATCTTTCATTAATACAAAAAGCTCCCTCATACCAACTTCCTGTCAACTCCTACCCCAACAGGCAGCCACTGTTTTGACACTGAACATCACGAATTAGTTTCTGTGGTTTTGATGCTTATGTAAATGGAATTATATATTACTTCTTTTGGGGGGTTTGCCTTTTTCCTTATTTTTTCTTTTTTTGTGTGTGCAAACTTTTCAGAGACTCATCCATGCTGTTGTGTAAATCACTGGTTTATTCTTTTTGTTGCTGAATAATATTCCATTGTGTGAGTGAATTAATCCATTCCCTATTGAAAGACTTTTTGGTTCTTTCAAGTGATTGGATATTATAAATAAAACTTCTATTCTTATACATATTTGTTTTGTATATATATGTTTTCATTTCTCCTGGGTAAATATCAAAGAGTAGAATTGCTGGGTCATCGAGTAGGTACATATTCAACCATATATATGGTTAAATATATATAGTTTATATATTATATATTTATGATGC
>NW_012103632.1:3599982-3601025 GCF_000951045.1 Mandrillus leucophaeus | reverse complement strand
TTTATATTATCATTAGCAATTGATGAAAATTCCATCTACTCCACCTCCTCATCTATACTCTCTGTTATCAATCTTTGTGCTATTAGATATTCTAGTGGGAATGATGGGGTATTCATATACCTCATTGAAATACCTGATAAGTTCAATTTTCATTAAGCTGATGAATGATTTTGAACATATTTTCATGTCAAGTGTCTGTTCACGTCTTTTTTCCATTATTTTACTATTGAATACCACTTGTGGTAATTTATTTCCAATTTTTCATGTTAAATTTTGAAAATTATTTCTACATTTTGGATACAAATTCTTTACCAGATACATTTCTAATAATACTTTATTCCAGTATGGCTTGCCTGCTTATTCATTTAATGCTATTTCTGAGGAGCAAAAGTTTTTCTTGAAATGTAATTTATCTGTTGTTTTATGGTTACTACTGTTTGTGTTCTATATGAGATAAAGATTTACCTATCCCCAAATCACAACTCTCTCCCTATTTTCAAAATTTCTTAGTTTATTCACATATGGCATTTATATATAAATTGTAGAGTCAACCTGAAAGTTTCTATCAAAAGAAAAATACCTCCTAGAAGCCGGGCACGGTGGCTCACGCCTGTAATCCCAGCACTTTGGGAGGCCAAGGCGGGCAGATCACCTGAGGTCAGGAGTTCAAGACCAGCCTGACCAACAGGAGAAATTCTGTCTCTAGTAAAAACATAAAATTAGCTGGGTGTGGTGGCGCAGGCACCCGTAATCCCAGCTACCTGGGAGGCTAAGGCAAGGGAATCACTTGAACCCGGGAGGTGGAGGTTGCAATGAGCTGAGATCATGCCTGGGCAACAAGAGCGAAACTCCGTCTAAAAAAAAAAAAAAAACCTGCTAGAATTTTTATTAAGATTGAGATAAACCTAGACACCTACTTGTACACTATTGACATACTATAGTATTGAATCTCTTTGGGTATGAAGTTTCATGCCTCTGATTAAACTCCTTTAGTCTCTCTGAACAAGATTTTTTGTTTTCAGTATAGAAATTCTGCTTTCATT
>NW_012103632.1:3581366-3599716 GCF_000951045.1 Mandrillus leucophaeus | reverse complement strand
TTTTTTTTTTTTTTTTTTTAAATTTTGCATATTTCATAGGATCTTTCAGGTACACAGTAATGTTGTCTGACTATAATGGCAGCTATACTTTTTCCTTTCTGTTAATTTACTTATTTATTTATTTTGCTTTATTATATCAAATAGAATTCTCAAAACTATTGAGTAAAAATCATAAGAGTGAGAACACCTTCCATTTTGTGATTTTAGAGGCAAAGTGTTCAATATTTCACCACTAAGTAGATCAGCTGTAGGTTTTCCGTAATGACCTATGACAGATTGAGAAAATTCTATGCTATTTTGAGATATATGAGGTTTTATTTGATCATGAATGAGCATTGATTTTGATAAATTGCTATTTAGACATCTGTTGAATTTATCATATTGCCTCTTTTTCCTTTATCCTGCCAATAGAGTATTTACATAAGTTGATGAATAATTGTTAATCTGACTGCATTATTTGAATAAGCTCCACTTGGTCACATGTTTCTAATGGTTTTTTATATATTGCTGGACAGAATTTGATCATATTTTCTTAAGAATTTTTGGGTCTGTGTTCACGAGGAATAATGATCAGTAATTTTTTCTCTTGTAATGCATTTGTCAAGTTCTGGTTTAAAGATTTAGACTGCCTCATAAAACAGATTTGGGGAGTTCTCTCCTCTTCCACTTTCTGAAGGAATTTTTATAACATGAGTATTGTTTCTTCTATAAATGGTTAATAGAATTACACACAATGAAACAATTGTGCCTAAATTCACTTTTGGAGAAAATTTCGGATTCTAACCTGATGCTTTAGATTTCCATGTTTCTGTACAAATTATCTATTTCTGTAAATTTAAGTTTTTGTAATTTGTTTTCTTCAATGATTTGTCTATTCTAAGTTGTATTAATTGGCAAAAAGTTATTTTAATATTGCATTAATATATTTTTATTGTTAGTAGAATTGGTAAGAATGTGTCCTCTTTTGATATCAGTAATTTTTAAATTTTCTCTCTTTTCCTCATTTAGCCTTTCTAAGAGTTTATCAATTTCATTAATCTCACCAAATAATCAACTTTGACTTTGTTAATTTTATATATTATTTGTCTGTTTTCTATGTTATTCATTTTGGTACTTATCTTTATTTCCTTCTGCCTATTTTTATGAAGTTTATTTTTATCCAGCTTCTTAAGGAACTCTGTTTGCTTGTTAATTTTTAAATCTTCTATTCTAATATAAGCCTTTAAGATCCACAATTGCTTCAAACCTAGCTTTTGCTGCATTCCACAAACTGTTAGATTTGTGGTGTTAATTCAAGTTGAATTTGTGTTGTTAATTCAAGTTGATTTTTTTGTGTGTAATTATCTTCTGAGTTTTTTTTCAACTCATAGAATTTATAAAGAAATATATTAATTTCCAAGTATTAGGCATTGTAAAATATTTTCTGATTACTAATACCTAATTCATGTATAGTGTAGTCAGAAATATGCCCTGCAATATTTAATTATATTGAAATTTATTGAGATTTATGGTGCAGCATAAGGTCTATCATTGTAAAAATCTCATCTGCTCTCCTCTGTGTGTTCTGCGAGTATGGGGTACAATATTCTGTTAATGTCAATTTTGTAAAAGTGGTTCATGAGGCTGGGCTCGTTGGCTCACGCCTGTAATCCCAGCCCTTTGGGAGGCCAAGGCGGGCGGATCACGAGGTCAGGAGATCGAGACCATCCTGGCTAACACGGTGAAATCCCGTCTCTACTAAAAATACAAAAAATTAGCCGGGCGTGGTGGCGGGCGCCTGTAGTGAGGCAGGAAAATGGCGTGAACCCGGGAGACGGAGCTTGAAGTGAGCTGAGATCCGGCCACTGCACTCCAGCCTGGGCGACAGAGCGAGACTCCGTCACAAAAAAGATAATTTAAAAAAAGTGATTCATGATGCTCAAATTTTCATTCTCCCTATTTTCCAACCATTGTCATGTATTTTATATTCAGTAAATCCTAAATATAATTTGCTTTAAATAGTTTTATTTTGAGGAAATTAAGAGAAAAAAATCTTCATATTTCTTACATATTTGCTTTTACTGATTCTATATTTCTTCTTGTATATTCAAGTTTCCATGCTTGACCATTTTTCATAGTGCAGGTAGGTATACTAGTGAGAAATGCTTTCTCCTTTTCCTATATGAAAATACTTCTTTTTAGTTTCACAGAAACAAATTTGTTAATACTTAAGTAGTTTCTTTGACTATTCTTAATTTAGTTGAATTCTGAATTGCAAAATTTTTCAACAGCTCTCAGATGTTGGCCTTATTTGCTTAGATGTCTATTGAAAACATGTCCTAAAGTGAGAAACAGTTCAAAAATACAACGATGACGTTATTTTAAATATTATATAGAACTTCAACTAATAGCCACTTTTATCTTTACTAATGAACAATCTCAAATATTTTGTGCATGTTAGGATAATAATGAAACTTCCCTGAACATTTGATTAGACCCTTAAATCTATTAAATTAAAAGTAAGACATCTCAGAAAGCAAAATCCTTCACTGTATGCTGGGTACAAGCTTTTTTTTTTTTCAGAAATCCATTGTATAGTAAACATATGGAAATCATGAATATTTTCCTCTAGTCTCCAGTCAGCTTCATGTAGCTCTTTAGAAGCATTGTTCTATACATACTTTCCTCTTGCTTGTGGCACTTATGAATTAAACATAACATCTTCATTATGAGATCACGACATCATTCTGACTTCTGATGAAACATCCAAGGGGTAAGTTCTCACAAGTCACTAATAGAAGACATGATGCACAAGAGCACCAAGTCATACCAAACAAGTTAGCTAACAGTTATCATACCCACTAGCAAGGCCATATCCATTATTTGCTTTTAGCATTGCCTATAGTTTCACCTAAAGCTTAAGACATCAATTTCTTTCATGTGTTTGGATAATGTATCTAGAATGCCAACATGGTAATAGAGGATTTATCTTAAATGAGCTGACTTCAGCAAAGTGTTCTTTTCCAGATGGACTCAAAGGGCATTTCAGCTTCCTTCACAGTGAAAGTATTTTATTGCATTGGCTGAAATAGAATGTTGTCTGCCTAATATTTCATTCTAAACATTTTCCAAGCCAATTTCTATACTTTTCAATTTTGCCTTGAATGTTCTGAAAGTGCCACATTTCAGCTACTTGGCTATGCTTAGAAGCTTTATCCTTAAATTTGATGACCAGAGGAATATGCATGTTTTGTCATAATCTCATAGGATTTGTCATAGGTCACTAAATTTATCAAAAAAATTACGGTTATTTGTCACAATTGACAGGAAATGTAGCTCTAAGTCTCTCTTGCTGAATTCTAGAAGACCCAGGTCTGGCCAGACAACAAAACAGACTGCTCCTTGCACAAAGCTATGTAATATTTATAAACTACATCATACAAATTATCAGCTCTGTCATTGTCCATAAAAATCACTTTTGAAAAATGGTTACTGATAGATATGCTCTTACAAATCAATTGTTGACCTTTGATATAGTCATTGATCACTGACTCTGTTAGGATTACTACATTTGGATTTCATGTCTGGGGTTAACATCAACTATTACTGAACTTGAAGATATTTTTATAAATCAAAATGATTATTATATACTCTGCTCAATAGTAAGTCATCTCCTACTTTTACAAAGGGACATATATAACCATTTTAAGCCTCAAACTCAATATCATAGGATATGGTTTAATTATTATTCATATCCTGGTAAACTTTTTATTCGTGTTTAAGGCTATTTTCTCTCCTAATAATAAAGATCTCTTTGTTTCTTAATAGAAGAATGAATAGTTAGGAGCCTGAGGAATAAGAATTGCATTTTAGGATAAATATCAGCAATGATTCTAAATAACTTATTATCGGGATGTGTTTGTGTATGGCTTTTAATTTCTAACACTTAATATTATGTTTAATGTGGATTTTTAATTAAAGTTTTAATTATATTCTACATTAAAACTTTTTTTTTATTTGCAGAAAATAGCACCTCAACATTTTTTCTAGCCATGTTACAATCACCATTTGCTTATGTATCTCTATCCATGGTCTATATATTAATATCATAATTGTCAATATCATCTTAGAAAATGGTAAGTAATCTTCTTTTGAAACAACTTTCTAGTCTGCTAACTATATATTGCAAGAGACCCATGTATCACTTATAAAATAAGTAACATTTAAAAATTTCCATAACACTTGAGGAGTATTTTGAAAGACAAGATATTTGATAATGTATACTTTTGATTAATCTATTGGTTTTCTATAATTTTAACTGGGGTAGTGAATTATTTATTAAGAATTTTATTCATAAAAACATGACTTACTGTACATTTCTGTATACTTTCAGATTGTTTTATGCACTGGAAATACTGATTGTCTCACAACAAGGTGTTTAGTCTTGGAACAAAACGGTTAGCTATGATTTAATGGTCTGTTGTCCCTATAAAGTTAACCTTCTACAATCTGCTGTATAGTTTTATTTCAAAAAATCATATATTTATCTCTTACAGACTTTTGGTACAACCTAAACAGCCCAATCTTGGAATAGAGTACTTTGAATCATCATCATATGTGCTTCTTATTTTTATTTTTTTATTCTTTGGGCTTGAGGCCTTCTCCCTTCGTCAATATTTTCAGATTTGTTGTAATGTGATATATGGGCTACCCTGCTTTTCCCATGTTCCATATGATTTTATATAAATGGCACTGAGGTGCTCGTTGGTTCATCATCTCTCATATATGTTGGTTGAGCATTTGAAATATAAAATCCTTAAATGACAATCACTTTAGAGAGATATTATTCACCTGGTTTATCGACTCCAGTGCAGCATGATTTCAGTTACAAGTAGAGCAGCGCATTGCTGCTACCATGCACTTGAGCAGTTTAATTCTCGTCACTCAAAGATGCCAGCATACCCAAATGAGCTGCAGAAATGGTTTCATAAGAATGAGCAGTTTTTCGCATATTGAATGTTTGTTAAACACTTTCTGATCAGTTCATTAATAACCATACGGTGCTTGAAAATTTCTGTGTTGGTTAGATTTTACAAGTAAAAGCTTCACAATAATGCATGAGGGCAGTGAGGTTGCAACACAAGAAGAGAAAAAAAATTACCCAATTTTCTTCAAATTTTATTTTGTAAAGTTTTTTTTGTGGTGTGGTATCACATCCTCAATAATGTAATGTTATTGGAAATTTTACTTGCAGTCTCATTATTTGGTATCTTAAAACTATCTTTTCTAAACTATACCCAAAAATGATAAAATGTCACCTGAGAAGTCCTCTATATTTGAAAATAAAAATATACAATACACAAGTTCGAAATAATTCTTTGATTTTTTTATTTAGAAAGTCTATCTGCTTCTCTAGTAGCAGACTCCCACTTCATTCCTTAAATAATTGCTTTCTTCTCAAAAAAGGATCATGCCATAAAAGTTGAGACAGTAAAAGTTTATCAAAATATCTCAATTCTTAGGTATGATATAATTTCATTACAAAATTCAGAGTAATATTGTTTTTACATTTCTTAAGGCCTTATCTAGAATGTTACTCTAAGATGTAAAGAAAGTCAAAATGAGTTTTCCTAAAAAAAAAAACGTAAAAGTCACTGTATGCAACTAAAACCCAATCATGGGGCCTGGGGTAATATATTCATAATTTTTTAAATTAATCAATCCCAGTAACAGCCCTCACAGAAAAAGGTCAGTCAGCAAAAAACAAGTAATCCTTTGGAAAAAAAGGATCCATTGCACATGGAAAACTTCCTATTTTTAATTTTTTCCTTGGGGGAGGTGTTGTCTCAGTGATTCCAAAGAAATTCATTCAAATTCCCTAATTAACTTATTCTTTGCAAGTTAAAAAAATCACTAATTTTAAATTATATTCTGCTTGATAAAATTTATTTCTCACGTCTGAATTTACATTTTTGCTTTTCTCAAATACAGAATTAACACTTTCATTTCAATTCATTCATACTGGGCTTAATAGTACTTCTTATTAAAATATTTTTATATTTTAATTTAAATTAGTTAATTGACTCCATAAACAAATAAGGATAGTTTTTAAAGAGTGATTATTCATACTATAATTCATGATAAACATGATTTAATACATATTTTCAATCACTTTCCTTGTGCTATATTAAATTTCCCACTTAGACATATTTATATAAACATAAAATGAGAACTCTACATATCTATATTATTTATATATGTTATTTTACAGCCTTCACATAACTTCCCAATATTGTGTTTCATATAAAAGATACCACCCCAGCCCCCAGAATTAGGTTTTAGTTGCATACAGAAACTAAATACCTTAGATTTCTGATGTTAATAGCTATTCCTTGTGAGGTCTGTGTGGATGTTAATTTCAAATTGTATAGTTAAGAGGTAAAAAACAAATGAATAACACAAAACTTAAAAGCAATTTTGACATGTAATTTAGCAACTCAACTTTGGTAATAAATCAACCTAATCATTTACAATTACACTTGCCCCTTTGGCCATTCATACCATTTTTTTTTTTCCTACTAGAATACAATTGCTTCTCCCCTGAGAATATATAAATTTATGTTTTCTCTGAACTTTTCACCAACTCTCCAACTCCAACATAGCAAAATATAAAACTCCACATGTTAATAGCTGGGTGTGTGAGTTCATTGCATATCTGCCAAATCAATGAGTTGGATTTGATGCTGCCTTTTAAGCACACTTAAAGCATTTTTCTAACTAGAAACATTCAATTATAAATCTAAGTAAAAATCCAGTACTGAAATAAAACCAAATTCTGAAGATGGAATTTAGCATGGTGTCCATCTAAAAAGAGAAATGTTTGGAAGTGACAGGTTTGTAGTTCAATTTAATTTTAACTAACTTATTGCCATTCTTCAATTTGAAGCCAATATTCACTTTGAGTTCATCTCAGAAGTTTAGATTATCATGAACATTTGACAATTTGTAATCGAATGCTCACAGGCTAAAGGGGTTTTGCTCTTTTATTTGATGGATTTTGTCATGCCAGAGTCTGGCAGTGCATTTTATTTGACCTTTCTCCTCAACTCCATTCATCTTAAACCCCTTGTCACATGAGTGACAGACCATCATGATGTGATGGAAGACAAAACTTCAAAAGGATGCATCACCTTGTCAGATAAATGCAGATCAGAAATTCTTTTTTAAATATTTAGTGAGTTAAAGGACAGTTTAGGCTAAATTAGGTTGCAATATTGAAAGGTAGAAGAAGGTAAATTTTAGAGATCAAAGCTCACTATTGAAATAACTCTAATAATATTTAGAAATGAAAATCAGAGTGACTTTTATGATCTTTCCTGTAAAGTTGTAAGTGACAAGATAGAATTTGCTTAAGAAAAAGTCAGAGGGAAAGAAAACAGTTCAACTAGGTACCGTGTGTTTGCGTACACATACAAACGTAAACACCCCTTTATTAAACTTTGGGCATTTGTCAAGAAATGTGCTCTCATTGGGCATATTCACCAAAATGTAATTCACCTGGAGCTCTTGATACTGTTAAAAAATTTTGGTGGAACTGAAAATGGGTAGTTTTGTATTCCTTGAGCAGAAATCATGTATCTACTCACAAAACAGACATCACTGAGGTGGAGAAAGGAGTAGATTTCCTCATATTTTGTAGGTCATTCATCTTACATCAAAGATTTTTACTATGAAGTCCTGCAAGATTCTCTACTTTGTGTGTTTATACCAATAGACAGAGGCCATTCATATTGTAAATCAATGAACTAGTTTCTTATTTTGGCAGGATCAGCAGTGATTTAGCAGTAGAGTGTGAGCACAGAGTAAAGATACTAACCTGACATATTTTATCCCTTCCCATGAGAATTTCTCCTATCCATGGAAGAAGAGAGAAATACAAAAGACAAAATAATCACAAGATAAAAATGCCATAGCCCTGGAACAGAAATTACAAGAAGCAAAGAGACCTGATTCTGTCACAAGATGCTGGAATCTGATAATAGTGTTTTTCTATTATATGAGTGTTCAATAATACATACACATACATATAAACATACACATATATACTGACAAATATCTTATTTATTTATAGATTTAGTTATTTGAAGTCACAAAGTGTTTTTTGTTTTGGATAACAAAGCAATCACAAAGATCAAAAAAAATAGTCTCAATACACCTAAAATTTAACATATCTGAAATAAACACATAGGAATAAAGCATATATTTCTGTTTTCTTTCTATGGTTGTATCATTCATCTAACTTATATCATAAATTTTGTCCAGTTCTCTTCTCTTCATAAGCATATAAAATAACTGGTAATCCAAAGTGGTTTAAAGGAAGGTTTTATGACAGTTGATGTTAGAACATAAAGTGGCTGGTTATTATTAATATATTCGTTCTTTCCTTAGCTAATAACTAGTCTTTGTCAAATAATATTTATTGACATAAATGAATTCCAGCAAGAAATAACATTTTTATTTCACTATTATTATATAATGTATGCATCATCTGTAAAATCTCTTATATAGTATTATTATTCCCTTCCTATTGCATTTAAAAATGAAGTACAATTATATAAGTATTATATATATTTAACTGGTAATTATTTTTGCTCTAAATTCTGAAAGCAACATCTTTGTGCTTCAGTAAGTGCTTACTTATCATCAAGAATATTTTAAAATATGATGTAAATTTAGAAGACAGTAACTTTTAAAATGCAAACTATTATCTCTAAAACTATGAAGATTAATAAGATCTAATATTTGATAGAACAACAAGGTGACTATATTTAATAATAATATACTTATATATTGAAAAATAACTAAAAGGATATAATTTGGTTTTTTTTGTAACAAGAAGTCAAATTATCCCATATGCCCCACAAATATATGTACCTACTGTGTACTATTATGCACAAAAATTAAACGTAAAATGAAATTTTAAAAACATTTAAAAGGAGTAAAGATAAAAGATGATATGTTACCCAATAATTAAGTAAAGAAAGGTGTTAACAAGCAAGTTTGTGAAAATTGAAAATATTTTAAGGCTGGCATTTTGCATCCATAAAGTGTTTGAACATCACCTAGGTTAACAGAATCAATCTCAACTCTATTTCCTGTGACAGGATACTCCATGGTTCTGCTCCTATTAATATCCAAGCTTCTACAAAGAGTCGTTACCATTTCAATAATTCTGCTTTGTGTGCATGTTATTATTATTACCATTAACACAAAAAATAGTGCATTAAAATTATACAAATGTATATGAACAAATGCACAGTTTAAAAAAATGTTGTGAAATGAACACTTGAGCAAACACCAACTTGGTTAGAAAATATAACAGGATTCTCAATGTCCTACATAAAGACAACTACCAGCTTCACTAACACTGTGAATAACTACTCTTCTAACTTTAATGAGAAATATTTACTTGTTTTGCTTTTGCCTTTTTTACTGATTTGTAAATCAATAAAAAATTATTTTGTCAGTTAACATAATTTATTAATATAGTTGAATCATATATATTCATGTATCTTCCTCTTCTAAAAGAATGTTTTTCATGCATTACCATAATTTATTCATTTGTGTCTCTGTGACATGCATATCACAATTCATTTACTGATTTTAGTACTGAGGAACCATTGAGATGTTTTTTAGCATTTGTTTATGCAAAGCTGCCATGAACACTCTTGTCCATGTTTCCTGGTTCACATATGCATGGATTTTCCTTGGGAATTAATTTGAGTGGAATTGCTCATCACAGACTAAACATGTCTTAAAATTTCTGATACTATCTACTTATCTTGAAAGTCTTTCAACCAATTTTAATGCCATGAGGCATTATTCCTCAATTTCCTCATCTACCTTTTGGATTGATGAACTTTTTTTTCTTTCCAATTTTTTGAGGGTATTGCAGTATTTCTCTGTGGTTGTAATTTGAATTATTGTATTAATAATGAAGTTAAGCATTGGGTTTTCATTTATCTGCCATCTGTATTTCCTCTTTTGTAAAGAGCCTGTTCAAATTGTTTGTCCATTTTGCTAATAGGTTTAGTTTTTGTGTTATTGATCCTTAGAAGTTCTTTATATGTTCTGGATACTAAGATATTAGGTTAAACTTGTGAAAAAGTATCACTTTCCACAATATGGCTAAAATTTTAACTCTTTTTATAATTTATTTTGAAGCAAGATAGTCTGTCTAAGGCAGCCTCAAATTAATCCTTTTCTTTATGATGAACACTTTTTCTCTTTGTTTTGAAAGTTTCAACCTATTCAAAAAACATGAAGATACTATGCTGTATTATTTTGTAAATATTTTACAGTGGTGGCTTTATGTTGAAGTCTTTCAGCCATCCAGGATTGATTTTTGTTTACTTTATAAGAGTGGTCATTTTTTTTTTCTATATGGATAGTGTATTGTACCACAATAATCTTTTTGAAGAACTCTATTTATTTCCCACCAATATGTGGTTCTACCTATGTAATAGATCCAGTATCAATGTATGCTTTCTTTTTCTGTTTTTGTTTTTGTTTTCTTTTTTTTTTTTTTTGAGACCGAGTCTCGCTCTGTTGACCAGGTTGGAGTGCAGTGGCACGAACTTGGCTCACCGCAAGCCCCACCTCCCAGGTTCACGCCATTCTTCTGCCTCAGCCTCCTGAGTAGCTGGGACTACAGGCGCCTGCCACCACGCCTGGCTAATTTGCTAATTTTTTTTTTTTTTTTTTTTTAGTAGAGACGGGGTTTCACCGTATTAGTCAGGCTGGTCTCGATCTCCTGACCTCGTGATCTACCTGCCTTGGCCTCCCAAAGTGCTGGGATTACAGGCATGAACCACCGTGCCCAGCCTCCATGTATACATTTTAAAAGATTTATCTTTTCTGCTCAGTTGAGTTATACATTTATCATTATATTATTTTAATGATCTTTCATTTATTATAGTTTTATAATTCATGGTATTATCAGGTAAGTCAAGTTCCCCCTAGTTACATATCCTTCCCTTCAGATTTTTTGGTCTATGCATTTACATTTTTTTGGGGTTTCAAAATTCTCATTGATAAAGTTTACAAAATCTGTGAAATTTTACTGAGGTTATTTGAAACTATAGATATTTTAAAGTAAACTATAATTAAAATATCATATTTTGAAGCATTTATTTAGGCTTTTATAAATGTCTCTCAATGCAACTTTATACATTTATCTATATATAATTTTTAGATACTCATTGACTCTATTTTGATATAGCCATTTCCTAATTCTTTGCTGATACTCCTTTTCCATGGTTACTATCAGTGACCAAATTCAAGAATATTGTTTTAGTACTCATCTTGCTTGACCTATCAGCAATATTGAGAGACCTGAACCTGCCTTCATAGAGTTCTCTTTCCTTTTCTTTTCTGACATTGCACACTCTTGGTTTTCCTTTTGCTATGATAACTATTTTATATTCAGCTTTCTTTGGCAGATCTTTGAAGGCCTCTTTCTTATATCTAAACTATTTATTCAACTAATTTCTTCCTCTTCTGATTACCAGTGTTAACATAAAAAACTTCAGACAAATTACATTCAGCAGAGTTTAATTGAGAAAAGAACAATTCGTGAACCAGGCAGCATTTTTCAGAACCAGGAAAGATTCCAAGAGCTCCACCTAACAACCTGGGCAGGCCATCTTTATAGAAAGAATAAGGAAATGACAACAGAAACCGCTTGATTGGTTACAGCTTGGCATTTGCCTTGTTAAACAAAGATCAATTGGCATCCCATAAATGGCTGAAACTCAGTTGCTGTGATTGGCTGAGATTCAGCTATTTGTTACAAGAATATACTCTTAGGTTAGGTTGCAATTTATTTACGTACTAAGTTATACTGCAGTTTGCTATGTATGAATTTAAAGTACAAAGGCAGCTTTAGGCCAAAGATAATTTAATTCAATGCTAACAAAATGTAATTTAAAAAATTCTTCAGACCTTTCTGATAGATCACTTTAAAAATAAGCTTTCAATACTGATTTATTAGAGTCATCCCAATATTAACATGACTGTAATTAAACCCTTGATCCCAAATTTAAATAAAAAGAAAAATAACATTTGAAACACTTCTCTTCTATCTCAGTAAATTATACCAGCGGGAAAATTTATAGAGTTGCAAAAATACATTTATTTTATCATTCCTAAAATATTTCACTGTTTCCTCTTGGTTTTAGAAAATGAATCCAAATTACTTGGCATGACACAAGAACACGATTACCTGACCCTTACCTATTTTCCCACTCACTCTCTTTTTTGTCTTTAATCTGTTGTTATTTTCTTCATTTCAGATTTTTAAAATACTCTCAAATGTTTTTCCTTTTGGTAAATCTCTTCCCCTCTTTCTCTTTTCAAATTCTATTTACTATTCTGTTCTTAGCTTAAATGTCACTTTCTCAAAAAGGCTTTGCATGACAACTCAGCTCTAACCAAAATCTCCCCGTGTTCTTCTTTAAAATCCTGTTGTTTGGGCTGGGCACAATGGCTCATACCTGTAATCCCAGCACTTTGAGAGGATGAGGTGGGTGGATCACTTAAGGTCAGGAATTTGAGACCAGCTTGGGCAACATGGTGAAATCCTGTCTTTACTAAAACTACAAAAATTAGCCAGGTGTGGGTGGCAAGCACCTGTAGTCCCAGCTTCTCAGGAGTCTGAGACCAGAGAATTGCTTGAACCCAGGAGAGGGAGGTTGCAGAGAGCCAAGATCACGCCACTGCACTCCAGCTGGGTGAAAAAGCAAGACTCCGTCTCAAAAATAAATAAATAAAAATAAAATAAAATCCTGTTGTTTGTATATATGCATATGTGTTTATTCTTTAAATTAGGTTATAAACTATGTAAGAGTTCAGAAAGTGATTAGTATGTATTACCTTCTTACAAATTAATTATGGAATAAATGACTTGATCTGAAATGGAATATTGTCAGTACTTCAACTTAAAGCTATATTTGATTAATTTCTATTCTTCATGGCAATATATGCTCTTTTAAAAGACTTCTAGTAATAAAAGGCTATATCTACGGCAACGAAGCCTAGCAATTCTTAGTTTAATTCTGGGATTATTGGTATGAATTATTGTTCAAGCATTTAAATGCTAAAATTTTTTGCATATTATTTTTTATATTACTAAGGGAGGCAAGCTTCATTTTTGTTTTTGTTTTTGTTTTGTTTTGTTTTGTTTTGAGACAGAGTCTCACTCTGTCGCCAGGCTGGAGTGCAGTGGCGCGATTTCAGCTCACTGCAACCTCTGCCTCCCAGGTTGAATTGATTCTCCTGACTCAGCCACCTGTTGGGGGGGGGGGCAAGCTTTTAATAATTCATACACTTACATAATATTGAAAGCTTAAATTTATAGATCATATTATATCCTTAACATATCATATGCACAATGTATTTATAATTCATATATAAAATTAGACCATAAAGTCAAAAGGAAAAATGTTGTGCCTAAGAGTACGAGTCTGGATTATATTTTATGATACATTCTGAGATACAGATTCATAATTTACTGACTGGAATTAGATATTACTTCATAGTAACTCTGCTGACCTTGATGAACTTTTAATCATCAAGGTTTTCCTGAGCAGCATTTTCCACTTCTAGATAATTTTTGAATTGATACAGAATATTCTAAGGCTACCTATCTAGTAATTTCTTTTGCATTTAAAATTGATTACTTCTGAAAGCAAAGGACACCAATTATCTGCTTAACAGTGAAATGATTTCCATTTAAAGTAACTGTCAATAATTTTTTAAAAAAAGGATTATAAAGTGTTTAAAATAACTGAAGTGTTAAAAGAATGTGCCTTCTAAAACCTTGATTTTTACACAAAAATTATTTTTAGACTGAAAAGTTGTAATATACTCAATCAGTTTTTAGAGCTTTTAAGTTTTATCATTTATTTCTATACTTTGTGTTATTTTTGGAAAGATACAATAAGCGTAAATTTTAAAAACACTTTAACATTCAAACTTGAATTATTTCTGTGCCCTCTGAATATTCACAAATATCTTATCAGATTAAATGAGAATGCCATGTGTAAAAGCAAGAAAAGGTATATTTATCTGCTAGAAATGCCATAAGAAAAGTACCACAGATGAAGTGACTTAAGCAACAGATTTTTTTTTTTTTTTCCTAATAGTTCTGGAGGCTAAAATCTCCAAGATCAAAGTGCTTTCAGGGTTGGTTTCTGATTTGGGCTCTCTTTCTGGCTTGCAGACAGCTCCCTTCTCACTGTTTTCACATCACATTTTCTCTGTCTCCGCATACTCCTGGTATTTCTTTTTCTCTCTCTTTCTCTTTAATCAAATAAGGACCCCATTCCTATTGGATTAGGGTCCCTCCCATATGACCTCATTTAAGCTTAATTGTCTACTTAATGGTCCTGTTTTCAAGTATTATCACCTTGGGGATAAGGGCTTCAACGTTCAGTTTTGAAAGGACACATTTCAGTCCATAATAAAGGATATTTACAGTATTGACAAGTTCATTTAAATTTTTTTGTTGAAAATAATAACTGACAGTTTGTAAACAATAGGTACATAGAAAATTGTTTGTGATTTTTCCAAATAAAAACTAAAATTGTGGAGAGGAGCAGAGCAAGATCACAGAGTAGAACTTTGCAGTGGAAAATTCTCTGCAGAAACCTTACGGGGCAGGACATAATTGGGTGATATATCCAAAATGCTGAAGGAAAATAAAACCAACAACAACCTTTCAATCAAGAAGGCAGTACCCAGCAAAGCTATCTTTCAGAAAGAAAAGAAATAAAGACGTTCTCAGACAACAAAAGCTGAAGGCGTTTATTAACATCAGAACTGTCTTACAAGAAATGGTAAAAGGAGTTCTTCAAGCTGAAAGAACACTATACAAATGGGTAACATGAAAATGTGAATGTATGAAACTAGAAAAGTAAGCATACAGTCAAATTCAGAATACTCTAATACTATAACAGTGATCTGTAAATATATTATATTTTTAGCATGAAAGCTAAAGCACAAAATAATTAAAACTAATAATAGCCACAGTAAAGTTTTACAGAATAGGAAATTTATAAAGATGTAAAAATGGTGACATCAAAAATTCAAAATGTTGTGTGGGAGTAGAGGTGTGCATTTATTTTTTATTTTTTATTTTTTTGCAATTAAAGTTAAATTGTTTTCAGCTAAATATAGCCTTTTATAACTATAAGAACTTTTTGGCAGCCTCATAATAACAACCAAACAGAAGTAATAGAAAATACATAAAAAATAAAAGGCAAGAAATCAAAGCATACCACTATAGAAATTACTTAGCATGAAAAGACAGCAAGACAAGAAGAAAAGAATGAAAAATCTACAAAACAACTAGACAACAATTAATAAAATGGAGGTAGTAAGTTCTTATCAGATAGTAATTACTTTAAATTAAATAAATTATATTCTGCAAAGGACCCAGTGGCTCAATGTATTACCAAAAAGAACCAACTATATGCTGCCTACAAGAGACTTACTTCACCTTTAAGGACATTAGAAAAAAAGATTTCATATAAATGAAAATTAAATAAGAGCAAGAGTGGTTATATCCATAGCAACTAATCCAGACTTTAAAAAGTATAAAAAGAGACAAAGAAGGGCATTATATAATAATAAAGGGGTAAATTCATTTAGATGATACTATATTTATAACTATATACTGAATATTGGAGCACCTAAATATATAAAGCAAATGTAAATGTTTCTGAAAAGAGAGGCAGACAACAATACAATAACAGTAGGGAATTTAAACACCAGAATTTTAGCAATGAATAGGTCATCTAGACAGAAAATAAATAAATATCCGAGTTAATCTACATTCTAGATCAAATGAACCTAACAGACATATACAAAACATTCCATCCAACAGCTGAAGAATATACATTCTTCTCAACTGCACATGAGCCATTCTCTAGGACAAATTGTATGTTAGGCCACAAAACAATTCTTGAATAATGTAAGATTTTAAAATTATATCGAGTTTTTTTCTGACCACAATGGTATAAACAAGAAATCAATAATAGACACTTCAGGAAATTCACAAATATATAGAAATTAAACAACATGCTCTTCAACAACCAATAGGTCAATGAAGAAATTAAATGAAAAAATTAAAATTTATTGAGACCAAAAAAATATATACCAGAACCTATGGGACACAGCAAAATCAGTTCAAAGACAGAAGTTTATAGCAACATATAGCTACACCCAAAAAGAAAAAAAGAATCTCAAATAAAATACTTAATGTCGCATCTCAGGGAACCAGAAAAACAAGAATAAACTAAGCACAAACTTTGTAGAAGAAAGAAAATAATAAAAATTAGAGTAGACATAAATGAAGTAGGGACTAGAAAAACAATATAAAACATCAACAAATTTATGAGTTGTTTATCTGAAAAGATAAATTGAGAAACCTTTAGCTAGACTAAGAAAAACCAAAAAAGACTCAAATAGATAAAATCAGAAGGAAAAAGGAGACATTATAACAGATACAAAGAAATACAAAATATCATAAGACTATTCTGAACAACTATATGTCAACAAATTGGATATTATAGAAGAAATTGATACATTATTTGATGCATACAACCTACCAGGAGTGAATTATGAAGGAAATAGAAACTCGCAAGAAACCAGTAACAAGTAAGGATGTTGAATTAGTAATAAAATGCCTCAAATCAAAGAAAAGCCAAAAACCTGATCACTTCACCGCTGAATTCTATCAGTCATTTAAACAACTAATACCAATTCTCAAAGTCTTCCAAAAAAAATAAAAAATAAAGAGGAAGAAATACTTACAAAATTATTTTATGAAGCCAGCTAACCCTGATACAAAACCAACTATATCACAAAAAAATAAAACTGTGGGCCGAGAGCCCTTGATGAATACAGATGCAAAAATCCGAAGCAAACTTCTGCCAAACTGAATTTAACACGGCATACAAAAGATTATTAACATGACCAAATGGTATTAAATCCAGGGCTGCAAGAATGGTTCAACATACTGTCACAGGATCCTTTGGGTGCTGCTTCACCAGACAGAAACCTCTGTGGTTGGTGGTGCCTCTGCTTGAGTTTTGATCATGCCCGCTGGGCTTGTTCCACTTTCTTGGCCCAGCAGGCTGCACCTGGCTCACACTACTGACCTGGATCCCACACCTGCCAAGGGCAAGCCAGGCACACAGCAGCAAGTGGTGTGTGAGTGACTGAGTGTGGGTTCCGGCCACTGTGCACAGTCATGCATATCAGCTGCTGCAGTGGGGCAGGCAGCTTCAGGCACTGGCAGAGGCGTTGGCTCTGTGTGAAGCTGTGGCTGGACCAGACATACCACAAGCAACTTCCACTGCAGGCACCAGCATCTGAATGAGGGCAATGTGGTGGCGCCTGAAAGCTCAGAGATGCCAGGAACTGCAGGGCCCCAAAAAGTGTGTTAGGGCATGTCACATCCCTGGCTCAGGGAGCCCTGAGGTCTGAGCTCCCAGAAAGGCTGCAGCTCTTTTGTCATTCTTCTTTTTGTCATCTGCAGTATGGCAAGTGAAGGGGTGAGTTTGTTGTGGGACCATTTCTGTTACAGCTATTTCAGTCTCACGACCCTGCTCTGGTCAGTGGCTCCTGGGCTGGTCGAGCCTCACTACTGCTTCATGTTGTGTGGGTCAGCCACCCAGCACCAGCAGAGAGTGACAGGGCTATAGTATTACAGCTCTGGCTCAGGGAATCCTGAAGTCTAGGCCCCCAGAAGGGTCACCACTTTTCACTCCCACGGTCTGGGAGTATATCATCACCCACAGCCTGGTGAGCCAGCCAGGAATGTGTTAAAGCCCCTTTCATGCCAGCTATTTGGCAGTCCTCAGTTCTTGTCCCATTTCCAGGAAGAAAGAGGTTACATGGACAACTAGAGGTTGAGCAAAGTGGAGAAGAGCTTTACTGGGTGACCAAAAGGCTGTCCGCAGAGAGGAGACCAAAGTAGGTATCTCCTATCAGCAGTAAGGTGGTCCCAACGAGTGTCTGAACCTGCTGAGTCCTGGTTTTTTTATGGGCTCAGAATGGACGAAGTGAGTGATGATTGATCCATGGGCAGGAGGAAGTGTATGCTGATTGGTCCATGGGTGGGCCTGGATAAAGCAGCACTTGATTGACCAGAAGGCACCAAGGAAGTTCTCACTCCTGGTGGAGGACTTCACCTGGAACTGGAAGCCCAATCTCAAAGCTTCAGGCCATCCCTGGCTTGAAGGTGGTGTTTCACTAGGGACCCACCCCTTCCCGCCTAGGAAACTGTCTGCCTCCTGCCACCACGT
>NW_012103632.1:3579240-3581316 GCF_000951045.1 Mandrillus leucophaeus | reverse complement strand
ACTGCTTCATGTTGTGTGGGTCAGCCACCCAGCACCAGCAGAGAGTGACAGGGCTATAGTATTACAGCTCTGGCTCAGGGAATCCTGAAGTCTAGGCCCCCAGAAGGGTCACCACTTTTCACTCCCACGGTCTGGGAGTATATCATCACCCACAGCCTGGTGAGCCAGCCAGGAATGTGTTAAAGCCCCTTTCATGCCAGCTATTTGGCAGTCCTCAGTTCTTGTCCCATTTCCAGGAAGAAAGAGGTTACATGGACAACTAGAGGTTGAGCAAAGTGGAGAAGAGCTTTACTGGGTGACCAAAAGGCTGTCCGCAGAGAGGAGACCAAAGTAGGTATCTCCTATCAGCAGTAAGGTGGTCCCAACGAGTGTCTGAACCTGCTGAGTCCTGGTTTTTTTATGGGCTCAGAATGGACGAAGTGAGTGATGATTGATCCATGGGCAGGAGGAAGTGTATGCTGATTGGTCCATGGGTGGGCCTGGATAAAGCAGCACTTGATTGACCAGAAGGCACCAAGGAAGTTCTCACTCCTGGTGGAGGACTTCACCTGGAACTGGAAGCCCAATCTCAAAGCTTCAGGCCATCCCTGGCTTGAAGGTGGTGTTTCACTAGGGACCCACCCCTTCCCGCCTAGGAAACTGTCTGCCTCCTGCCACCACGTTTAAATTAACAAATGTGAAACATCACTTTTATAGAATAAAGAACAAAATTCATACATTCGTTATAATAGATGCAGAAAATGCATTGAATACAATTTAACTTTATTTTATTATTAAAAACACTGAACAAATCAGGTATAGAATGTACCTAAACACAAGAAAGACTATATAAGACAAAGCAATAGCTAACATCATATTCAACAGTGAAAATTGGAAAGCTTTTCCTCACAGATCTGGAATAAGACAAGAATGCCCACTCTTGCTCCTTCTATTTAATATAGCATTTGAGGTTTTAACCAGGACAATTAGACAAGAGGAAGAAATAAAAGATATCCAAATTGTAAATGAATAAGCTAAATTGTCTCTCTTTGCAAATATGATGTTATAATATAGAAAACCCTAAAGATGCCACCAAACAACTACTAGGATTAATAAAAGAATTCAGTAAAGTTGCAGAATAAAAGTCACCATGCAAAAATCAATAGTAGTTCTGCATACTAACAGCAAATTATCTGAAAAAGAAAATTTATAACTAACCCATTTATAATAGTTACAAAAAATAAAATTCTTAGGAATAAATTTAATCAAGAAGGTGAAAAATCTCTCCACTAAAAACTATAACACATTGATGAACTACACTGAAGAAGACACAAATACATGGGAAGATTTCTTGTGTTCATAGATCTGAAGAATTAATATTGATAAAATGATCTTGCTATCCAAAGCAACTGACAAATTCAACACAATCCTTATCAAAATGCCAATGACTTTCTTCACAGAAATAGGAAAAATATCTTAAAATTATTATGGAACCACAAAGATCCTGAATAGCCAAAGCAATTTTGAGCAAAAAGAAGAAAGTTGGAGATATCACACTACCTGACATCAAAATATCCTACAAAGCTGTAGTAAATAAAATAGCATATTTCTGTAATAAAAACTGGCAAGTAGAACATTGGAACAGAATAGAAAACCCAGAAATAAATCCACATATTTACAGTCAACTGATATTCACTAAAGGCATCAAGAGCATACAATGAGGCATGGACAGGCTCTTTAATAAATGCTATTGGAAAACTAGATATGCACATGCAGAAGAAAAAACATTAGACCCTATCTCACACCATATACCAAAATAAACTCAAAAAGAATTAAAGACTTAAATGTAAGACCCAAAACTATGAAACTAATAGAAAAAACTAGAGAAAAATCTCCATTACATTGTTTTGAGCAATAACTTTCAATATGACCCAAAAAGCACAGTCAAAAAAAAAAAAAAAAAAAAAAAAAAATTACATCAAACTAAAAAGCTTCTTCACAGCAAAGGAAACAATCAACAGAATAAAGAGACAACCTACTAAATAGGGAAAATACTTGCAAACTATACATTTAATAAGGGGTTAATATACATAATAT
>NW_012103632.1:3566745-3579190 GCF_000951045.1 Mandrillus leucophaeus | reverse complement strand
ATACCAAAATAAACTCAAAAAGAATTAAAGACTTAAATGTAAGACCCAAAACTATGAAACTAATAGAAAAAACTAGAGAAAAATCTCCATTACATAAAAAAAAAAAAAAAAAAAAAGAAAAAAAAAAAAAGCACAGTCAACGCTAGCAAAAGTAGATAAATGGGATTACATCAAACTAAAAAGCTTCCTCACAACAAAGGAAACAATCAACAGAATAAAGAGACAACCTACTAAATAGGGAAAATACTTGCAAACTATACATTTAATAAGGGGTTAATATACATAATATAGAAGGAACTGAAACAACTCAATAGCAAAAGAATAAATAACTCAATTAAAAACTGGACAAAGGACTTGAATAGGCATTTCTCAGAAGACAACATTCAAGTAGCAATCAGGTACATGAAAAATAATGTTCAACATCATTGATCATCAGGAAAATGCAAATACAAACCACAGTGAGATATGACCAAGCACCTGTTAGAATGGCTATGACCAAATACAAGAGCTAAGTGTTAGCAAGGAAGTAAAGAAAAGGAAACATTTGCCCATTGTTGGTGGGAATGTACAGCCATTATGGAAACAATATGGACCTTTCTCAAAAAATTAAATATAGGACCATCACATGATCCAGCATTCCCACTATTGGGTATACATCCAAAGGAAATGAAATCAGTCTGTTGAAGCAATATTTGCACTGCTGTTTGTTTTAGTATTATTCACAATAACCAAGATATAGAGTCAACCTAAGTGTCTATCAACAGATTAATGAAAAAAGAAAAGATTTATATGTATACACTGGAATACTATTCAGCTATCAAAAGAAGGACAGTCTGGATAAACCTAAAGGACATTATGCTAAGGGAAATAAGCCAGGCACAGAAAGACAAATACTGCATTATCTAATTCATATGTGGAATCTAAAAAAAGTTAATCTCACAGAAGTAGAGAACAGGAGAGTGATACCAGGGACTGGGTTGGTAGGGGTGGTTGTTGGGGAAATGTTGGCCAATGGATACAAAATTCCAGTTAGAGAAGAGAAAAAAGTTCAGAAGATCTATTGTACAACGTAGTAATGTAGTTAATAATATAGTGTATTATTAAAAAATGCTTAGAGTGGACATAAAGTGTTCCCACCACAAAAATGGTATCTATGTGAGGTAATGCATACGTTAATTATATAGATTGAATCATTCCACAATGTATATTGATACTCCAAAATATCATGTTATACACAGTGAACAGACATTCTTTTGTCTGTCAATTTAAGAAAAAATAATGTTCGCAATGTAAAATTGATTATGTAATAGCATTATAATCAGTTGAGAATAGCAACATATAATTATTTCATACACACATACACACTCCATGTGCACATTCAGGGAAAATTAAATTTGAAATTCAGATTCAATTTTCCTTGTATCATGGTTGCATCTCGAACTTCTGTATAGGTAAAGTTTAGTGAAAGACTTTTGTCCAGGAGTATTTGTGTGGTGGGAATGGGTAGGGGTGTGTGTGTTTGTGTATTTCTGCTTTTTGCAAAAGCAGAGTAGGCAGCTCACTTTAAAGCTGGGTTTTCCTAGGAAGTACACTGATTTTGATTAAATTTTATGTTTATTGAGCGGTGGCTGAGTTTGACAATCTCTCAAAACACCTTCATGCTTTTTCTAGTGTAAACAACATTAGCACAAAAAACACTTTTCTTAATCTCAGTAAAACGTAATCTTAGCAAGAACTCTGAAGGTTGGAAACTATACAATGTACTGAACTTGTCAGAAGCACTGGGGGAAAAAAGAAAAATCAACTATGTTAAAGAAAAACTGAGGTGTATTACACAAATATGCCTCTGTTTCTGTAGCTTGTGTGTGTGTGTGTGTGTGTGTGTGTGTGTGTGTGCGCGCGCGCGCGCACCTGTATATGCTTTCTTTTTACATAGCATGCATATGGTCATTCCGTACCATCATTTTTTTCAGTAGATTATTGTTTTCAAACTATTAGCTTTTAATACCACAGCTGTCCTCAGCATCTGATAATCAAAGCTTCTATGATTCTCATCTTACTTCCTCAGCAAAATTTTCCTTTGTTACCAATAGTACCAGGATGTGCTATACCAGGTATGTCATAATATATGCCTAATTAGAATGATGTAAAATGCTGTAATGCCTATGTAGAGAAGAGTAATTTTCTGCCAAATATGATAACATAGATATAAAATATAAGTGGTGTGAAGACAGAAAATTGATGCATACATTTTTGGGAAAGACGTGAATAAGTATAATCATGCCCAGTCACTGAAACAACACTGGACTTCAGTTGCTAAAACTAGAAAAGAAAATAAATCCAAAGACCAAACTAAATTTTGTGTATGTGCTTTTTATATTGTACCTACGTTTTTGACAGAATCTGAATTTCTCCCTGCCCACCCTGTCCAACATAAGCATCATTTTTTTTTTTCTTGGAAAAGCTACTTCTTTTCCCACTGTTTAACACCTTCATATTTAATATCCTTAAAAAATTGTTATAATTAATTCTGTCAGGAAATGTATACTGCATATTAATCCATCTCTCTCAAATATTTTTAGTAACCATGAAACTTAACCTTCTTTTCTACTAACTTACAGGTTCCCTTCCTCTTCTGAAATTCTGTAAGCATAAGGGTTTACAATGCATCAAGCATTTAAAGATTTGGGAATGGTTAATTATTAAAAATTCCCTTTTGAATTGGATGGCACTCTTAGAGGCCAGGTGGAGGAATCCAAATGTTTTTCATCACTAAAATGAAAGTGGTAAGTATATTAATCAATGTTTTTGGTGAGATTTACTTATGTAAATCACAATGTATGGCAACGCATTCAAAATCTGTTTAAAATACTGCTTTGAAAGCATTTCAATACATTTGTTTTTTAAAATTTGCCACTTTACATAAAAATTATTTGACAATTTTCAATGCTATCTCAATCTCACAAAGTGAGGAAGACACGCATATTCTTTGTTTTTTGAATTAAAAATAATACCTGAATAGTCTAAATTTTTTTGCATCAGATTAAAATGTAACTTGTCAACTTTCTTGCTAAATTAGTAGGACCTTGTTTTGTGAGGGTGGGCAAAGCAAGGCAAAAAAATAGTAAAAATATAATTCCCATTTTTAATAACACAGTGATGTATTGCAATTGCAGTAACATAACTATATATATATTTTTTCTTTTTCTGAAAGTGACCCAAATAGTTCCATTACCACTGTGAAAAAGTCATTCAACCATTGTGGTTAGAGAAGTTTACTTTAACAATTTCCATGCTTAAGGCCTCTCACTAAACAATAATTCTGTGGTGGTGACTTTTTGGTGTGTCTAATTGTCCACAAAATCATACTGAAAACTGGCATTTCATGTAATTTAGAACCAAGTATTTAAAATAGAATAAGAAATATTTACAAAGCTGATTATTTCATAAAAATAGGGATCTCTCAAATGTCAAAGACATATATATGATATTAAATATAGGTTTATATATAGGATAATAAAAACTGTGGTTAAAAAGACAAAAAATAGAATACAATTCCCATAAAACATAATTGGAAATAAAATTTAATGTCACAGATTAATTTTTTAACCATCAGCTTTTATCAATTTATTGTTTAAGCATTTCCTAATGAAGGCAAACAGCAGTAGCAAAACTTTCTAAATTTTCCTAATATTCTAAAATATTAAATATTAATTACCATAGCGATAAAGTAATTATCCTGTATACACAGGTTGGTATCTAGGTTTTAGATGTGTGACATTAACAAAGAACTCTGGATTTTAAACCTATATGTTTTTTTCTGAGGTAGACAAAAAAAGGCATCCTCACTGCAAGCCTTTCTCAAAATTAGTGTAACCCTCAGAACAGCCTGAGTTTTATCTGGCCTCAGAGAATGTTTACAAAAACTGACGAAATTTCATCATTACGGCACTCAATGATTGAAGCCAACATATCCAATAAACCTCTATTGAACTTTGTGCTGAGGTTGTGAGCATGATGCAGAGATAATTTGGAGTGGGGCGGTAGTATTTTGTTTTGTCCATAATGAGTTTTTGGTTTAAAAAAAAATTGTACGCATATAACATAATGAGACTGATTTTCTTTTTCTTTTTCTTTTTTCTGGTCTCAGAAAGCTTATAAAACTGCTTATAGGTGAGGGCGAGAAGCGGCCGCCGCCGGCCTCCCGCGCCGGGCAGTCGGAGGCTGACTTGCCAGTGGCCGCCCCCTTCTTCCTGCTCTACCCAGGAGGTGGAGAAGCTGGCTTCGGAGTGCGCCCGCCGCTGAGCAGCAGCGCTCCAGGGGGACCCTGCTGTCGCCGGCTCCCGGCTACCCTTGCTGCTGCTGAGCAGCGGCGCTGCGGCGGCAGCGGGAGCACCATCCTAATTATCTCGTGGCTAAGGAACACATGAACCTCATGAACACGGCCAAGCTGAGTATCAAGGGCTTGGTTGAATCAGCTCTGAACCTGGAGAGGACTCTTGACTCTGACTATGCACCTCTTCAGCAATTCTTTGTAGTGATGGAGCACTCTCTGAAACAGGGCTTGAAAACTTAAAAAAAAAAAAAAAGAAAAAAGAAAAAAAAGAAAAAAACTTTTCTTTGACAAAATAAAGCCTTCTGGGGGGATCTAGAACTGGTAGAAAAGCCTGTTCCAGGAGCCGCAGAGATAACAGCAAGTGTTAAAAATCTTCCAGGACTGAAGACGCCAGTAGGTAGAGGAAGAGCTTGGCTTTGTTTGGCATTAATGCAAAAGAAACTTTCAAATATATGAAAGCTTTGATCAATAAGAAATAACTTCTCAGTGAATTCTACGAACCCAGTGCCCTTATGATGGAAGAAGAAGGAGCCATAATTGATGGTCTGTTGGTGGGTCTGAATGTCATTGATGCCAATTTCAGTGTGAAAGGGGAAGACTTGGACTCTCAGGTTGGAGTTATACACTTTTCAATG
The DNA here is from genome assembly GCF_000951045.1 of Mandrillus leucophaeus. Taxonomy (NCBI): domain Eukaryota; kingdom Metazoa; phylum Chordata; class Mammalia; order Primates; family Cercopithecidae; genus Mandrillus; species Mandrillus leucophaeus. The sequence goes on along the minus strand of NW_012103632.1, from coordinate 3,574,219 downwards.
TATTTCAAGAACAGAAACAGCAGTAAAAGTAGTGAAGGAGACAGTCAGATTACTGCGATTCTGGACCAGAAGAACTTTGTACAAGAACTGAACAGGCATTTGAATGCTACTGTAAACAACCTTCAGGCAAAAGTAGATGCATTAGAAAAATCCAACACTAAACTGACAGAGGAGCTTGAGGTTGCAAACAGCAGGATTACTACCTTACAAGAACAAATGTAATGAGTTAAAGAGGAAAGTTCCTATATACTGGAATCCAGTTGGAAGGGTCCCAAGCAAGACAGAATTGCAGAAGGGCAAGCACCAAGTGAAGCAAGAAACCATTTAAAAGAAGAGACACAATTACCATTGGATGTTGAAAAAGAACTGGAGATACAGATCAGCATGAGGCAGGAGATATGAAGATGCTACAGAAGGATGTCTGTGAGAAGCAGGATGCCCTGGTATCCCTTCAGCAGCAGCTAGATGCTCTCAGGCCCCTCAGGCACGAACTTGCCTTTAAGCTGCAGAGTTCAGACTTAGGAGTAAAACAGAAAAGTGAACTAAACAGTAGCTTGGAACAGAAGACTAATCAGATGACTGCTATCATTAAACAACTTGAACAAAAATGGCATCAGGCTGAGCGAAACTGTCAGTCTGCTGAGTTGAACAACCGGCTCTTCAAACAGGACTTTGAAGACAAAATCAACAGTCTGCAGCTCGAAGTCGAGGAGCTCACCAGGCAGTGGAACCAGCCTGAGTAAGAACTAAATCAGGAAAACGAAAGAAGATTATGAAACAACAGGAACATCCCAGGAAAGGGTTCCCAGAAGCCAGAATCCAAGATGGATGGGAAGCACAAAATGCAAAAGGAAAATGTTAAACTAAAAATGCCTCTGGAAGAAAGTCACAGACTGCAACCCCACCCTATGGATGAACAGGATCAGCTGCTGCTCGCTGAGAAACCACAGGTGTGTCAGCTACGCCAGGAAGATGTCAGAGGAACTGCAGAGGAACCTTCTGTCATGCCTGTTCGACAAATGAACTGCCTCTTCCTTCAACTATGTAGCCTGAGCGAGTTTGCAATCCCTGTCATGAGCATCTGATGAAGTAATATTCCACCAGCCCATCATAAGACTGGAGGCCAAGACCTGGACCAAAACGTTTATGCAGGTTTATCTGTACCTGTGTTTTAGGTGTCAGGATCTCCTAGAGCCAGTCCTTAGAGTCAACTAAAGAGTTGATAGGAATTAACTAGATACAGGGAGAAAAGGCAGTGTTTGGGGTTACTGGAAATTTTGCTTGTTTTCCCTAATAATTGTATGAAGAAAAGTGAACTCACTTGAGTCCTTCTCTTCTAAATCTAAACAACCTGACATTGAAGGTTTGCTTTATAGATTTCTTTGGAAGGGCAATTCATTTTTATGATTAGTGATAATAATACTGGGGTGGATGTAATAGGAGAGAGATAAGATAAGAATAAATCAGATAAGAATAAAAAGGTAAACGATCATCTTCTATAATATTTGCAGATTCAAGGGAGAGAGATAGATGCTGAGATCAAAATGACAGTTGTGACATATTTTCCCAGGTGCTGTTAGACATAAACATTGTTTCCTCTTTGCCCCAACTAACTACCTCTTTTTTTCTTTTTCTTTTTCTTTTTTGTTATTTAATTTATCCTTTTTTTCTTTTCTTTTTTTTTCTTTTCTTTCTTTTTCTCTTTTCTTTTCTTTTTTCTTTTAAATTATACTTTAAGTTCTAGGGTACATGTGCACAACGTGCAGGTTTGTTACATATGTATACATGTGCCATGTTGGTGTGCTGCACCCATTAACTCGTCATTTACATTAGGTGTATCTCCTAATGCTATCCCTCCCTGCTGCCCTGTCCCCACAATAGGACCCGGTGTGTGATGTTCCCCTTCCTGTGTCCAAGTGATCTCATTGTTCAATTCCCACCTATGAGTGAGAACATGCAGTATTTGGTTTTCTGTTCTTGCGATAGTTTGCTGAGAATGACGGTTTCCAGCTGCATCCATGTCCCTACAAAGGACACAAACTCATCCTTTTTTATGGCTGCATAGTATTCCACAGTGTATATGTGCCACATTTTCTTAATCCAGTCTGTCACTGATGGACATCTGGGTTGATTCCAAGTCTTTGCTATTGTGAATAGTGCCACAATAAACATACGTGTGCATGTGTCTTTATAGCAGCATGATTTATAATTCTTTGGGTGTATACCCAGTAATGGGATGGCTGGGTCAAATGATATTTCTAGTTCTAGATCCTTGAGGAATCGCCACACTGTTTTCCACATGGTTGAACTAGTTTACAATCCCACCAACAGTGTAAAAGTGTTCCTATTTCTCCACATCCTCTCCAGCACCTGTTGTTTCCTGATTTTTTAATGATTGTCATTCTAACTGGTGTGAGACGGTATCTCACAGTGGTTTTGATTTGCATTTCTCTGATGGCCAGTGATGATTAGCATTTTTTCATGTATCTGTTGGCTGTATGAATGTCTTCTTTTGAGAAGTGTCTGTTCATATCCTTTGCCCACTTTTTGATGGAGTTGTTTGTTTTTTCTTGTAAATTTGATTGAGTTCTTTGTAGGTTCTGGATATTAGTCCTTTGTCAGATGAGTAGATTGCAAAAATTTTCTCCCATTCTGTAGGTTGCCTGTTCACTCTGATGGTAGTTTCCTTTGCTGTGCAGAAATTCTTTAGTTTAATTAGATCCCATTTGTCAATTTTGGCTTTTGTTGCCGTTGCTTTTGGTGTTTTAGACATGAAGTCCCTGCCCATGCCTATGTCCTGAATGGTATTACCTAAGTTTTCTTCTAGGGATTTTATGGCTAACTACCTCTTTAAAGTATCTCTACCAAACTGTGAACCCAATCTCAGGGAAAAGAAATTCAAGAGTAATATAAATTCTGAATGTATTGAAAACAATATTATAATATAATTTGAGGACCAGAATCTTCTGGTCTTTATCTACAAGGGTTTTAATTATCAAAACAAAGAACATTTGTTTTTCTACTTAATGACTTCAAAGTAATTAACTGCCCCTTTCAGAATCTCCTTCCACAAGACAAGCCGACTCTTCCCCCTTCCCTCTGTCCTCTCCAAGTCATAATGGAAATTGTAAGGAGTTTTAAAAACAGCGTTTGGATTTTGCAAACAGAATCTTGATTAAAGCAAAGTCAAACATAGAGTCAAACAAGTTTAATTTGTTTTCCTGAGATAGGGTCTTGCTTTGTTGCCCAAGCTGGAGTGCAGTGTACAATCACAGCTCACTGAAACCCTGACCTCCCAGGCCTCAAGCAATCCTCCTACCTCAGCCTCCCAAGTAGCTGGGGCTGGCTCTTTTTTTTTTTTTTTTTTTGCAATGGGGTCTCATTGGTTGCTCAGGCTGGTCTCAAACTCCTAGGCTCAAGCAGCCCTCCTGAAAGTGCTGGGATTACAGGCATGAGCCACCACATGTGGCCAAGTTTAATTTGTTGATGACTGAGAACAGTTAGCTCAGAATACTTACTATATTGTTTTATGAATAAAGAATTCCTTATTCTGAGTCACAAATCAGAGCTGATAGATGCTTTCTTGGAAAGGGCAATACAGTCATCCCTTGGTATCCATCGGGGATTGGTTCCAGGAACCCCACTGGATATCAAAATCCATGGGTGCTCAAGTCCCATTATATAAAATGGGTTATATGGTATTTGCATATAACCTACATACATCCTCCTGTGTACTTTAAATTATCTGAAGATTACTTATACCTAAGAAAATACCTACACATCACTTCATTTGCATGGATTCAACATAGTGCTTGGTGTTTGGCAAATTTCAGTTTTGCTTTTTTGGAACTTTGTGGAATTTTTTTCTGAATATTTTTTATTGGCAGTTCTACATGGATGTAGAACTCATGGATATGGAGGGCTGACTGCACTCATACAACTTTGAGCGGCAAACTCTTTGGGAGAAAAGAGGGAATTGTATTGAGCAAGAGAAGAAAAAAACATTATGTACTATTTTGATTCTGTTACATGTTTCTATATATTGTTTGATTCTAATCAAGACCTTAGAAGAAATGATTCTGTGACTGGTTTAGAATTCTGGGGTGGAAACATCCTGAAACCATGATATTTAATAAATTCTGTCTTCTGGAAACGTTTACAGACTGGGAAAGAGTTGTTATTCCAAAAGTCAGCCTGTTACTTGGTGAAGCCCTCATATAGGATTATTTTAAATGTCTGCGTCGTCATTGTCTGCTCTAAGACCTTTATGATACAATCATAAACACTTACATTGTTTGGCATTAAATTAAGAGTTCTAGGGAAAAATAAAATCAAATAATTATTAAAAATCCTGCCTTTAAACTTATAGAGGAGTTTCCAATATATTGGACCTAGACAACTTGATGAGGTCAGCATATATATATATATTGTTGACAACTTTGAAGGGGCAATATAAAATAATCATTTTTGCTGTGCTGACTGGAAAGTTAGCTTCACTAACATAGACACATTTAGCACATAAAGATACAGGTAATAGTTTTCTTTGTTGTTGTTGTTAGGATACTAGTAATAGTTTCCTCTCAGCTCTATACCAGCTCTTTATACCAACACATTTAATATTACAGAATTACTTATGGGAAAGAATATCTAATCATTCTCTTTTTAAATGAGAGGGCAATTCATTCTAGTTATATATCCCTATGATCATTGGAATATGACAGAATATATGATTTTATTTTCAGCTAAATGTTTCTGCACAAATGGATTTTTAAAATCAACAACTGTATTATGTTTAATCAATTCTTTTATTTTAAAAATAATGAGGTTTATTATTAGTCTTCTCAGAGGAAACCAGTGAGTAGCTTTCATGAGAATAAATGAATTATCTGTAAAACTGTTATTGACAAGGAATCTATATTTTATGCATGTAAATAATAGAGATATAAAAATTGAAATTGAAAAACCCCTCATATAGGATTATTTTAAATGTCTGCTTGGTCATTGTCTAATCTAAGACCTTTATGATACAATCATAAACACTTACATTGTTTGGTATTAAATTCATATTTTCTTATTGGTTTGATGGGGTTAAACTAGCTGTATCTATTCTACTAAACAGTGAAACTTTTCTGGAAGACAGATATAAGACACTCACATCTTTAACTCAAAACCTAAAGTCTTCTATATTTTCTGAATGAAAGATGTATACAAGTGATGTCGGCACACGAAACATTTGTTAAAGAAAGCTATTTCCATGTCCAAATTTCTAAATCAAATCCATGTTTCTCACTCCAGGTTTTAAACATATTTCATACTGATTATCCTGACATTCATCTTTTCTTGACTTCCTGACATAGGTATGACTCTCATGAGTCTTGATGAGTCTTGCTGATGAGTCTTGCTTAAAATTTCAATTACACATTGTCTCCTGCCCTATCAAGATTTATACTGTTTTAAGGCAAATTTCTCCTTTATAACTGATAAACTATGCATTCAGTATTTAAACAAGGTTATCAGCCCCTGACTAGAGAAGCAGATTGATGAACAAAAACAATTACTTTGACAACAGAAAGCATAGAAGACAATTCTTTGAAGTGCATCATTCTCAGTGGTAGAGGAGATTCCCAAAGACCACATTTGAAGAAATAAAAAAGAGTTAACTGAAATGAACTAATGTCCTCTGTGTGCTTGGCAATGTAAACAGAGAGAAAAGGACAAAATACTTTTTAGGATTCTAGAATTTCGGCTGCAATGTAATAGCATATAAACAGGTAATAAAGCCCTTGATCATTACAAAAAGAAAAACTGAAGGAAAAAATCCATAGCAGTCTTATAGTAGAATAAAATAAGGTTTTGTTCACATATAATGATGTGGCATAAATGTAACACATTCTATCCTGGACAGAGCTCTACCACACGATAAAGATAATTAAGAACTAATATTTATTAAACTTACTTAAGACATAATTATAAGAGCTTTAGTTGCATTAATCTACTTAATAGTCACAATAGACCTATGAGATTAGAGTTAAAATTTCTCATTTTTACAGATGGAAAAACTGAGATAACATGTCCTAGGTCTGATAACATGTCCTAGGTCAACAAATTTTAAATGTCAGATCCAGGGTCTGAACTTAGCAATTTGAAGTCGGAGTGACACTCAATCATTTTGCTTCCATATTCCTCTTTAGTCAAGTGATAAAGACAAATTTGCAACCTGAAAATATCAGGAATGTATGTTAAAGCTATAATTGAAGGATGCAGAGTGGCTTATGGTCTATGGTGACTTAGAAGAGTGAAGAGTACTGTTAAGACTTTTTTTCTTGATCTGTGTGCTGTTTATACAACTCTGTTCAATTCCTGGAAGTCATTAAGATGTGCGCTTATAAACTGTTACACACACACACACACACACACAATATTTAAATGTTTTATTTTAATTAAATATTTCCATATAATCAAATTACATAGATGGAACATATAGTAGAACATTTTCCCCAAGTGTGGCAAAACATAAAAGATTTAACAGGATATTGCATATTTTAGTATTACTGTCAATAGGAGATAGTCAATTAACTGTATCAGATATAACTATATATAGAGAGATATAAACTGTATAAATATGTATCTACATATGTATAGATAGATATAGACTGGTATATTCCCAGTCCCTCAGTCCTTTATTTATACTATATGATTTAAGAACAGTTATATTAGCATTATGATTATTGATTGAAAAGAAAAATGAACCTCATATTTTAGCATTGCTATTGATGCTAAAACTTTTTGAAATTATGGAGCTGTTTTTTTAAATTCTTCATTTAAAAATTCATATTCATCTAATTGGTTGTGAGCGAAGAAACCACAATTTTAGCCTTAAGTGTTCAAAGCAAATATCACACTGTCCCTTCAAGTGCTGGTGCTAAAATTAAAGACATTTTCAATCTCATCTTCAAGGCAATGAGTCTCATTTAAAAAGTCATTTTTCTCTAATAACATTTGCATACTTTATTTTTAGAATAAAACTTCAGATTTCTTCCTCTTGGAAAAATGCAATTTAATTTATAATTTTAAAATTTGTTTCTTGAGCATTAATATGAAGCATGATAAAATGGTTGCTATATATATGTGTGTGTGAATATTACATATGTAGAGAAAATATGACAAAATTATTGCTAGTGCATGAGTTTGTTTTTTATCTACAAAACTTATTTCTATATCATTTGCTACATAGAAGTAAGTTTTTGTAGATACAAAACAAAATAAATGAGACATAAAAGAGCTCCCTAGACTAAGCATAATTTCCAAATCATTTACATGTATTTATTGTTTCTTAATTTAATATTATTTTAAAAATCAGACTTCTTCAAGGAGAACTACAAACCACTGCTCAGTGAAATAAAAGAGAACACAAACAAATGTAAGAACATACCATGCTCATGGATAGGAAGAATGAATATTGTGAAAATGGCCA
>NW_012103632.1:3565639-3566156 GCF_000951045.1 Mandrillus leucophaeus | reverse complement strand
ATGTCTAAAACACCAAAAGCAACGGCAACAAAAGTCAAAATTGACAAATGGGATCTAATTAAACTAAAGAGCTTCTGCACAGCAAAAGAAACTACTGTCAGAGTGAACAGGCAATCTACAAAATGGGAGAAAATTTTTGCAATCTACTCATCAAACAAAGGGCTAATATCCAGAACCTACAAAGAACTCAATCAAATTTACAAGAAAAAAACAACCCCATCAAAAAGTGGGCAATGGATATGAACAGACACGTCTCAACAGAAGGCATTCATACAGCCAACAGAAACATGAAAAAACGTTCATCATCACTTGCCACCAGAGAAATGCAAATCAAAACCACAATGAGATACCATCTCACACCAGTTAGGATGGGAATCACTACAAAATCAGGAAACAACAGGTGCTGGAGAGGATGTGGAGAAATAGGAACACTTTTACACTGTTGGTGGGACTGTAAACTAGTTCAACCATGTGGAAAACAGTGTGGCGATTCCTCAAGGATCTAGAACTAGAAATA
>NW_012103632.1:3550375-3565440 GCF_000951045.1 Mandrillus leucophaeus | reverse complement strand
CACACCAACATGGCACATGTATACATATGTAACAAACCTGCACGTTGTGCACATGTACCCTAGAACTTAAAGTATAATAATAAAAAAAAAATTTAAAAAGAGACTAATCATAAATCTCAAAAAAAACAAAGTCACTACGATTCTTGTTTTCCAAGGATCTTCACTCTCACCAACAGTCGTATGACAGTTCTTGGGAATTAAACTGTGTGAATTTGAGAAACGCGTTCTGTTGCCTGGGAATTCAAAGATACAACAATATACAGGTTACAGAAAGAGATTGTACCATAGTCTTATAAACTCTGATTTTTTTTTTTCTCTTCCTGCTCCCTATAAGCTGTGCTAGCCAAAAGAGTATAGAACATTTTATTGATAGTATTTCTGTCTATAAATGTGAAATAAATAGATGATATATTAATATTCCATTATTATTACCTTTTAGTTTAAAAAATAGTAATTAGGATTACAGTCAGATGTGAAGAAATTCTTCCAAGGATAGGGGAAACATATGGATAACCAGGGCTGTGGTAGGTAGAATATAGCCCCCAAAGATGTTCATGTCCTGCCCTATGAAACTTATGAGTATGTTACACTACATGGAAAAGGGAAATTAAGTTTTTGGATGAAACTAAAGTTGTCAATCACCAGAAAAAGTGATTATTCTGGATTATCTAGGCAGATCCAATCACAAGCATCCTTATCCTATTAAGGACATTTTATCTACGAAAACTTATCCTATTAAGGATGCTTGTGATTGGATCTGCCTAGCTAATCCAGAATAATCACTTTTTCTGGTGACTGACAACTATAGTTTCATCCAAAAACTTAATTTCCTTTTGCCATGTGGTGCAACATCCAATCACAAGCATTCTTAAAATTGCAAATAGCGGCCGGGGCGGTGGCTCACACCTGTAATCCCAGCACCTTGGGAGGCCGAGGCAGGTGGATCACCTGAGGTCAGGAGAGCAAGATCAGCCTGACCAACATAGTGAAACATTGTCTCTACTAAAAAAATACAAAAATGAGCCGGGCATGGTGGAGGGCACCTAAAATTCCAGCTACTTGGGAGGCTGAGGCAGGAGAATCACTTGAACCCAGGAGGTGAAGGTTGCAGTGAGCCGAGATCGTGCCATTGCACTCCAGCCTGGGTGACAGAACAAGACTTAGTCTCGGGGGAAAAAAAAAAAAAAAAACCTGCAAATAGGAGTTTGAAGAAGATCAGAGAAAGAGTTTTGAGAACAAAAGACAAAAGGAATGTTAGAGTGATGTGACGTGAGAAGGACTAGCCCAGCAGTTGTTGGCTTTGAAGATGGAGAAAGAACGCCAAGAGGCAAGGAAAACGGGTGACCTACTGAAGCTAGAAAAGTCAAGGAAAGGGATTATCCTCTAGAGCATTCAGAAGGGAACGCGGACCTGCTGACACCTTGATTTTAGCTGAGTGAGATATGTGCTGGATTGCTAACAGAACTATTATAAAATAATAACTTCATTTTGTTTTAAGCACCTTAATTTGTAGCAATTTGTTACATCAGCAATAGAAATCTAATACAACCACTATGAGCTATATTTTCCAAGAAGCAAAACCAGTATGCTGTTACAGTTAACTCCTCAAACTGCATGGGCATAGACTGGGCACCAGAACAAATGTTCAGCAATTTTGTACAAAGCTGGGTAAGGAATCTCAAACTTATTACAATTTATAAAATATAAAACATGCATCCACTAGCACATTGGTGTTGGAAAGTAAAAGAATACACTTCGCTGTGCACTGTAGGGGAACTGGCAGAACGAAGATTGGTTCCAACCAGAGCTCCTAATGCTGTCACTGAGGCCTGAAAAGCACCTGCTTACACATCATCTGCTTTAGTACCTCTGTCTCTGGTTATTGGGCAATGATTCAAATAGCACATTTTCTGCCAACCCAAAGAAGGTCTATTCCCGTTCCCTGCAGATCGAGCTCTCAGAGCAGAAGGTCGTTGTGCACTAGCAATAACTTTGTAGTATTTTAATAAGGGATCCAAGGAAAAAGGTTGAGCCATGAAATATGGCTTGAGATGCAATTAATTCTTGCTGTTGCAAAGGTAAATGAGGACTCAAGTCAAGGAGAAATTTAAATTCCCCCTTTGCTGTTACCTATAATTGTGTTCTCTCAGGACGCAAATCAACAGAGGAAAAGAGTTGATCCGAGTCAAATATGTTGGAAAACTGCTTCAGCTCAGTGCTGCCAAAGTTGGCATCAGATTGAGCTGTCTCTGGTACTCAATTGCCAAGAGCAGAAATGTAAGCCACAGAAAGAGGAACTTCACAGGGAGATCCTGAACTCTGTAAAAATTGTTCATTCATGAGTTGGCAAGAAGCAGATGAAAGAGACACAGTAAATAGAATGAAAGTCTTAGGTGGGAGTAAATATTGTAAAACTATTATTTTAATGAAGAAATTTATATATTTGTTCCCAAGGGGAATGTATACATACACACACACACGCACACACATATTTTTATATATATAAAAATATATATAAATATATAAATAAATAAATATAAATATATATATATATATAAATATATATAATGAAAAGAAGAAAAAGATTAGGCTTATTCACATGCAATGTAAGAATCATTTCAAACAACAAGTATTAATTTTGCTACTAGAAGCCAGAGCATGACATAGTCATTGGATTGATTGGATCCTTACAAAATAGATCAGATTGTGTAGTCTGCCTTAGCTATTTTTTCTCTGCTCTTTTGCAATCAAACTAGTCATGCAGGGTAGTCTGACTGTTTTTGATAAAATGTCTGAGTAGAGTCTCTGTGAATCTGAATTTTTCCAGGTTCAAAACACCAGGGAAGCAAAAGTGACATTTATGTATTTTATAACTTATTTTCACTGTCTGTGATTATTTCAGATTGAATGGAGTTATGGAAATATGGGACCTTCTGACATCTCCTGACTGATGAACTATAGCTCTGATTTTTATGATGATTGATTTTATTTTTCAATTGTTTTGATTTCTGAAAATTTAAACACCCACTTAGCATGAGATTGATAATGGTTATTTGTCATGTAGAGAATCTGACTTAGATTTATGGAATTGCTTGACATATTTCAGAACTACTTGTACATGTGAATTTCTATTATTTTGTTCATATATGAATTTGAAATGAAACAGGAATATCTGCTATTATATTAGCATGAGAAGGGCAAGTTCTTATTATTGGCACCACCAATTCTTATGATAGAAAAATACTGTAATTTATTACATTATTCTGAGAAGAATGGAGAGATATATATATATATGTATATTATAATATGTATAATATGCCATTCTAGCAATATCACATTAGTGCAGGAATTACTGTTTTGAAGGGATAAAGTATTTTCATATCCTCAAATAAGTTTTCAAACAGTCACCACACGTAGTAAAAAGAAAGAACAGCTCATTCTTGGCCCCAGCTGGCCAAGAGGCATTTATTATCAGTTACACTTACCTATGTCAGTGTGAGTTCATCAAATCTAAAAGATTTTTCACCTCCACTTGATATAATCATAGAAATTTTGAGTTGGATATGACCTAAGACATAAGCTTGCCTAACCACTCACCTAAAGTAGGAATTATCAATGTCAACATCTCTGATAAGTGGACATCAATCATATGTTTCAAATACTACAAATGACAAGAAACTCAGTGCTGTTTGAGTCAGGTCATTTCTCTGTTGAACAGATCAATTTTCTAAGATATTCTCTGTTATGGTAAAGAATCTTCATCTCTTTAATATCTTCATATTGGTTCTGTAGCTAGCCTCTGTAGCTCTAAGACTATCATAGCTGCTACTATCTTTTTGTCTTCTTTATCTCAACATTCTGTTTACCTTTAATCCTATCTGCACCTTGAACATATTCTCTAGCAACCCTCAAGTAGATTGCTTACCATGTTTTGGATGCATGCTGATTGTTGAAAACACTCTTAAAACCTGACCTAAGAGCTTAATTGGGTTTTTCCAATGTAGACTTCAGGGCAAGTGATTTGCTTTCAATTTTTTTGAACACTATTATTTCATTGAAAACCATGATTTTTAATTATTATAAAAAGAGTCTTGCTTGATTAGACCTCAAAACAGACTTTATTTTATGTTTTTCTTTCTAAAATATTATTCAACCAGAATTGCCCCTTCCAACTCCCCAACCCCTAACACACACACATATTATTTTCAATTTTTTTTTAAACACAAATGCAACTCTTCACATTTTCCCTGTTGATTATTGCTGGGACATATTATTGTACTTTTTAAATGTCTTACGCAATGCAGTGGTAAGCACAGGACAGTGTGAACCTAATCTTTTAAAGTTGGGCTTCTAGAGGTTCATTCAAGTCATCCATTTAAAGAAATAGTAAAATTTGTCAAGAATGAGGTGAAAGACGGGTCTTTATGATATATTATGAAAAACCTCCTCCTAATTAACATTTCTCGGAAATGATATGACAGTCTTGATACTTGAGATAAAAATTTCCTGAAACAACACAAAATATCATTAAAATGTGTAGATATTTCCTCATTATGTATGTTCTCACTAAAACTTCAATTACTTTAATATATATTCGTTTCACCTAATTTAGTTTGAAGGGCATTTTATACCCTGTTAAAAATCAGTATTATGCTAGCTACTCTTACCATTTAAGGACAATCTACTGCATTACCTCCTAGCATTCTGGATAAGCATTGACTCATTCTCAACTCTAGGTTTCCTGCAACCAATATTTTTGGTTGGCAGCATTATTTTTTATTCATCCTTCATGATGGATACTTTTTAATATTTGTAGTGTTTTCAAGTATTATCTTTTTGGACACATACTGTTTTCATTTAAGGTGTCTCTTCAGAGTAAAAACTTACACATCTTTCAAAATAGGAAAGTTAAAATAAGTGAATAAATGACTCTCTTAAGCAATGCATTTTTTAGATTCATTCTTCTTTCTTGAGATATAATTATCTCACAATGTCTCATAAAGGATTTTCTTTTTTGATGACATTGAGAAGTATATTTCCAACTTTTCAGGTACAAATATTGGTCTTTAAGTTATCTCTTTCAACCATTGTCATCTAATTCTAAGTTGTCTACTTCTTGTAAGACTCCTAATTTCTTCTTTTCTGTGGACTTCAAGTAAATCCACAGTAGCACCTTCCATTGTTTCTTAGGGCTTCCATGAAATAAAATTTCAATAAATAAGAATTCATCAGATATCCCATTTGAAGACTTGTTTTTTCACAAATTCTTCCATTATAACCCATTAGTTATTCCATCATTGCCAACTCTGCAGCCTATTTCAGAAGTTCATAAACACTACTTACCATTTCATTTAATGAGTTAATATCTACATAGTTTATACTGATGTTACTTACCATGTTTTGTTAATTTGCAAACACTACCCTGGGTTTATACACTACATTTTCTGGATATATATTTAGGAGGATATATATTTATATCTGGATATATATTTAGATAACTATTTCTCTTGTCCAATCATTCGATTAAGTCTGTTTGTGATTAATAATACACACACTTTCTTGGAAATAATGTGATCAAGAGACCAATTTGACTATGTAGGAGGAACAATAATATCAATTAATAGTACAAATGAATAGGCAGGAGGACAAGGAGCACAAGATAGATCAATAACTTCACAGTGATTCTTGGGTTTAGCATTTTCAAGTGATGGAGAGCCTTCTTATTCTAGATAAAGTTTTCCTTCAGGATCGTATCTTCTCTCTTTTAAAAGTAAAATTAGACAGAAAAAAAAGATAGTACACACTTAATATCTGACCATGGCTAAACTTTGGAAAATACTGAGATGCAAATATTACCACTTCCTTTCATGAGTTCTAAAGTATACCTAGGTACACATACAAATAAGAAAGCAAGGCAGTGTAACTGTAGTAGAATCTGTGTGTTATAAGCACAGTGTTATTAGAGTTCTGAGGAAGGAATATCATATTTGGGTGTTATAAGCAAGGGCTTTTTTGTGCAGATGCTATGGGCCAAATTGTATTCCCCCCAAAAATTCACACGTTGAAGCCCTAACCACCTTGGAGATGGGGACTTTAAGAAGGTAATTAAAGTTAAATAAAGTCATAGTGTGGGGCCCTAATCCCATAGGGCTTGTGTTCTTATAGGAGGGGAAAAAAACCTTCCTTATAATGATAATACTGTGACAAGATTTTTCTTCTCCTTAATTATATTGTACATATGATGAATGTAATGGAATAATATATCTGTTAATGAAAAATCTATAGATGATGAGCTGGGAATTTTCCAGTGGCTGCACCTGTTACTGTTAAAAATGCAATGTGGCAATATGCATGGCAACAACTCAACGTTTTTTTGAGCCCATGGAGATCTTCCATCACCAGATATTAGAGGAGATAGAACTGATGTGCAGCACAGTCCCCACTCCCTGCATCTCCTACTACTGCTGACTCGATGTACTGCATATGAACATGACACGGTTTGTGGCAGCACACCTGCCTACCACACCAGCCAAGTGGAGCCCTAGTCTTCATTCGAATGAAAGTAATCATTAAACACTTTTATTTAGAAACCATTTATGGTTTTCATATTTATAATGTAACATACATGTAAAACTCATGCATTCACAATACTATATACAAGTCAGAACTGAGCTGCTAATAAAATGGCATGGAAGAACAGAGTGTTGCACAAGCATGCCTAGACTCTGAAAAATACTTTTTATATGCTATCATATTTTTATTTCTAACTTTTCAGGTACAAATATTGGTCTTTAAGTTATCTCTTTCAACCATTGTCATCTAATTCTAAGTTGTCTACTTCTTGTAAGACTCCTAATTTCTTCTTTTCTGTGGACTTCAAGTAAATCCACAGTAGCACCTTCCATTGTTTCTTAGGGCTTCCATGAAATAAAATTTCAATAAATAAGAATTCATCAGATATCCCATTTGAAGACTTGTTTTTTCACAAATGCTTCCATTATAACCCATTAGTTATTCCATCATTGCCAACTCTGCAGCCTATTTCAGAAGTTCATAAACACTACTTACCATTTCATTTAATGAGTTAATATCTACATAGTTTATACTGATGTTACTTACCATGTTTTGTTAATTTGCAAACACTACCCTGGGTTTATACACTACATTTTCTGGATATATATTTAGGAGGATATATATTTATATCTGGATATATATTTAGATAACTATTTCTCTTGTCCAATCATTCGATTAAGTCTGTTTGTGATTAATAATACACACACTTTCTTGGAAATAATGTGATCAAGAGACCAATTTGACTATGTAGGAGGAACAATAATATCAATTAATAGTACAAATGAATAGGCAGGAGGACAAGGAGCACAAGATAGATCAATAACTTCACAGTGATTCTTGGGTTTAGCATTTTCAAGTGATGGAGAGCTTTCTTATTCTAGATAAAGTTTTCCTTCAGGATCGTATCTTCTCTCTTTTAAAAGTAAAATTAGACAGAAAAAAAAGATAGTACACACTTAATATCTGACCATGGCTAAACTTTGGAAAATACTGAGATGCAAATATTACCACTTCCTTTCATGAGTTCTAAAGTATACCTAGGTACACATACAAATAAGAAAGCAAGGCAGTGTAACTGTAGTAGAATCTGTGTGTTATAAGCACAGTGTTATTAGAGTTCTGAGGAAGGAATATCATATTTGGGTGTTATAAGCAAGGGCTTTTTTGTGCAGATGCTATGGGCCAAATTGTATTCCCCCCAAAAATTCACACGTTGAAGCCCTAACCACCTTGGAGATGGGGACTTTAAGAAGGTAATTAAAGTTAAATAAAGTCATAGTGTGGGGCCCTAATCCCATAGGGCTTGTGTTCTTATAGGAGGGGAAAAAAACCTTCCTTATAATGATAATACTGTGACAAGATTTTTCTTCTCCTTAATTATATTGTACATATGATGAATGTAATGGAATAATATATCTGTTAATGAAAAATCTATAGATGATGAGCTGGGAATTTTCCAGTGGCTGCACCTGTTACTGTTAAAAATGCAATGTGGCAATATGCATGGCAACAACTCAACGTTTTTTTGAGCCCATGGAGATCTTCCATCACCAGATATTAGAGGAGATAGAACTGATGTGCAGCACAGTCCCCACTCCCTGCATCTCCTACTACTGCTGACTCGATGTACTGCATATGAACATGACACGGTTTGTGGCAGCACACCTGCCTACCACACCAGCCAAGTGGAGCCCTAGTCTTCATTCGAATGAAAGTAATCATTAAAAACTTTTATTTAGAAACCATTTATGGTTTTCATATTTATAATGTAACATACATGTAAAACTCATGCGTTCACAATACTATATACAAGTCAGAACTGAGCTGCTAATAAAATGGCATGGAAGAACAGAGTGTTGCACAAGCATGCCTAGACTCTGAAAAATACTTTTTATATGCTATCATATTTTAATCCATAGAATAATAATATCAGGCAGAAACCAGGCTTGTCTCTGGTTTATAAACAAAGCTACCAATGCAAAGAATGACTCAGTGACTTGTTCAAAGTCTCGGAGGCAAGTCTTACATTTAGGTCGATCTTAAGTCCGTGGGCTCAATCATCATGCTAGAATGATTTGGATAGGGGACATATGTTAAGATGACAAATGTGTAAAATATATTTAAAGATACTCCAGTTTTCTGTAGAAGTTTTCTGGTTCCTGCTGTCTGACAAATCTCAGCTTCTAGTAGTTTAGGTTAACGAGTAGGCTGTGTATTAGTGCTTTCTTTCAGTTAAGACAGTGAATGAAGACTAAAGGAGTGAGCAATAATCATGATGAAACATAATAAGGACTTTGGGGAAAAGCGACCTGAGTCACTTGGTTCAACTCAACCAATTGAACCCGTATGTGCCCTATGCTCAGGTTTGCAGGATAACTTTGTTTTCTCTGTGCCACGTAAAGATGCCATAGACCAAATACACCCTTTAAAGACAGATCTTACCAAGAACTCAAAAACAAAGCACATACTATAAACAAAACAAAATAAAACAAAACAAAACCCTGGACTAAAGAGAAAAAGTTACTCAGGAAATTATTATTATTATTATTTTATGTTGGATAACTTCTGCTGTGGTTTTAGAATAAAGCATTGAATATAAAAAGTGAAAATGGGATTTAACCTCTATTTATTTCCTCCTGAAGAAAAGAATTACAAAATTGAAAAAATGAACTTTTTTTTTTTGGAGATAGAGTGTCACTCTGTCACCATGCTAGAGTGGACTGGCGCGATCTCAGCTCACTGCAACTCCTACCTCCCGGGTTCAAGTCATTCTCCTGCCTCAGCCTCCTGAGTAGCTGAGATTACAGGCACGTGCCACCACACCCAGCTAATTTTTGTATTTTTAGTAGAGACGGGGTTTCACCATGTTGACCAGGATGGTCTAGATTTCTGACATCATGATCTACCTGTCTTGGCCTCCCAAAGTGCTGGGATTACAGGCATGAGCCACCGTACCCAGTCAAAATGAACATTTGTAAGAGAATTGAAGGAAGTGAATAGTAGAAATTCATTAAAATAAAACAACATTATACAGCAGTCTTACATTGGGTGAGATAGAAAAACATCTTTGTAATAAAATAAAAGAAGAATAGAAACCTAAATCAAGACAATAGATGAAGTAACAAATCATTACAAAGGTCATATTTCAGTTTTGGCTTTATGAGGAATAAAATGCCTGAGTCACAGGAAAGTAGATGATCCTCCAAAATCTCAGACTTTTTGAGAAAAAAGCTGTTTAAAAGATGAAAAAAAAGCTATTGCTACTAGAATGCTCAGCAACATGGAAGGATGCTTGTTCGCTTTTATATCAATGACAACAGGCCTCTTGACAAGAGACACAAACAAATTATGAAGCCTGGAAACTGTACTCCTTACATGAAAGCTTGAGTTACTCTACACATTTCTACTCTACTCTGCCTCAAGATGTTACTCATTTCCTAGCTCACCTTTGGTCTTTCTTTCTTCCTCCTTCATTTAATCCCTTTCTCTCCTTTTCCTCATCAATATTATTTTAAGCTCCTGCTATAGGCACTTCCAAGTCTTGAAAAAAATGTAGATAAAGTGAACTCCCTAAAAAGTCTCATGTGGTAGTAATAACAGAAAAGTTAAAAAAAAAATAGAGATCACTCATTTATGGAGAACCTAATGTGCATGTCTCATTTTATTTCATAATCACAATATGAGATTGGTTCTGTATAATATATGAAGAAACTGGGACTCCTAGTTTTTAGAAAGTTGTCAAAAGATTGAGAGATATGTAAGCAAATATCTTTGATGCTCCCCGAAATTATGGCAACAAGCTTAATAGCATGCAGGTATTATTATTGAGGCGTAGAAGAAAGAAAACCAGTGAATTTTAGATATGTTTGTTGGGAATAAGGTAGGATTGAGAAGACACAAAATGCTTGGTAGAGAAGATGATGTGAACTTGGTTTGAAGAATAGTGTATTAAATTGATGGATAATATGGAGAGATTTGGGCACACAAGCAGTATTTGTAAAGAAAAAGTAATATGGGAAAACATAGGATATTTGGTGGACTACAATTTATGAAGTATAACTGCATTACAAGATACATGGTAAGAAAGGCAGTAAGAGAATTTGAGTGGAAATCATGAACAAAATGAAGAAAGGTCTATTAAAATATGGTACTAAATTTAAGCTTTATCCTAAAGAAAGTGATAATCCACATATAGATTTTTAGCAGAATAATTGCACGATTAGGTTGCATTTCTAAAATTTACTCACAAATAATGAGGAAGGAAGCAGAATAGTTTAGGAGAGAAACGACAGGAACTCAACCAGTGATGGTGTAGACAATAGCAGCACTTTGAGAGATACTTTTGCAGCAACTAAGTTTGTGTCTAGCACATCCTCTTTTACAATACTGGACAGACATATGCAACTTATAAAACCTTGGTGCTTGATGATTTTTCTTTACATTGTGTTGTTCTAAGTTTTTTTGGTTTTGTTTTGTTTATTTAATGACAAATGCAACTTACAAAATCTTGGTGCTTGGTGATTCATCTCTACATTGTGTTGTTTTTAGTTAGTTTGTTTGTTTGTTTTAATGAGTAAAAAGGAATAGGTAGTAACTGTAGTATATATGAAAGCAACGCATTGCTTTTAGAATAGCATACATACATTTTCAAGTTTGTATGCCATTCTACCAGTAATGCAAAGATTAACTACCTCACCTGAATGTATAAATGATTGCATAGGTGCCACACTTCCACTTATGTTCAACATACATCTGCATGAATCATAATCTTCATATTGCACAGACAAAAACATTCCACCAAGTAGATTTGAATGACATTAATTATATATTCTATGCACAATAACTCTGTTTACAAATCAGTTTTTTCAATATTAATCTCATATTAAATATTGAAAACACGAAGCTAAAAATAGTTATAATTCACTTAGTATGCTCTTGCTGTTAGGAAAATTTGATGAAATTTAATTGGTTTAACATGTTTAAAATATATCTCACATTCAGGCCAGGCTTGGTGGCTCATGCCTGTAATTCCAGCACTTTGGAAGTCTGAGGTGGGTGGATCACCTGACGTCAGGAGTTTGAGACCAGCCTGGCCAACATGGTGAAACCCCATCTCTACTGAAAATACAAAAAATTAGCAGGGTGTGGTGGTGGATGCCTGTAATTCCAGCTACTTGAGAGGCTGAGGCAGAAGAATCGCTTGAACCTGGGAAGTGAAGGTTGAAGTGAACTGAGGTTGCATCATTGCACTCCAGCATGGGCAACAAGAGCAAGACTCCATCTCAAAAAAAAAAAAAGATATATCTCACAAACACTACTCCTAATTTCTATTTTGGTTGTATGGAGGTCTTCAGTTATTAAAATAGTTATATTCATGAATACCAAGTTTATCAGCAGTTCCACGAAGTGTTTTAACCCCTGAAAAGGATCTTGGTGAAAGTCTCATAGTGATTATATCATTATATCAACATGCTCACCTGCATCGCAAAGTGAACTAGAGACTTGTAGTTGCTTCTGTTTAAGAAGACATTTTATACTATTCAATTTTCTCATTGGTATTAGAGTTTTCTAAATCCAAAGCATCATTTTTTGTATGTTCTTCTATTTTTGAATGTTGTTTCCACTAATTTCCCCCATATTCTTTTTTTATTATGTTTCATATATGATCTTTCAAGCAAGGGCATATGTTCCTCTAAGTATTTTATTCTTTGATCTGCCATATAAATTTATTTTCTCATGTTTTTTCCCTATGCTATTAATATACTCAAATGATATATCAGTTCTTTGAACATTTAAATTATTATATTTTCGTTTGACATACACTTTTAATTTTAAGTCATCATATTTTATTTCAATATAATTGCATCACTTGCCTTTTACCATTTTGGAATACAGTACAAAAATTCCTGGCTATTTCAATTTTATCTATACTTCAGGCTAAGAGTTTTCATAATATAGTACATTTCTCTTCCTTTAAAACAAACAGCCAAACCTATAAAATAGACCTTATTCGTGTTCTCCAACACTAGGGTTATTGCTGTTTTATATTCTAAGTTTTTGAAAAAAACTAAGAAATACTGAGTCCAGATATAAAGGTCATGTAGCACCGTGTACACAGATACTCAATAACTTTGTGTTTCTTGAGTTAAACAGTTAGAAAGGCAAAGGGAGAGAGGAATTGTGACTGAACTCTCAAAAGCATGAGCAGTAGGATAGACAAACGTGCAGCTTTTCCTCCTTTCCTCTTCTGCCTATGAATAAACTTAGTGAGACAGAAAAATAACCATGCACTTCATCATGCTAATCAATACGAATTTTTGTTGAAAGTTTATTATGTGCAGAGCACTGTTCCAGATCCTTGGGGATGTAAAGAGCTGCAAAACACAGATCCTGCTTTTAAATGTCTTTAATTTAGATGAAGAGTTAAAACTTATATGATATATAAAACATATTTTTTGGATTCAGAAAAGAATGAGGAAGAATATTTAACTTAGTATAAAAATGGATTCATTAGAAGTTAAACTTTCTGAGGAGTTCACATGATGTTTTCACTTTTCTTTGCTCTGTCCTGTTTCCTACTCTTCTTTAGGAAAATATTTCAAGCTTAGTCATGCTCAGAGTGAGCTATAAGATTGTAATGTAGGGTAGGGGAATTCCCCTAAATACCCACACCCAAGTATAGCATGATATTTTAAAATAAACTTACGGTAACTCATTCCCTCTGATTAGCAGGAGTAGTTTAATGGAGATAAATAAATTATACAAATTTTATAATTACATTAAGCCAGTTGTGTTTCTATGAACATACAGCATGAACTAACATTGTCTATATCCATATAAATGTAGTAGAATAAATGCAAATGAGCTATAAGCCAAACTAAATTCAAATTACATCTTGATAAACGTTATAAAATATTTTAAAGAGGGCTTAATGAAAACATGAAGTTATTCCTAGTATGAAGAATTTATAACCTATTCCTAGTATGAAGAATTTACATGAAGGCAGTGTAAAAACTCACAAAGGAGACTATTAAAAGTATTGTTTATATAAGAATTGGAAAATATAATATCAGAAGCTAACTTGGAAAGTATATGTGTTCTTACCTATTTACAATCGGTAAAGGAAGTGAATATGTTTTAGTATTAAGTGAAAGGATGAGGACACTCATCCTTACTACAGATAGTAAGATCTAATTTTCAGGCTTATTTTTCTTTCTGTAGTTATCTAATTACTTATATCTGTCATGTAACTATCTACCCATTGATATATCTGCATGTAAGGTATGGTTTTATAGTAAATCCTAGAGAGTTAGAACTTTGCATAGTACTTAGTTTTTCTTTCTTTTTTCTGTGTTTTCTGAACATTCTGCAAACTCTAGATATTGGTATTTCTATAATGATCAGAAGAGGAGTTTCAGGTTAGGTGATAAATTTCTACAGCATCTCTAGAAAGCTATTGGTGCTGAAATATTTTAAAACACTTAAAATCATTCAGTGTTCTGTGAGCTTTTTATTTACTTTCATAAATCTGTCCTCAGGAACAAGTCAGAGACATAATCAAAGGTTATTTGCACAAGTAAATTAATATCAGCAGTGCTTATAAACCTTTGGAAAAAATCTAATTGTAAACGATTGGAACATTTTTAAATTTTGTTTGAACTAATCATGAGATGGAATATTATGCAACCAGGTAAATCATATTGAGACTTAATACTTAATGACTTGGGTGCATGTTCATAATATAATATTAAGAATAAATGAACATGAACACTATGTGCAATATAAAAATGAACACTCTATTTAGTATAGATCAATAGTCGCTCATTTGCAGACACGCATTTCAGTTCACACAGGTTTTATATGTTCATGAAACCATATCAGAGGAAAATATATTAGTATAGGAGTGCTCCAGTAGGATTTTGATTTTTTTTGTTCTATTTCATATTTTTAAAATTTTACAGTGAAATTTTATTGTTATTATACTCAAATAAAAAGATAAATGTGACAGAAATTTGGGCTGGGTATCAGTCTCCGTATTACGTTGTATAGTAATACGTTTGAGAAAAATGGTAGGGTATTTTCTTACTGAGCCTAACATGTAATTATGTAAGAAAGACAGAAGAAAATGGAAAACAAAAAAATGTAGTTAGCTCCCTGTGGGTGTGTGAATTTCTTAACTACCAGAATACACACACTAAACAGTCTTCTGTGGTTGAAAGATAGATTCATAATTTAGGAATGAGGATATTGTAAGCTACTCAGAAGTCATTTGACTCCCAGCAGGGCTGAATGAGCACTGATATTGTATTGTCTTGCGGCTGAAAGACTAGCCTGAAGGAAGTTACCCTGAGTCATTTCCATGTGCTGGGTTTATGTTGGGGCCTACTGGAGAGTTTTTCTGTAAGTACCCTCATGAGTCTTGATTGCCAGCAGGCTCCCTGGGCTCATGCAAGTTCCTAGATGCCAGATTCACAGATTAGACACAGAGGATA
>NW_012103632.1:3547154-3550325 GCF_000951045.1 Mandrillus leucophaeus | reverse complement strand
GATCAGAAGAGGAGTTTCAGGTTAGGTGATAAATTTCTACAGCATCTCTAGAAAGCTATTGGTGCTGAAATATTTTAAAACACTTAAAATCATTCAGTGTTCTGTGAGCTTTTTATTTACTTTCATAAATCTGTCCTCAGGAACAAGTCAGAGACATAATCAAAGGTTATTTGCACAAGTAAATTAATATCAGCAGTGCTTATAAACCTTTGGAAAAAATCTAATTGTAAACGATTGGAACATTTTTAAATTTTGTTTGAACTAATCATGAGATGGAATATTATGCAACCAGGTAAATCATATTGAGACTTAATACTTAATGACTTGGGTGCATGTTCATAATATAATATTAAGAATAAATGAACATGAACACTATGTGCAATATAAAAATGAACACTCTATTTAGTATAGATCAATAGTCGCTCATTTGCAGACATGCATTTCAGTTCACACAGGTTTTATATGTTCATGAAACCATATCAGAGGAAAATATATTAGTATAGGAGTGCTCCAGTAGGATTTTGATTTTTTTTGTTCTATTTCATATTTTTAAAATTTTACAGTGAAATTTTATTGTTATTATACTCAAATAAAAAGATAAATGTGACAGAAATTTGGGCTGGGTATCAGTCTCCGTATTACGTTGTATAGTAATACGTTTGAGAAAAATGGTAGGGTATTTTCTTACTGAGCCTAACATGTAATTATGTAAGAAAGACAGAAGAAAATGGAAAACAAAAAAATGTAGTTAGCTCCCTGTGGGTGTGTGAATTTCTTAACTACCAGAATACACACACTAAACAGTCTTCTGTGGTTGAAAGATAGATTCATAATTTAGGAATGAGGATATTGCAAGCTACTCAGAAGTCATTTGACTCCCAGCAGGGCTGAATGAGCACTGATATTGTATTGTCTTGCGGCTGAAAGACTAGCCTGAAGGAAGTTACCCTGAGTCATTTCCATGTGCTGGGTTTATGTTGGGGCCTACTGGAGAGTTTTTCTGTAAGTACCCTCATGAGTCTTGATTGCCAGCAGGCTCCCTGGGCTCATGCAAGTTCCTAGATGCCAGATTCACAGATTAGACACAGAGGATATATATCGACTTTTGATGAGCATCTCACTAACTATGCTATTTCAACCTTGTGTAATTACCAAGGGGTTTGGGATAAAAAGAAAAATAAGTCTTTCTGTTTCCCTAAACTGCTGAAACAACTTAGGCTGTTGTATTCTTAAATAATTTCCAAGGTTTTATAGCGTAATGTTGAAATTTAAGAAAAGCAAATGGACAGGAAAAGACAGAAAGCAAGGATGACTGTATTTTTCCACTTATTTCAAGTAACAAAACAGATTCAATCTGGTTACAACAGCATTGTACGTTTGAGTAAGAAATGACCATGTATTTGAAATAGTTTTTGACTTAAATCCTAAAAAAAGAGACAAATCCAGTTTTTAAAATTTCCTAGCTTTATGACTTTTTTAAGTTATTGAACCCCTCAATTTCAGTTTCCTTTTCTGTAAATAAATCTAATAAAATCTAATTTATAGGTTAGAGTGGGCTTCAAGTAAGATTATTATTTTAGAAGTACATAGCAAAGCATCAAATAAATATAACATGATTAGTTGTTCACCGCTTTTTTTTTTCTTTTTACTTAAGACCTGTGGTCAGTGGAGAGTATGGAACTTAGTGTCAACAGTACATGTGTCCTGTCCCTAGATCAGTCACTTATTAACTGGATATTTTTAAACCTGGGCTTAAATTTAGTTTTCTATGAGGTGGAATAATGTTATCTATATAAACCACAGAATGCTTAAAGATAATGAAAAGAATATGGGGGGATGTGTTGTATTTTATCATTTAATTTGCATACAATCATCACTGCCATCTCTAAAAAGTATGTGTTATCAGAGATGATACATAAATTTCACAAGGTCCCACAAGTGGTAAGAGTTACGGTAAAAGGCAGTATTCAACTCTAAGTTTTTTCTGAATTAAAAGTCTCTTCCCATTCTTTCATACTAACACCTTATGGTTGAGGTACCTAGAAGCTCCCCACAACCCCTTAGATTATGGTTTTAGATAGCTTCATTGCTTTGGGTCAGGGTCTTTATCAGTAAAATAATAAGCTATTTTAAATCAGTTCTTTATAATCTGGATTTGTTTGGGGATTATAGGTTTCTCAACTCTTTTCAGGAGGAACTTTGAGGGAAATTGAGGCAAACTGGAAGGTTCTACCTTTTTTGTTACTTCAAAAAGAGCAGCTTTTCTCTCATTTCCTTTATTTTCTTATTTATATGCATAAGATTTCATTTGTACAGAAGAATCCATCATTAATAAATAAGCTTGAGAACTACTAGACTAGACGTTCTCAAAAGACCTCTTCATTTTCAAGTAAATATATTAAAGAGTCATGAATTAGTCAGGTCAGAAAAAAACAACAGATCAGTAAGCAATGAATTTTGAACCATGGAAATATTTACCTGACACATGTGCTCAACAGGAGTGGATGGAAGTCTCAAATTTTATGACAATTGTTTATACTGCTATGTAAATGCTTAGACTGAAAAAACTAAAATGCAGAAGATTAATTAGCGATGTGAGTAGGCCTAAGAGAGTAGTAGGCAGCTTATTAAGTAAGTGTATTAGTAAACATATTAACAGCAAGGAGGAAGGTTGAAATCAACAAATTAAAAAGCAGATGTCCCAGGAGCACCTACAAACCAAGAGAAGTAGGATGAAGCATTAAGAAGGGTAATCAAACACTCAACAAAATTGCTGATAAAACCAGTCTTTATGCTTCATGTACAGATGACTGATACAACCAGAAGGAGCAGGAATGCATCTCTAGGGACCCTAAGGTTTAGAGCTAGAATTTTGAAGGCTGCAATCAAATGTTTTTATCGCATATTCTGATTTATTCACCCATTCACTCAGTAATTCACTGTACATATATTTATTAAAGATGGCATAGGAATTAAATAACAGATAAAAGATATAGTATTAAATAGTCAAATCGACTGGGACTATTATTTACAATGTCAAAATAATCAGTTCTCAGTAAATGACAGAATTCATCTAAAATATATGAAAGATAATGTCTGGGAAAGATCCATTAATGTGGTAAAAAAATTTTTTAAAGGACATGAGTGTGTGTGTGTGTGTGTGTGTGTGTG
>NW_012103632.1:3532454-3546275 GCF_000951045.1 Mandrillus leucophaeus | reverse complement strand
AAAAAGACAAATACTGTGTGATTACACTTACATGAGGTTTCTGGAGTAGTCAAATTCGTGTAGACAGAACGTATATCAGGTGCTGGTGGGAGAAGAAAAGAGACAGTTGCTTACTGGGTAGTAATGACTACAGAGTTTCTGTTGTGCAAGACGGAAGAAGTTCTGGAGATGGATGGTGGTGATTGCACAACAATGTGAAAGTACTTAACGCTATTCAACTTTCACTAAAAATGGCTAAAATGGTATATTTTATATTATGCTATTTTACCATAATTTTAATAAAAATTTTAGTGATTAAAACAAAGCAAAACAGATTACATACTGTAAGCCTCCCATTATATAGTAGCCACTACTGTGCTACAGATATCCTCCTTGTACAAGTCCTGCTCTCCAACATAATCTCATGCCACTCTCCTCCCAAAACATCAGGACTTGCCTACAGGTTTTTGTCCATTACTGACATCTCAAGTCAATCTGGCCTTAAGGAGTTTGTACCAGCTATTCCAGTTGAGACAAATATTCCTTCCTACAGTCTTTCTACAGTAAAGGGTAAGAATGGGCTACCCATTCTTACCCTTTACTAAGTTTACATATAATTCTTTACTAACCACACAATATGAACTAGCTACTCAGACATTTCCTATTCATTACTCTATTAACTTTCTGCTATATATGTGAGTTTAGAAAGTTTGTATCTCTTATTCTTTCATGGTATTTTCCATGACTAGATGTTACCCGGTACACAGTAGGTGTTCTCTCTACATTTATTGCATGAAATGTATAAATATGTGTATATATATTACAAAAGTCAATTGTCAAGATTATTTACGGTACAAATCAATACAGAAACAATACCTATGAATTAGGATTACTATTATAGGTGCTTGGAATATGTGAAATAAGCAATGCTAATCTAAAATTATCATCTAAATGAACATAATTTGTTCTCACAATTGTCTTCAAGCCTTGGCGAGATAGGGCTTTTTTCTTAGAACCATTAATGAAAGGATATTTCACACTAGAAAGAGAACTAATACAGAGGGAAGAAAGAGGAATAAAATGTAACACATACATTATGTACCTTTTATTTAATCATCAAAACAACTCTAGAATATTTTAAAACATTTTATACCTGTTTATCAATGACTGGAACTGAGACCCCAAGAAAATAAGGGACAAGCCTAATGGCATTAGAGCTCATGATGGAGATGAGCATCTAATTCAAAATGCCCTTCAAATAAACCAGATTGGAAACATCTTTGAAAATTTATTTAAAAAGCAACAAGCCTCTTTTTAAAACCAAGATCTTATATAAAAGCCCAATATGTAAAGGAGGAAGAAAGGGAAGCTTTTTTTATTCTGTGGCTTTCATGGTCAGCTGAATTTCACCTTCTAAACAACCATGTTTCCTTTGTATTTTTCTATATATTTATGCAGCTTTAGGCAAGTCTTAAAGGCTTAGAGATCAGTCTGTCTCCTTAAAATCACTCTGCCTATGTTGGCTCTGTGTGTTTCTTTGTTGATTTCATTGCTTCTCTCAAATTTATCTAAAGGAAGAACATAGAGACAAGAATATTGTTAAGAAGAGGAGATTTGTTTCAAAGCTGTATTTGCTGTTTTACTTGGATTACATGTTCACTTAAAATACATTTAAGTGGGCTAATGGAGGTGGTACTACATAATTATTGATTGATTTTTACAGTTAATTTCCAGTAGACATTAAAAGTTCAAAGTTATTATAAGCTCCAAATACTGATCAGTTAGAAACATACATACATACAAACATACATATATACATACATACAGGTATGACTACATACATACATTGATTTTTCATTCTCTTTTTCCCAGCTTATGTTCCCTAGTCATTCCCATAATAGTCATTCCCATAATAGTCATTGTTTTGGAAATTCCTAGTTCTGACTCAAATACAATATTGAAGAATGATGAATATTCACCTCCTGTAACAACCAAAAGAAATACTGGTGGCAAAGTAGCACCACGTGATGCTCAAATGTGACGCATAGAATTGCAGTATAGTTGTCCCCTCTTCTGCACTGACTGGGGAAATTAAGACATGACACCCCAGAAGTGACCTCCAAGGTTGCACTGGTGGTGAAATGTCAGCTCATGTTGGGTCCAGGTGCCAGACAAGCTGACTGTTCCTGTTGCTATTATGGCCCTAAGTTGTTGCCTTTTCATAGCCCTATGAAAGGCATTGCCTCCTCGCTGTTCACAGTCCTCCCAAGTCTCATGACTCCTGGCATTTGCTAGCCATGGAACACCATTTTAGGGCTGGCACAGGTACACGTATCCACCATGTCACTGGCAGAAATCTCAATTATGTTCATTTTCTTTGCCTTTACCCAGGCTTTATGATTTTCCCACCTTAACCTTTCAAATCCTCCCAAATGATCTGATTACAACCTTTTCCCAAAGGACTGCCTGTCTAAATTTCTAATCACAGCACAAACATCCCGACAACCCATACGTGTCTTTTCAAGTCTTAAACAGAACTTACTTAAATTTGATCCAGAGAAATTTCTGACTTCTCTATTACTGGAATATTGGAAAAAACATATTTTCTAAAGAAGGATCACACTATGCTCTTTCTCTTATCAATTTTATGTAGTATTTATGAATTAATCCTACTCCAAATCCCACCCCACCCCTAAATTCCTTCTGCAGGAGCTGGACAGGGACACCATCTTTCATGCAGAGCTTTGCAGTTCTGTTCCAAGGATGGGTCACCAGCATGTTCATCCTGTACCCAGAAGAGCATTTCATTATGTCAGGACCATTTTCTCCCTGAACTCCAGAAAGCATGGAAGTGAGATCCATACCTGTCAGTTTTTTTTCTGCTCTGCTGTTGATAGGACTATAAATTTGTGCAGTTAATCCTTACACTTGGGCATTTTTACAGTCCTTACAATTATAAATTATAAGCAATGATCACCCTTGCATTCTTTATTTTTTCTTTCATTATATTATACTGTATTATTTTACTTGCAATATGTTTAATATCTTATACAAGTGGTATATTTTATTATACTATACTATTTTATGTCTACTTTTTTGTCCATTTTCTATCTCGTGCATTGTACTGGAAGGTCACTGAGAATGAGAACTATTTTTACATTGAACATTATGCGTTGATCTATCTCCAGCACCTTGAAGTACTCCTAGCTCATAATATTTCCTCAGAGTTTTAAAACATTTAATGAGTTTTCATGAATTGGAGCAATGTATATTGATGTTTGTGCAACAGTAGCTGACTAGATAGAAACTTGTTCTTAAGTTTGGTTGCATACAGAGCTTATTCTATGTATGTCATTTTTCTCACTCAGTACAGAGCAGTGATCATTTGGCCACTGAAATTCCAAACAAATATCAAGGACTTAAGACTGTTGTAATAGCTGGTAGTGATATAGGCATGCCAAAAGTAATATTTGCTTACAGCACTGACTCTCCGTCTCAGAAAAGAGGACATACTTTTCAGTCTTCCAATTGTTCTGTTTAATAGATTCTTTGTTATGTGTCCTTAAGATTTGGCTAATGCACAGTTATCCAGAGGAAAAGCATGCCTGGCTGAAGCTTGGAAAGACATAATAAGGTATTTTATAGAGAGGGGATATATTAGCTGCTATTTATTAAATAGTTCCCCGTTCAGCATTAGGGAATTTCAGCTATGTGCTAAACATATTTCCTGTTACTGATACAGGATGAGAAGAGTTAAGTGCCATACCCAAAATAGTATGATTAAGACGAGGTGAAGTCTCAATAGATAAAATAATTAAAAATTGCATTTCAAATTCATTTTTTAATAAATTTAAATATTATCTCTTTTTATTAGTTGTAGACACTCCATTTGATATATGATATATACATACATTTTATAAACTGTATTATACCAAATGTTGAATACTATGTATTACCCCACAGTTAATTTTTTTCCAACCAAGAGTTCCTTGGCTAATTCTTCACTAGTTTAGTGATTAAATATTCTTTAATAGAGTGGATGAAATCTCACGTAATCTTAATCAAATTATGTGGTGGCTCAGAACAGTGTCTACAAAGGTATCAGACTGCATAAGTAGACAGTGATAGTTGAAAAATTACACAAGCCAATCATACTTTCACATAAAGAAGTAGGTAACCCCGTATTTGGAAAATACCATGCTGTTACTAGGTAATGAATAACCATTATTAAATCATAGAGTATGCAAAGATTATAATCAACAATATAAAAAGCACTCAAAAAGGCATTGGCCAGAAACGATTTCATTTTAATATTGAGTATTGCCTCTTTTTTTTTTAGTAGCATCCCCTTTCCAAACTATTACAGGATGCAAACTGAAGTGTCTATTAAAAACCCTCATATGTCTTATTTTTCTTGTTGAAATATAACACTGTTGTAATTGGGCATAATAACTATTCCACAATTTTAACAAGAGAATATTGGAAGGAAGTACAAGTACAAAGAGTAAAATTGTTTGAAAAAGAGGCTTATTCTCAGAATATACTAAACTGTTCTCAAGGAACCTTCAGCCTGTGATACACTATTTATTTCTAGTCAGGATTATTGAACCATTTAGTCAATGAATCTAGCATGTAGGCAAACAAATATAGATCAGTGTTTCCCAAATGTCTTTGACCATGAAACAGTTTTAATATTCTAGTAGTTTGAGATCGTGCTAGAAGTTTGTCAGATGTAACACATACTAGAATTAAAAAGGTGGGACTGTATGGCTCTGTACACAAAATAACTGTTGAAATTATAAAAACATGGCTTACATGAGGTAAGAAAAAGGGAGAATTATATCTCATTTATTAAATACCATAGGTTATGATTTTATTATAAAATATAACAAATGTATACTGAAAGTACATAATAAGATAAATGACATTGGTCAATGATCATTAAGTAGATCAAGGGTCCGAAATATTTTTCTGTAAGGAGCCAGATAGTAAATATAATAAGCTTTGTGAGCTATTTAAGCATTGTAACTACTCAACTCTCTCATTAGTGCAAAAATGGTCATAAACAATATGTAAACAAATTGGTGTACGTATGTTCCAATAAAATTGTATTTCTGAAAATAGGCAACAGGCCATATTTTGCCTGGGACCATACTTTGTCAACCCATGAAACTTGATTATTAACTAGATTGCAGACAATGCAATGGTTAGTTAGTATATGTTAACCACACATCAATGCATAATAACCAGAGCATTTGTTCTACAAGGAATTAATGACGCATTCTTTGATATAGTGTGTGGGTGTTTATATATATATACACACACACATATATATACACATACACATATATACACATACATATAATTTCTAAAAGTTTCAAGAATTTTGTAGGTAAATTTTTTAAGTATAAGTGATATTTTACCCATGATTTAAAAATTATATTTTAGCTAAGAAATACAGTAATACCATAGTAATTATATAGAAGTTTTCTTCTTTCCTTCCCCCTTCTTTGCATTTTTTCTTTATTTTTTGATATTTTTTAAATATAACTTTTATTAAATTTTGCAGAATGTGATTTCTTTTCCCAAAATTGTTTAGGAAATTCTTTCTAACATGATTCAGGACAAAAATATCTTGTTATTTATTTATTTATTATTTATTTATTTATTCTGAGACAAAATCTTGCTCTGTTGCCCAGGCTGGAGTGCAGTGGTGCAATCTCAGCTCACTGTAACCTCCTCCTCCTGGGTTCTAGTAATTCTCCTGCCCCAGCCTCCCGAGTAGCTGTGACTACAGGCGTGCGCACCACGCCCAGCTAATTTTTGTATTTTTAGTAGAGACGGGGTTTCACCATGTTGGCCAGGATGGTCTGGATCTCTTGACCTTGTGTTCTGCCCGCCTCGGCCTCCCAAAGTGCTGGGATTACAGGTATGAGCCACTGCGCCCAGCCCTTAAGTTATTTCTTAAGTCTTATTAGTCAATTTAGCATGCTAGTTGAAATAATTCAGTCAATACAGAGAAGTCAAATTCTTCATCAAAAGTAGGATATTTAAGAAATCAAAACATTCAGTTAGTAAAAACAGCAATCTTTGACAATCAATACATAACTGTTTTCCTTCATCATTGTCCATCCTACACGTTGAAAGCGTACTGGAAAATTTGTTTTCACTCTGTTCTGCCATATACTGGAGTGTCATCTTGAAGAATCCCAAACTAAGATTCAATATGTTTGAGATTTGTTGTTGTCTGAAGACCTTTCATCACATAGGATTTGTCAGTAATAGAAGAACAGCAAGCAAAATACCTCTTTAGGTGAGTCCCTGCATTTACTATTCAGTATTTAGTTTAAGGTGCTGGGAAATTGTCAGAATGCAGGAAATCTTCAAAGACAGGAAAACAGGGAAAAGGAAAACAAAACAAAACAAAGCAAAACAATGCCATAATAGTATTTGAGTCACCCAGGAAACCAGGCTTTGTTCATAATGAAATACCATAGCATTGGATTAGCCTTTTTTTTTCCTATATGTCACGTCTTATTTGGCTTATAAAATAGTTAATGAATAAATCAAAAGCCACCTACTCAGATGTGATCCTTTGACAAAGCTGGGAGACAAGTAGAGAGCATACAGGAGACTTAACAGCAAACTAAGAAATATAGCCCTTTCCAAGGTTTTACTTCACAATAAAGCTTGAAACCATCTAGAGCAAAATTATTCTTCGTTGGAAAGATAACAAAACACTAAGGGTTTCTGAATCAAGAGGATTTATTAATCATTTTAGTAAACAAGTGAACAAAATAAATGATTGAGCTAGCTCTCAATTTGGGCCTAGATTTTATTTTACATCTTATTTTCTTTTACATTTATCAGATTATTACCATATTGTATATATACATACATATACACTTAAAAATGCATATATCAATTTTTTTAGAAAATAAAACTGGTGGGGTTTTGGACTTATTTCCCAGGAGGTTATTATTATTATTATTATTTTTATTATTATTATTATCCAGAATGTGTTCTCCCTCTTTTGAATCATGGATACTTTTAATTCCAATGGCCATTCAGGCTAGAAAACTTAAAGTCAGCTCCTTTTCGGTTTCTGTCTCTCCTTACCCAACCAGTGATTTAGGATGCTTTCTCAATGCTAGCGCTTTATGTATCATTCAAAACCTTTTTTTCTTACTCATCCTAACTGCAGCTGAGCCAATCAAGCCCTCATTATTCCTGTTCTGATTGACAGCAATAAGCTCTTAATTCTATCTTACACATAACTCTGGTTTACTCTCACTCCACTCCAAACCTCACACATAGCCCCAAAGTCATGTTGTTACAATATAGAACTCAACAGGATAAGCCTTGTTTTAATACTTTAATGCCCACTCAACTCCTTTAGGAAAAAATCCAAGCTGTAGTAACTGTTACATACAAAATATGTTATTTTATATTGCCATGACTTTTGAAGGTTATTTTCTGGGCCTATACTGCCAGGTCCCAAATTGTCTCTCTTTTCTTCAATTTCTCAGTATCTCTTCCAGGGAAATAATAGCTTCATCACTAGTGAAGCTGGATTAAAATTACCTTTTTTGCTGAAATAAAGAAAGGAATCATGGGTGGAGTATGCACATGTATTTATGTGAACATACACACACATACATGCAAATAAAACAGTATAATACAGTGTCTTCTCAAGGAGGTTACTGTATTAGCTCATCGAGGAAAAGGATAATTATTTATGTCTTAGTACCGAAGACAGTTCACTGACTGCATTAATAAAGGACTTAGAGAATGGGTGTGCTTGGAGAAAATTCACCATCTAGCAGAAACTACTGTAAATTTATCTTCTGTCCCAGTCACTCAGAAAAATCTCAGGGCCTGAAGAGTAACATAGTGGATACCAACTTTGAGGTCAGGCAGTCCCAGATTCTATGTTTAGATCTACATAGTTTCGCTATCTTGATCAGGCTATTAGACTATCTATGTCTCATTTCCTCATCTGTAAAATGAGGATAATAGTACCTATATAGTATCATTTCAGATATTTGTGAGTGCTCAATTAATGATACCAAATATTATTTTTAATAAATTTTAGAAATGATTCATTTATAGTTATTTAGGTATTTTATATGAACCCATTTACTGTAATAGCTTCTGAAGTTTATTTACCCTAGGAGAAATTCACCAGTAACTAAAAAATAATTTTTGTGCACCCATTGTGTTAAGAGCTTCATTCTATATTCAGAAGTTTGTAAATGCCAGCTTGATTTAGAACTTGGATCTAAATTTCTCTCCTCTTTGAATTGCTTGGAGCTGAAAAGAAAGATTTATTATAGAGTATATAAACCTTTAAGATTTTCTCTCATATAGAAAAATTCTGTAAAACTTTCTAACTTTGTATTTAGGTCATATAATGTTTTTAACATTAATTTGAGCTGTTTTTTAACTTTTTGTTGGCTGTGAATATTTTTTCTAATATACCTAATTATTTTTGTTTAAACATTTCTGCTTGATGGCATTTCATTTTAAGCATAGTTTCGT
Source organism: Mandrillus leucophaeus (assembly GCF_000951045.1). NCBI lineage: Eukaryota > Metazoa > Chordata > Mammalia > Primates > Cercopithecidae > Mandrillus > Mandrillus leucophaeus. Next base: position 3,537,755 of record NW_012103632.1, on the reverse strand, counting down.
GATTATTCTTAATTATAATTGTGACTATGAATAATTATTTTTCAAATTTGCAAGTTTTTGTTACATTCAATTATTATAGAGATTATTTAGTATAATAATTATGAAGTAGGGTAGCGTGTCTTTTGATACAATTGTTTGAAAAAAGGTCATAGAATGTTGCACAGAAAACCATTACAATTAATAAAAAAATTTCACAAGAAATGTACATTTGATTCATGCTTGATATATTCAGTTTCTCAATCAGAAAGTATATTTAAATATAAATTGGAAGAATTCTTTTAAAGAGAATTTGAATATAATAAGTAAAATCCATAATTTAAAAAATTATTTGTGGATAATTTGTGCCAAGTGGAAACAAAAACCATGCAGTGGTTTCATACAACAAAAATTCCCTTCATGGAATATAAAATCTCAATTAATTATTGTGTCTTTTTCACAAAACAAAACAAGACAAAAAGATAGGGTTTTCTTTGTCTTTTGCTTTTTTCCTAAAATGTTTATTGTGATTTTATGTGGAAACAGCCTATGGCTAGCAAAAGTGTAATACATTTGCATAAATAAAATTAGTTGTTCTCTTCAGTTTACAAAATTTACATGAAACAGAGAAATGATAATATCCCTAGTTAGTTAGAAAAATATCATCTTAATAAGAAGCTAAATGGTTATGCCAATTCTTCACCCGAAGCCACTTCTTCTAAAAGTAACATAAATACTTATTTAATAAAAAGTATAATTTTAGGGTGCATTGGTTTTTAATTAACGTTATTTGAAAGCTCTACATGATTCTCAAGGATAACTAGTCAGTGGGTAAATCTAAATGTTTACTTAAACAGAATATGTAGAGTGACTCAAGTATTGTAGTAGTTTGTCAACATTTTCTTTTCAGGCTGTGATGGGATCTGAGTGTTTATCACTAGTAATCTAATTTTTCTTCAAAATTTAAATCTGTATAAGTTTTCAAAAAAAATCACCTTCTATACTGCTTTATTAGAGACTAGTCATTTTGTTGGTAGACTGGTTCAGGTTCTTGACTTTGCTGCACGAAAGTACTTGAGAACAAGTCCAAAGTTAGAGTAGGCAAAGAAGTTTATTGTGAAGCAAAAGTACTCTCAGTGGCAGAGTGGGCCACTCAAAGGAAGAGACAGCCCCTAGTACATTAAGGAGAATTCCCTTTGTGGGATCTGTACATACATCTTCATAAAATATTGGTGAGGTCAAATATAAAAAGGCTGACCTGCGGTTGGTGCATGCGTTCATCATCTACATGCTCTAACACACATCACATGTATCATTAGCATATAAATCTCCCTCTAAGTGTGTGTATGTTACTGCTAAAATAAGGAAAAGGTTACTGTAACCTACGCCTGGAGCCTAGCTGCACGTGCAGGATCCCAGAGAAGTCCCTATGTCCTTCAAGGCAGGAATTTGTATTTAATAGTTTCCTGGGCTTTGGTGCTGATTGTCTGGAGATTAGGAAACATGCAACAGGAATAAGGGGCTTTCACTGGGTATCAGAAACTTGTAACCATTTGGCAGTCAGCTGGTATCCTGAAGGACCGCTTAACTCACAAAAGAGTTAGGTGCTGATGGGCGAGGGTCCAAGGGATGTGAAAGGAGTCAGCAAGGCTTCACAAAAGAGGGCAGGTCAGTATGGCCTCCTAACTTTACTCATCCTGCCTCATTAAAAGTAAAAGAGATGCTGAAAAGAATGTTAATAGTTTTAAGCTTTGACTGAAGCCAAAATTGTTTGCTTGTTGCTTCAACCTTTTGCAGTATAATTGTCTAATAGAATTATATAATCTCATTTCAACCAAAGTTTGTCTTTGCATTCGTCTTATGAAATCTGTAGTTATTTACTGAATTGCATCCTTATATATTAATGTTCTATCGGTGAAATGCTTGCCTAACTTAAAAAAATTATAACCGTAGGTCAATGGGTTGAAATTATGCTGTAGCATTCTAGGTGGGTCATATCATTGACATATTTAAAGTGATGGTAACTTTAGCCTTACAGTTCATTTTTAAGAAATTACTTTTTCACATCTTCACAACCTTCTTTTAAGGTAAAACTGTTGAACACGCTAACAAACATAAAAGATGTTTTCCAAAAAGGGGTTTTATGTCTGCAGTCTATTAAAAAAGTAAATGATCTTTACTTCAATATGGTTTAATTGCATTACCCCTAGACCAAGTGATATTTTCTCTCAAGGACAAGAGATTCATTAGGGAGTCCAAGGTTCATTTTGTTAGCTAACTGAAAATAAATTTGTGGCAACTTAGAGTTAGTATCTAAGAACTCACAGTGAAATGCTCTATCTTAAAAAAACAGGTTTAAAATTCTGTAAAGAGAGATACCTCTCTCAAAAATAAAAACGACACCATTTCTGACCATCGTATCTGTAAATTATTAGACACACATATGTATACACACACACACACACATACACACCCCCCTGATGTTCAGCTAGCATGCTCCAGTGCAGTGTATTTTTTCTGATCAGTCTTGTATTCATTCTATCTGCTTTGTGCTTATGCCTTTCCATTCATTAAATTATTTTGACTATTATTCCTATTTATATATGTGTGTATGCCTGAAAAAGAGCAATCACATACTGTGAAACACCTCTGTGGGAATTTAATTAATAATAAATGAGAATTGAGACTCAGACACCACCTTAAGAGATGCCTATTAGAATGCAATTCTATTTAAAAGAAAGTAATATAAATGCAATAAACTTGCTCTTAATCATGCTGAGTTGACTAGAAATGTTTAGTTTCTCCTGTTTTTACTACCCCAGTAAAACGAAGTAAACAAATAGAGGCTGAGAGGAACAGGGGCAAGATGACAGCAAGATGAAGATAGCAACAGTTTTTGAAAAATAAAAATTAGCTGGAGGAGTGGTAACTAACATGACAGAGTGAAGGAAGTGGAGCTCCAAGCACCTGCAGAGAGACACTGATGGTAATAAAATCAACTGATCCATCAGGAACCAAGAAATACTTAGCAGAACACAGCTGCCACCTCAGAAGGCATAGTTGAGGGAAGAAACTTAAAACTCATAAATTGGTTGAAAGACCGCATACTCAATGGTTACTGCCTCCTAGAAATCCTATCCTGCTTGACACCAGTATCTTTGAATTCCCTTCCTCCACCTCACCTTGCCTCAAGAGCTGCTGTCTAATCTGAGGAAACTGAAAGAGAGAGAACTGACCTTGGTGCTCAGAAAGAAGTCAGGAAGAGAAGTGGAAAAGAAAATAAGATCGTCAGATGGAGGTCATCATACTGAATGAGTGAGAGCCCCAGTCTTCTCTACATGATTTGAAAAACACCAGCAGTCAGAGGTACTAGAAAATGAGTCATATGGAAACTTTTCCTACTCAACATAACCATCTGCAGTGATGCTGACTATTTGGCAAAACATATCCGTATACACAGTCTCCAATCAACATTTTAGTGATTCACTCTTAAATATGAAAACCAATCATCATCCAATATTTAAGGGAAGCCTCCAAAGCAAAAGACAGAAAACACAACAAACAGAAGAAAAGAGGGAACTCAGTTGGAACACAGAAAATGCAACCAGATAGAATATTTTAAAATATATATTTAATACCCTAAAAGAAACAGAGACGTATCACATCTAAGTAAGAAAATTAAAATATTCTGAGAACATAATCAGAGAAATACATTTAGAAATTTAAAAGAAAATTTTAAAAATTAAAAATTCAATGGAAAATTTAGATACTTTATTGTGTCTCCCTGTAGGTGGAATAAAGGAGATGGAACAGTAGAAAACTTTCCAAACTCCACCATTACATTAAAAAATTACAAAGAACACAAAAATATAAGAATGAATCCCAGAAATGAAGGATATTTTTCTTCAGTTTGAAAATTCAGTATAATAATAATCATCATATATAATAATAGCCCATATTACCTTCAATATTTTTCTTTTTCCAGTGATCTTGAAAGAGCAACAAAGTCATAAAATAGAAAGAATCTAAGTTCATGAATCATCTCTTGAAGCAAAGCAGCCTCTTTATCAGGAATACCTATAGATTCTCTTTGACATTCTTTGTTTTTTTATTCTTTTTGCTCATATTTCATGTCATTTTCTTTAATACATATTAAAATGTATATTCTTTAAAATAATTATTTTAAAGTCTGTGTCTGCCAGTTTCAATATTGTGTGACTATTGAAGATTCACTTCTTATTCATTGTGATTTTTTTCCTGCTTCTTTGCATATCTTATAATTTATTATATTTACAATAACTCTGGATAATAAAGTTGACAATTTTTTTATTTTTCCTCCAGAAAGAAAAGGCCTTTTTTGTTTTTCTTTTTTCTGTGTAGCAGATAGGGTGAAGGTCTGATTGCTTTGACTCAATCATGAATTAAACTAGTTTGGGACTGGGTTGTAAATTTGGTTATTTTCAAGTCCTCTCTTGTTTCAAATGTATTGACTGATTACAGGTTACTACATCCAGCAGGACCTTGGAATTTAAGCACCACAAGATTACGGAAACCTCACTCTGCCTTCTAGTGAAACCACTGGCCTCATGCACCAACCCATTACTAAAAAACACTACCTTAGAGGAGAAATGTCATCCAAAAAGTGTTCACTATATATCATCCAAAAAGTGTTCACTATATATATGAGGCTCCTCTGGATATTAATCCTTTACACTAGCCCATATGAGAAGTAAATGTGTCTCTTCCCTCTACCAGAGTCTCTACCTATTACAAGCTTGATCCTTCACTAAAGCTCAGACTTGGCTTTTATCCAGGAAGAAAAGTGACTGCATAATTCCTCCTGGCCTGGTATGGTGGCTCACGCCTATAATCCCAACACTTTGGGAGGCCAAGGCGGGCAGATCTCTTGAGGTCAGGAGTCCAAGACCAGCCTGGCCAACATGGCGAAACTTCGTCTCCACTAAAATACAAAAATTAGCTTGGTTTGATGGTGAATGCCTGTAGTCCCAGCTACATGGGAGACTGAGGCACAAAAATCTCTTGAACCCAGGAGGCAGAAGTCACAGTGAGCCAAAATCACGCCATTGTTCTCTAGCCTAGGTGACAGAGTGAAACTCTGTATCCAAAAATTAAATAAATAAAATAAAATAAAATAAAATAAAACAAAATAAAATAAAATAACTCCTCTTACTTAAGAAGGACTTTCCCTGATCATTCATTCTTCAATTCATACAGAGTTCTCCATTGTCTTTTACAAAATAAAATTTGGATAGTTTATGCCTTCTCCCCTCTAATTGTCATGGTGAGACTAATGGGTCGCTGTCA
>NW_012103632.1:3531695-3532404 GCF_000951045.1 Mandrillus leucophaeus | reverse complement strand
TGAGAATTGTTTGAAAGAGTAAGGTTTGAATAAACTATGCAAATATCCGGTGACAAAATTGACTTATGACGAAGGATCAAACAAATCAACTGATATTTAAAAAATACTAATTATTTCATGCTTGGAACAGTATTTGAGTGTGGAGAAGATTGATCACTCCTACACATTACTTTCCATGAAGACTAAGAAATACAAGGAGTAATGTTATAATTTCATATTGATCACTCCTATACATTACTTTCCATGAAGACTAAGAAATACAAAGCGTAATGTCATAATTTCATAATCCTGTGATTTCTAATCTAAGGAACCAATAAGTAAGTCCTATGTATGAATTTGGAGAGTATCTGAGCCACAGGAGAAAATAAATAAAAACACTTTTCATTTGAAGAAACTTCAATAAAAAATGAAAAAAAAAGATAACATTCCTCATATGCACGGAGTTTTAAAATGGTATTGTAGAGGTAGCAAAAGCAGCTAAAGGCTCAGGGAATTACCTTCCTTTCTAGTCATAAATCAACCATATACCTATATGCTCCATTCCATTAACATAAGTGGTATTTAAATCTGATTGCACATTAGAAACTCCTACATTTTTAAATCCTCAAGCCCACGTCTCACCCATGGGGAGTCTGATATAATTGGGGCTCAGAGATTGGTACATTTTGATTTGCACCCCAGGTGATTCTGATGTGCGGAAAGGGTTAGG
>NW_012103632.1:3527773-3530320 GCF_000951045.1 Mandrillus leucophaeus | reverse complement strand
TTACGGAAACCTCACTCTGCCTTCTAGTGAAACCACTGGCCTCATGCACCAACCCATTACTAAAAAACACTACCTTAGAGGAGAAATGTCATCCAAAAAGTGTTCACTATATATCATCCAAAAAGTGTTCACTATATATATGAGGCTCCTCTGGATATTAATCCTTTACACTAGCCCATATGAGAAGTAAATGTGTCTCTTCCCTCTACCAGAGTCTCTACCTATTACAAGCTTGATCCTTCACTAAAGCTCAGACTTGGCTTTTATCCAGGAAGAAAAGTGACTGCATAATTCCTCCTGGCCTGGTATGGTGGCTCACGCCTATAATCCCAACACTTTGGGAGGCCAAGGCGGGCAGATCTCTTGAGGTCAGGAGTCCAAGACCAGCCTGGCCAACATGGCGAAACTTCGTCTCCACTAAAATACAAAAATTAGCTTGGTTTGATGGTGAATGCCTGTAGTCCCAGCTACATGGGAGACTGAGGCACAAAAATCTCTTGAACCCAGGAGGCAGAAGTCACAGTGAGCCAAAATCACGCCATTGTTCTCTAGCCTAGGTGACAGAGTGAAACTCTGTATCCAAAAATTAAATAAATAAAATAAAATAAAATAAAATAAAACAAAATAAAATAAAATAACTCCTCTTACTTAAGAAGGACTTTCCCTGATCATTCATTCTTCAATTCATACAGAGTTCTCCATTGTCTTTTACAAAATAAAATTTGGATAGTTTATGCCTTCTCCCCTCTAATTGTCATGGTGAGACTAATGGGTCGCTGTCACGCTCTACACCCTGACCAGAAATACTGCCCATGTGATATCGTGTTAATCCATTTTGCGTTGCTATAAAAGAATGCTGAGGCTGGGTAATTTATAAACAAAAGAGATTTATTTGAGTCATGGTTTTGCAAGGTGTACAAGCATGACACCCACATCTGTTCACCTTCTGGTGAGGCCTCAGAAAGCTGAAAATCATGGTGGAAGAAGAGAAGCCACCACATCATACGGTGAGAGGAGGAGCAAGAAGGGGCGAAGGAGGAGGTGCCAGGCTCCTTTAAACAATCAGCTCACATGTTAACCAAGAGAGATAACTCACTGATTGCCATGGCAAAGGTGCCAACCCATTCATGAGGATCTTCCCCCATGATCCAAGCACCTCCCACCAGGCCCCATGTCCAACATTGGAGATCACTTTTCAATATGAGATTTGGAGGTGACAACTATCCAGACTATATACCTGTATTTTGTGACTTTAATATAATGTGGGGGTTTATTAGTTACACTGACTACCATTAATTTAATTAATAGAATAAATTTTTTAAGAGCTGCTGAAATAATAAAAACAATAATGGTAGTGCCCTAAACATACTCTTCAAAATTCATAACATAGAAAAATGATAATGTCTAAAATGCATAACTTAAGAAAATATAGTATTATCAAATTATTTAAATATACAAATAGGTAAAAGACTTAAACATTACTTCATCTGGGCAACAGAATTAGTGGTTAGATGAGGATCATGTTAAGACCTGCTGTTTTACTACAAGATTTTTTTTCATCTTATTTGACTTTTTTAAGCTCTGAGTAAGCATTATCTTCATAAAATAAAAATACAGAGAGGCTAGATGAATAAAATTAATCAGATGGCTAGAAAGATAATACTATTAAGAACATGGTAAATTAAAAGAACGGATTCCAAAAAACTTCTGGGGGAGTTCAGATGAAGGAAAATTACCTTCATTTGACGGCATTAGGAAATGGTACATCGATATACAGGCATTTAAGCTGCAAGGGGATGGTGTAAAGTCTCAACTTAAGTAGTTGATGCCTCAGGCTGAAAGAATAGCTTGGGTAAAGACAGGATATATGTGGAGATGAGGACAAGTCTAGAGAATATAATATATATGGAAGACTTATGGAATCAAGCACATGTGGTGAATATAAAGAGAAATATTTTGAAGTAATATGATAGATCTCTGAATGCCAACTAAAAAGTACATGCTCTCAGAGGCAATGAGAATCACTGAAGGTGACTGAGGAGGGAATAGTCTGATCAGACTTGTGATTCAGGATGATTTATATCATTCACACACATAAAAGTTTAAATGAAACTTAGAGGTAGGAGACAACATTGTTCTTGTTCAGCCTCAGTGCTCAGGAAGAAAAAATACCAATCAATTAAACTCAAATTTGTTTTACAGTCCCACAGATATGAGTTGGAAAAACATGTTTAATTCCTGAACTCAAATATTATTCTCTTTTCTGACAACATAAGTTCCCAAATTTCCTTTTAGACATATACATGAAGAAGGTTGAGGGAATAGGGAGTCTATTAAGAGCCGCTTACTTAATAGAATTTAACTTACTCACCTATGAATTTTTACGTTACTGTCTGTTAGAAGAGACAGATAGATAGAAACAGTTATTTTACTCAAAGCTAGAATATTGGAATCAATAATTGGAGTAAGGTGCTGTATTTACTGCTGTGTCTCAAACTTAAATAATTACGGGTATAGGTATAAAAAGAAAGTCTAAAGGATAGAACA
>NW_012103632.1:3524844-3525938 GCF_000951045.1 Mandrillus leucophaeus | reverse complement strand
GTCTCACCCATGGGGAGTCTGATATAATTGGGGCTCAGAGATTGGTACATTTTGATTTGCACCCCAGGTGATTCTGATGTGCGGAAAGGGTTAGGAGTCACTGCATTAGACTGTGGGAATGGTGATACTATTAGTTTTACTTCATGCTGGGTATTGTGGTAAGCTCTTCACTTGCATTGTCTCATTTAATCCTCCCAGCAACCCTATACTGCAGAAATGACTTGCCTCATTTTGCTAATGGGACAAGCAGAAAAATTAATAAGTAACTTGCCCAAAGCCATGCCCCTTAAAATTGTTGAAGCAAGGCCTCAAACTAAAGCTATGTTAATTTAAAGCCTGAACTCCTAGGCATCTTTGCTACCTAATTTCCACATCTTGGTTGCAATAATAGAAGCATCCTTGTTTCTTCCTCTCCCTCCTGGCCTAAAGGAGCTATAAGCCATGACTCAGGGGGAGTGTCACCATCTCTTCAGAGTTAGGCAAAATACGAAATATCTAGAGGAGAATGTAAAAAAAATGCCTTTAGAAATTAATGAATTGATGTGTTTTGAATAACAGAGAACATTTAAATGTTTGTTATCATTAATTATTATAAATATGGGGAATTTTGTATTAAAAGTTACATTACAGGTTTCTCTTTAAAAGCTATAAAAGATGTAAAATCCTGGACCTAAACGATGGAAGTTTTTAGCTATAAATGGGTTATGCTTTCTCCTATTTACCATAGCCTTTGTGTGTACAGATTGTCTTATACACCAGTGGTTCTCAAAGATTAACATTTACATGATTAACCTAAGGGTCTTATGAAAATGCAGATTTTTAATTTAGTAGGACTGGAATGGGGGTAGAGATTCAGCAATTTACTGGTTATGCTGATACTCGTGGTCCTCAGGTCACAAATTGATTATCAAGTCTATATACCACCTGAGATACTTATGTACATGACTTACCTTTAATTACATCAATTCGTGTTGTGTTCCCTACTATAGATCCTTATGAAATCTCACATAAACTAATTCACTCCCATTTTCTGGGAGAAACATAAATGTATATATTTTATTTTATTTTTGCTTCCTTTTTCTAAAAAAAAAAAA
>NW_012103632.1:3518477-3520369 GCF_000951045.1 Mandrillus leucophaeus | reverse complement strand
CCCCATTATTATGTATATATAATGTTGAATATTATATATTTTTCTAAATAATTATAACTCATCAATGACTCTTATTTCCATTAGTAACTACTTTTAATATCTTAACTCCATTAAACTACTTTTAATATCTTAACCATTTTTGTGTATGGTTTAGTGGTATTAAATTCATTCATAATGTCATGCAAACATCATAAACATACCTCTTTATAACTTTTCATCTTGTAAAAGTGAAACTCTATACCCAATAAACAATAAATTCTTACTCACCCCTTCCCCTAGTCCCTGTTATTGCCTTTCTACTTTATGTCTCTATAATTTTGACTACTCCAAATATCTCATGTAAGTGAAATCCTATGGCATTTGTCCTTTTGGGACTGGTTCATTTCACATAGCGTAATGTCCTCAAGTTTTATTCATGTTGTGAGTATTTTGTTATATGGGGATTTTATAGATCTAAACTTTACATTTAGATCTAAGATCCATTTTGAATTAATGTTTGTATATTCTGTTAGGGAACGATTCAACTTCATTCTCTTGCATGTGGATATCCAGTTTTCCCAACATCACTTCTTGAAAAGAGTGTCCTTTCGCCATTTAATGATCTTGGCAACTTGTCAAAAATAATATGATTATGTATGTGAGGCTTTAGTACTGGGCCTTCTATTATATTATATTGGTCTATGTGTCTGTCTTTATGCTAGTACCATGCTTTTTGGATTCCTGTAGCTTTGTAGTATGTTTTAAAATCAGAAAGTGTAAGTCATCCAGAGTTTTTTTTCAAGATTGTCTATTCAAGGTCCCATGAAATTCCATATGAATTTTAGAGTGCGCATTTCTATTTCTACAAAAAAAATGTAATTGAGATTTTGATAGAAATTGCATTGATTCTAGATTACTTTGTGTAATACTGACATCTTAACAATGTGAAATCTCCAATCCATAAACATGAGAGATGTTCTCATTTATTTTTATCTTCCTTAATTTATTTCAGCAACATTTTGCATTTTTGTCATTTTTGTTGTATAAGACTTACTTTAATTTCCAAATATTTTATTCTTTTAAATGGTAATGTAAATGTAATTGTTTTTGTAATTTCATTTTCAGATTGCTTATTGTTGATATATAGAAATGTAACTTTTTTAGAAATTTGATGACTACATGTGTCTACTTCTTATTTTACATTTTTATTTTTTTATGTAGAAAATTAGGTGAAATTTTGAGGCAGACTAACCTAAAACCACTTTTGGATCACTTTTTGGTTCTATTATTATTTTACAATTTATAAATAGTTTTATTTTCCACATTTGTATGCAATATTAGCTCTATCACAAACTAAATTTCCATATGCATATTCTTTACATTGGTTGTTTTTTAATGTTTCATTTTTGCACACTAGTGTATATATTTATGGGGTACATGATCTATTTTGAGATAGGTATGCAGTATGTAATAATCACATCATGAAGTGGGGTATCCATTCCCTCAAGCATTTATCCTTTGTGTTACAAATAAAAGAGTATAATGCAATTATATTTAGTTGACTGATCCCACTACCAGAGTGTTTATAGTGCCTAGTATTCCATATTAAAATAATACTTAGTTATTTTAAAGTGAACAATTAAATTATTTTGCCTATAGTCGTTCTCTTATGCTATCAAATACTGGATCTTATTCATTCTTTCTATTTTTTGTGTGTGTGTCCATTAACCATTCCCACCTCTCTGCTACCCCCACCTCCCACTACACTTCCCGGCCTCTGCAGGTCATTTTTTCTACTCTATATTTCTATGAGTTCAATTATTTTGGTTTTTAGATCCCACAAATAAGTGGGAACATGCAATGTTTGTCCTTCTGTGCCTAGCTTATTTCACTTAGCATAATAACCTCCAGTT
>NW_012103632.1:3511056-3513712 GCF_000951045.1 Mandrillus leucophaeus | reverse complement strand
ACTTCTTATTTTACATTTTTATTTTTTTATGTAGAAAATTAGGTGAAATTTTGAGGCAGACTAACCTAAAACCACTTTTGGATCACTTTTTGGTTTTATTATTGTTTTACAATTTATAAATAGTTTTATTTTCTGCATTTGTATGCAATATTAGCTCACTTTTTGGTTTTATTATTATTTTACAATTTATAAATAGTTTTATTTTCCGCATTTGTATGCAATATTAGCTCTATCACAAACTAAATTTCCATATGCATATTCTTTACATTGGTTGTTTTTTAATGTTTAATTTTTGCACACTAGTGTATATATTTATGGGGTACATGATCTATTTTGATATAGGTATGCAGTATGTAATAATCACATCATGAAGTGGGGTATCCATTCCCTCAAGCATTTATCCTTTGTGTTACAAACAAAAGAGTATAATGCAATTATATTTAGTTGTCTGATCCCACTACCAGATTGTTTATAGTGCCTAGTATTCCATATTAAAATAATACTTAGTTATTTTAAAGTGAACAATTAAATTATTTTGACTATAGTCGTTCTCTTATGCTATCAAATACTGGATCTTATTCATTCTTTCTATTTTGTGTGTGTGTGTCCATTAACCATTCCCACCTCTCTGCTACCCCCACCTCCCACTACACTTCCCGGCCTCTGCAGGTCATTTTTTCTACTCTATATTTCTATGAGTTCAATTATATTGGTTTTTAGATCCCACAAATAAGTGGGAACATGCAATGTTTGTCCTTCTGTGCCTAGCTTATTTCACTTAGCATAATAACCTCCAGTTCTATTCATGTTGTTGCAAATGGCAGAATCTCATTCTTTTCGTGGCTGAATAGTACTCCATTATGTGTAAGTACCATATCTTTAAAGTTTATTCACCTGTTAATGGACATTTAGGTTGTTTCCAAATCTTGGCTATTGTGAACAGTTCTGCGGTAAACATTGGAGTGCATATATCTCTTCAGTATACTAATTTCCTTTCTTTTGGGTATATATCCAGCAGTGGGATTACTGGATCATGTGATAGATCTATTTTTAGCTTCTTGAGGAACCTCCAAACTGTTCTCCACAGTGGTTGTGCTAATTTACATTCTGAGCAGCAGTGAATGAGGGCTGTCTTTTCTTCATATCTTTGTCAGCATTTGTTATTGCCTGTCTTTTGGATAAAAGTCATTTTAATTGGTGATGATATCTCCATGTATGATAACTCATTGTAGTTTGGATTTGCAATTCTCTGATGATCAATAATTTTGAGCACCTTGTCATATGCCTGTGTGCCATTTATACATCTTCTTTCAATAAATGCCCTTTTTAAAAATTGAATTATTTTTCCTGCAGATTTGTTTGAGCACCTTATAAATTCTGTTTATTAATCTCATCTCAGATTGTAGTTTGCAAATATTTTCTCCCATCTTGTGGGTTGTCTCTTCACTTTGTTGATTGTTTAGTGTGCAGAAGCTTTATAACTTGGTATGCTCCTATTTGTTCATTTTCATTTTGTGTGGCTGTGCTTGGGGGTGTCACTCAAGAAATTTTTGCCCAGACCAATGTCCTGGAGAGTTCCCCCAATATCTTCCTGTAGTAGTTTCATAGTTTGAAGTCTTACATTTAAGTATTTAATCCATTTTTATTTTATTTTTGTATATGGTGAGGTATAGAGGTCTCATTTCATTGTTTGCATATGGATATCCAGTTTTACAAGCATCATTTATTGAAGAGACTGTCTTTTGCCCAGCCTATATTCTTGGCATCTTTGTTGAAAATGAGTTGACTTATGTGTATGAATTTGTTTCTGGGTTTTGTCTTCTGTTTGGTGGTGTATGTGTCTGTTTTGATGCCACAGTGCCATGCTGTATTGGTTACTATAGCTCTGTAGCATAATTTGAAATCAGGTGATGTGATTCACCCAATTTTGTTCCTTTTGCTCAGGATAGTTTTGGCTACTGTAGGTCTTTTGTGGTTCCATATTCACTTTAGAATTGTTTTTTGTATTTCTGTGAAGATTGTCATTGGTATTTTGACAGGCTTGTAATGAATCTGTAGATGGCTTTGGGTACTATGGACATTTTAACAATATTGATTCTTCTAATCCATGAACATGGAATATCTTTCCTTTTTATGGTATCCTTCACTTTTTTCATCACTGTTTTATAGTTTTCATTGCAGAGATCTTTCACTTATTTGGTTAACTCTTGGGTATTTAATTTTATTTGTCACTATTGTAAATGGGATTACTGTTTGACTTCTTTTTCAAGTTGTTTACTGTTGGCATATACAGATGCTATTGTTTTTTGTGTGCTGTTTTCACATCCTTCAATTTTTCTGAATTTGTTTATCAGTTCTAATATTTTGTGTGGCATCTATGTTTTTCAAAATATAAGATAATATCATCAACAAATGAGAATAATTTAACTTCTTTCTTGACAATTTTGATGTCTTTGTATCTTTCTCTTGTGTAATTGCTGTAGTTAGGACTTCCAGTACTATGTTGAATAGCAGTGAAGAACGTGAGCAGCCTTGTCATATTCCAGAGCAAAGAGGAAAGGCTTTCAGCTTTTCCCCATTCAACATATGTTACATTCAACATATGTTACTAGTTGTTGGTCTGTCATATGTGATTTTTATTATGTTGAGGTATGTT
>NW_012103632.1:3498155-3509730 GCF_000951045.1 Mandrillus leucophaeus | reverse complement strand
GAAATCTCTCCTATGCTGAAAGTGTGGTGTTCAAGTCTCCAACTAATATTATATTGAGGTACTATTTCTCTCTTCAGCTCTAATAATATTTGCTTTATATATCTGGGTGCTCCAGTGCTGGGTGCATATATATTTAAAATTCTTATATCATCTTGATGAATTGATCACTTTTTCATTGTATAATGACCTTCTTTGTCTCTTACAGTTTTTGTCTTGAAATCTATTGTGTCTGATATAAGCATAGCAACTCCTGCTCCTTTTTCATTTCTACTGCCATTCAATATCTTTTTCCATGCCTTTATTTCAAGTAGATATGTTTCTTTACAGGTAAGGTGTGTTTCTTTTGTGCAATAGCTCATTGGGTCTTGTTTTTTCATTCATTCAGCCATTCTATGGCTTTTTATAGGAGTTTAGTCCATTTACATTCAATGTTATTGTTGATAAGTGGGAATTAACTCCTATTTTGTTACTGGTTTTCTGATTGTTTTGTGGTCTTCTCTTCCTTCTTTCATCCTTTCCTCTCTTCTTTTAGTAAAGGTGATTTTCTCTGGTGGTATGCATTACTTTCTTGCTTTTTTTGTGTATCCGTTGTATGTTTTTTGACGAGGTTGACAAGAGGCTTGCAAATACAATCTTACAACCATTATTTTAATCTGATGACAATCTAACACTGACTGCATAAACAAACACGCAAAAAGAAAAATAATAAAAACTCTGCACTTTAACTTTGTCTCCCCACTTTTAATTTTTTGTTGTGTATTGAACTATGTCTTGAAAAGTTGTAGTTATTGTTGATAGGTTTATCATTTAGTCTTTCTACTTAAGCCAACAGTTTACGCACCACATTTAGTGTTAATCTATTCCAAGTTTTCCTGTGTGCTTACTATTACCAGTGAGTTTTGTACCTTCAGATGATTTCTTCCTGTACATAATTATCCTTTCCTTTCAGATTAAAGAACTCCCTTAGCATTTTTTGTGAGACAGGTCTGGTCTTGATGAAATCTGTTAGCTTTTGTTTGTCTGCAGAGGCCTTCATTCTCCTTCATGCTTAAAAGATATTTCTGCTGGATATACTATTCTAGGGTAAAAGGTTTTTTGTTTTTTTTTTTAAATTTAATCACTAGTTATGCCATGCCTCTCTCTCCCCACTTTTTTTTTTTTTTTTTTTAAATTTAATCACTAGTTATGCCATGCCTCTCTCTCCCCACCTGTAAGATTTCCACTGAAAATTCTCCTGTCAGATACATTGAAGCTCCACTGTATGTAATTTGTTTCTTTTCTCTTGCTGCTTTTAGGATCATTTGTTTATCCTTGACCTTTGGAAGTTTGCTTACTAAATACCCTGAGGTAGTCTTCTTTAAATTAAATCTGCTTGGTGTTCTATAACGTTCTCGCATATTTCTCCAGGTTTGGGAAGTTCTCTGATATTATCCTTTTTGAATAAACTTTCTACCCCTATCTCTTTCTCTATGTTCTTCAAAAAACAAAAGATATTAAATGCTGGTGAAAATATAGAGAATTTGAGACTCTTACACACTGTTAGTGGGGATACAAAACTGCAATTGCTATGGAAAATAATATGCAGGTTTTATTTTTAATTATGAAATATTAAAAATTAAATACGAAACTATCATATGATCCAGCAATACCACTTCTTGATACTTATTCGAAAGACTTGAAATCGGGATCTTAAAGAGATATTAACACTCCTGTGTCCACCGCAGCACTTTTCATAATAGCCAAGATGAGGAAATAAACTATATGTCCGTTGACAGATAACTGACAAAGAAAACATGTAATATAAATATCATGAAATACTATTTATCCTTTTAAAAAGGAAATTCAGCAATATGCAACAATATTGGTGAACACTGAGGACATGTTGAAAAACAAAAATATATTCTGAATAATATACTTCAAAAGGAATCCATAAATTAATATTAAAAATCTTAAAACTCCAAAATGAAATATATCTCTCCCTTGTATCTCTTTTTTCTTTTATGTTTCATCTCTTTTTTTCTCACCAGTGCTTTATGCAAGGATATCTCAACTTCCTTTTCAGTTTCCTCAGCTGTACTTCCTTAATTTTAACTATTACATTTTTCTTAAACAATATTTTATCTACTTCATATCACAGTTTTTCTATTTTATGTTATCAATATCTCATTTCCTTTAAGATACTTATTATGCTTAAAAAATCCTTAATCTGTCTCTCCATTATCTACTGTAAGTAGTTATCTTATAATAGGTAACATGTTATAGTAGATGACGTATAGTCAGTGAGTTATCTCTAGTTTATTAAAAGTGAGCTCTCATTCCATGTGTATGTAATATACACATTGTATTATACCTATTGTATGTGTGTGTATATATATATATGTACTATGTTTGAGTATATACATGAATGTGTGTGTAGTGTGTGTATATATCTATATCTATATTCCTATTTCTTTGTTTTGGGTTAGCTGTCAGTTTATTTTTCCTTGGATCATCAAGTATCCTGGTGGGTAATATAAACAGGTAAACAAAATAGAGTCATTCTGACTCAATTGGTGTGGACTTAAGGATTCACTATTCAGATTGGAGAGTCTTAAGTCCCCATAGCCTGTTCTTGACTCCCTTTCCTGCTGTCTCTTTTTCTCTTTCATACATAAGCCTGACCTGAAGAGAAACACTATATGCCTTTGCCCTTGGTATCCCTCACTTCTGAGATGTTGTCTCACTTTCCTCCAGTTTCCCACTGTTTTTGGTGTATAAGGGAGAGAAAGTCAGGATGCTCATAGGCAATTTAACATCATGCTGAAACTGTCTCAATTTTCCCATATGACTGATGTTTATGGATTTTTTTGAATAACCATAGAAACTGACCCTACCAGTCTTAAAGCTTAAAACTTAAATTTGTCTTATCTGAGTTCTTTCTCAGGAAAGCAAGTTTGAGTGCTCCCAGAGAGTATCAAGAGACTGAAACTCACCAGATCACTGTATTCTGACCATGAGATGCCAGATCCCTCATCAATCATGATTGCTTTCCTGCCCCTCCCTACATTTCTGTTTTCCCACACATAGTTACATTCCTTCCCTGTTATTTTTACTGCCAATTTTAATTGGTTAGAAAGATGGATTTGAGACTTATCTCCCATCTTCCAGCTAACACCACCTGAATACAGCCTTTCTTCCCTGGCAATACTCATTGTCTCAGTGATTGGCTTTCTGTGCTGCAAACAATAGGGCCTACACCAAACCCCTGGTGATTGCTAACAGTGCTTCTGTTGAGTCCACTTATTCCTCAGCAGTGCGCTGGGCTTGTCCTGATATTATCCACTTGCCCCTATAACTCTGGGTTTAGTCTAATTTTTTAACATACAGCTTTAGAGGGGACAAATGCAGTTTTGTTACCTGGATATATTGTGTGGTGGTAAAGTCTGGTTTTTAAGTGTAACTATCACCTGAATAGTGGGCGTTGTACTTATTAAATAATTTCTCATCCCTCACTTTCTACCCACCCTTCTGAGTCTCCAGTGTTTGTTATTCTACTCCCAATGTCCATGTGTTCACATTACTTGGTTTCTACTTATAAGTAAGAACAAGAATATACAGTATTTGACTTTCTATTTCTGAGTTATTACACTTAATGGCTTCTAGTTCCTTCCATATTGTTGCAAAAGACATGATTTTATTCTTTTTTATGGCCGAAGAGTATTCCATGGTATGCATGTACACACACACACACACACACACACACACACCACATTTTCAGTATCCAAACATCTGTTGATAGACAGTTGGGTGGGTTCCATATTTCCTATTGTAAATGTGTTATGATTAACATATGAGTTCGGGTATCTTTTTTGTCTAATAATTTATTTTCTTTTGGGTAGATACCCAGTAGTGGTATTGCTGGATCAAATGGTAGCTCTGCTTCAGCTAATTGAGAAATCGCTCTGATATATCACACTGATGAGGACGGGCAATGCATCAACAGCAGTGAGTCAAAGAGACAAGGCCTTTGGCAGTGGATTCTTACCCTCCTACACCTCAGGCTGTCCTCTCCCTCTTCAGGGAGTACTCATGGTCTTTATGTTGATTCATTGTATCCATCCAAAACTGTGTTTCTTCTGTGGCATCTCTAGGGTTGGAGCAGGGCAAGGAGCCAGCAGCCTAAACTAGTACAGTACACTATCTTGACAGCAACAGCATCTGTTTTGCTTTTATCTCTTTTGAGCTATTTATTTTCCTGTTCATTTTGGCTCAGAACTGATAAACTCATCTTCACTGGATGATATTAAACGTCACTCTTTTTACTTACTATGTAATTGGATTTAAAGCTGATCATGTTAGGCATTCAACAATAAACTTTTTTTTTCTTCTTGCGTTTCATTGATTTTGCTTACTGTCAATGTTTTCCCTCACCCAATACCTAGTTATTATATTCTTTCTATCCATTTTACTCTGCTATAAAATACAAATCCTCCATTAAAGAAAACAGTAAAATGCAATCTGGATTGAATTTCATGATAAAATGTATTTTTTAAAGCAAAGAGTTCTTTAATAGTAAAGAATTTTTCATCAATAATATAAGCTGCTTATATTAAATTGCAGCACTGTTGCAGATGTGCATGATGAATTGCTCCTGAATGCATACTTTCCCACAGATTTGAAGCATATGACTAAGTTAAATATCATATTTGCTATGGAGTCACACAGCCCTTGCAGAAAAGCTTGGCAAAATATAGAATGTGTTCTATTTGCTAGGAAGTGCTATCTCACCATATATCAAGGCAATCATTTACAGAAAGAAGAAAAATAGCTAGTCTTCACATGACTAAATTGTGAATTCGCCATCCTTCTGATTGGCTCTAGTAGGTTCTAAGTTGCACCTCCAAATGTACCCCCCGTGACTCATAAGCAGTTCATCCTGACTTTGCTTGCCAGTTTTCCATGATTGAACTATTTCTGATCTTATCTTTTTAATAAAACTTTATTCATTCCGGGACCAAATTTTAGCTATTTTTCCACAGTCTTAATACCCGCTTAATTATTTCTCTTTATAGGAAATTATTTGAGAGGATGTTGTTTAAATAAATGTTTCTGAAAGTGTGGCTCCACTGAAATAGAACTTTCAGGTAAGGTCTAGGGGTAGATTTTTAAAATCAAATCTCCTAGGTGATTGTGAAGTGCACAAATATTTGAAAAACATTGCCCTAACGTAAAGGATTAAATAACACTCAAGTTATAGGCATCAGTAAAAAGGTACAGTGGAAATACATTTAGGCAAGTATGAGGAGTCTACTTTCCTTCAAAACATATCATAATGTTGAACAAGTACTGTACCCAGACATAAAGCTTGACAGCAATGAGTTAAAAATTATTTAAATGTTTAGTATTCCCACTCTGCACTTACTATATATAATTTTTATATCTTGAAAGCATATGTCGCATGACACTTGTTCTTGGTGTAAAACCACAAGTGTATCCATCTAATTGTCCTATACAGTATGAAAGTGAGGGACATGGTTTTTAGACCAATACTGGGTTCAAACACCAATACCATCAATTGCTGGTTTTCAAGAACATACCCTGTTCTCTTATTTCCTAATGGTTCTCTCTTTCCTGTTTCTTATACCTTTTCTTCATCTCAAACTGGATATCCTTCCTTCTAGCATATCCCTTCCATTATTAATCATCTTCACTGCAGCCTTAAATTACTCTTGGGTATTTTTCATGCCTCCTGGCTTAAGTGAAATCAGGGCCTTCTCAGAGAAAAAAAAAAGTTTCTTTTAACTCTGAAGCCAATCATCATCCTGTCATGCCCCATAATACATGTTTAAGGGAACAACCCACTCCACTATTCCATCTCAGTCCCTCTTTACTCTGATCGTTTTGGGGATCTGATCACCATTACTGCTCTTTCTCTGACATCATGGAATACAGACTTTAAAACTGGTCATACAGTTTAGGCACTTGTCAGATACTTATTATCATACTGTATAGAACATTTTTTTTTTTTTTACTGAAATACATAAAAAAGCAAGATATGTGTTTTATATAATTCTTTTGATCAGAGAAGAATGTATGAGCTGTGTGTATGGGGATCTCCTCTCTTTCTACCAGACAAGCAAGACCTGGACAAGCAAGAATCCTATAATGAGCTCCATGCTTTGGAGGGTATACATATCACAAGCAAAACATGAGTATTTATTATATTATAAAAATTTATTTAAGAACACATAAGTGCCTTTTTACTCAGTTCCAGAGATCAGGGTGGCATAGCACATCTCAGTTGCTTTAGTGACTAAAATCTGTAAGGTCTCCAGGGAAACAACACTACATGTCTTGCTTTTTGTCTTCAAAAAAAAAAAAAAAAAGTTATATGTTATGCCAGCATCTATGTCACTGAGAGTAGGCATTTCTTTAGAGTGACAGAAAAATTTGAATGACAGAATGCTTATGGAAGAGAAAATACACCAACTTGTTAATTTATTTCTCTTATGTAGCATAAATGCCAATCGATTATTGCATAAAAACTATTATTTTCAACATTCTCAGTAATGTCAGGGTATCTATTTTCTATGTTTAAATTCATTTTTCTTATGTACTAATTTATTTTCCAGAGTTAGTCATCAATTAGCACATTTTTTAAAACAATTTTTCTTGACTGAGGGTAATTTTGCCATATTTAATAATTCATATTGCCCTATATTTGTAGGTCCAGTTGTAAAGACATGAAACACGACAAGAATTGAGTACATTAGCAACTGCATGGATGGTGAATGCTGAGATTAAAATATTAATATTTTTGTAGAAGCAAACTTAAAATATCAAAAATTAAATAATAATAAAAATATTGAAACAGAAAAATGTCATTTGTTTAATGCATTCTGATCTAAAATTCAGTATTAATTAAATATAATTTGTATTTGCATTTAATTTGAATAGACAAATTTAAATTTTGAGAAGACTACAATTGTTTTGAAAACACACATGAAAATATCTTTTACATTTACATCAAAACTCATTTTTGTTTAAGTAAGATCACATTTAAATTTTGTATGATTGAATAAAATTATAATTGTTGAATCCTTTATGTTATCACTGCCAATAGAATGCCAATTATAAAACATCTTGATTATAACATAGTCAGCTTTTTATGAAATAACTATATGTTAATTTGTGAATTACATTGATTTATTTCCATCCAAACATCACCAGCCTAATACCTAACACCTAATACCTAAACAAACCTAATACCTAAATTTGTGAAATAACCAATTTAGTCCTTTCTTACATAAAAGACTTAACTTTACACATTTTTTATTTTATCATAAATAAATTATAGTTTTCAAGAAACATTTTATTTAACATTAACCTTGACTTATAACTTTTAAATATATGGGTTTATAGTGTAGGCTGAGAATCCGTAATCTGATAATATGAAATCCAAAACGCTCCATAATCCTAAAGTGTTGGAGTAAAAACCAGATTCTACAAGTAAAAATTTCACACCTGAACACATGTGACAGATTTTATTCAAAATGGTGGTACTCAATATAGAATTTATTCAACATCCCCAAGGGCAAAAAGACTCTCAAAACCCTCTTCAGCTGTGATATACCTTTTCTGCACATGCCAGACTCCTCCATGCAAGCACACACGAAAAGGATGCACATGCACGTTTGGCAGGTGCACAGGCCAGACACACCATGACAAATGTCCCACAATGCCTCACAGGGGGCCAACACACACACCCCCCCCCACACACATTATATATATTTGTTATATATATAATCTATATAATACACTGTGTGTTTTTGCTTATTTTCTGCCCTGTGGTACAAAGATATTTTTGAAAATAACAAAAAGGCTTGTAGATATGCCTATGAGTACCAGTGATAAGAAAAAGAGGAAGCATTTCTGTTTATCTATAGCATACAAAGTCAAAGTGTTGGGGAAACTGGATAGTGTCGCGAGAATCATCTTACAGAAGAATACGGTCTTGGAATCACCACCATATACGACCTGAAGAAACAGAAGGACACATTGTGGAAGTTCTATGCTGAAAGTGATGAACAGAAGTTAATGAAAAATAGAAAAATACTACATAAAGGAAGAAATGAAGATATCTATCATGTACAAAAAGAGTAGATCCATCAGCATCACACATAGGACACTTGATGGTACTCTGATCATGAAATAGGATAAGATCTATCATGATGAGCTGAAAATAGTAGGGAGCTGTGAATATTCAACAGGCTGGTTTCAGAGAAATTGAACAAAAGACATGCCATTAAATTTTTAAAGATCGATGGTGATAAAGTATCTGCTGATCATGAAACAACGGATATATTCATTGAAGAGTTTGCCAGGGCTATTGCTGATGAAAATCTGATGTCATAACAAGTTTATAATGCTGATGAAACATCACTAATTTGTCATTATTGCCTCAGAAAGATACTGACTACAGCCAATGACACACCTTTTTGAGGAATTAATGCCAAGGACAGATTAATTGTTCTGGGATGTGCTAACACAACAGGCATGCATAGGGATAGTCAGACTATTTTATGCCATCCAGTAATGACAGTATTTATAAAACAAAACTACAAAACAACAAACAAATAAATAAAAGGTAAATGCTTAATTACTTATCATTCTCTCGACCAGTGGAGTCCTATCTGCTTCCAATGATAGTGAAATGCTATAACCAATGTTTCCTTCTATTCACCTTCAACTTCACCAATCTTTCCCAGAATGTTTGTAAATCTGTCTCTTATTTCTCTGCCGCCCAGGCTGGAGTGCAGTGGCCGGATCTCGGCTCACTGCAACTTCCGCCTCCCGGGTTGACGCCATTCTCCTGCCTCAGCCTCCCGAGTAGCTGGGACTACAGGCACCCGCCACCTCGCCCAGCTAGTTTTTTGTATTTTTAGTAGAGACGGGGTTTCTCCATGTTAGCCAGGATGGTCTCCATCTCCTGACCTCGTGATCCGCCCGCCTTGGCCTCCCAAGGTGACTTTTGATATGTGTAAGGCACATCATGCTAACATTTATTAAAGAATAGTTTCGCAAGTCACTGAAATTTAAATAGGAAGGTTAATATTCAGCATGGGTTTAAACCAGTGGTCCCCAAACCTTTTTGGCACTCGGGACCTGTTTTGTGAAAGACAAATTTTCCATGGACCAGGGTAGGGGGGTGGATGATTTGGGGGTGATTCAAGCACAGTACATTTATTGTGCACTTTATTGCTATCATTATTACATTGTAATATATAATGAAATGATTACATAACTCACCATAATGTAGAATCAGTGGCAGCCCTGAGCTTGGTTTTCTGCAATTACATGGTCCCATCTAGGGGTGATGAGAGACAGAAACAGATCATCAGGAATTAGATTATCATAAGAAGTGCACGACCTAGATCCCTCTCATGCACAGCTCACAATAGGGTTCACGCTCCTATGAGAATCTAATGCCGCTGCTGATCTGACAGGAGGTGGAGCTCAGGTGGTAATGCAAGCAAGTGATGGGGAGTGGCTGTAAATACAGGTGAAGCTTTACTCGCTCACCACGCCCCTCTTCCCGCTCATCTCACCTTCTGCTGTGTGGACTGGTTTCTAACAGGCTGGTTGGTGACCTGGGGATTGGGGACTCCTGGTTTAAACCACTTCAGAAATCACAAATTGGCCTTGCTGCTTTTAACAATGTAACTTCTGACTGCTTTTAGACCATCTAACCTAAAATAATAGGGGAACCTTTCCCTAGATAAACACTAAGTGTTTCTCTATCAAATAATGTTTACCATAATAAGTAGCAAAATTTGATTATAATCTCACTTATATTGTGGGAATGATATGACCAATGCAAGGAGTGTTTAATATTACTAGGTTCTAATTCAAAATTTAAAGATTAAATAATATAACCAAGAAAGGGATTCTTGTTGCATTCTTTGATACATTCTCATGTTGAGCACATTCCTGGAAAATACTCTCTTGATAACTTAGTTTTCATGTTCTCATAATATCCATCTTTTGAGAACTTTCTTACAAATAGAGTAGGTTAGAGAGCACCCATTTAGGGTTTCCAGAGGAGAAACAATGCTCTAATCTAATCAGCAATACTTTTCCAATTGTTCCCAATTATCTGAAAATATGTTACTAATAAAATTAACTCTGCTAATTGTACATTTTAATATATTTGGGTATCTATTCAGTCATGAATAAAAATCATTCTATGGCCATCTCAACTCTGATTTCTCTGCTGTCATCAAACTTGAAGAACCATGTGAAAAATGACAGTATTTTTTAATTTATTTTAATTACTTTGTGGTATTATCACTTTTAAAATTTTTAATATCAAATAGAATCTATTTTTTTTTTTTTTTGCTAGCAATCCAAGAGAAGAAATATTTATTCTCAAGAAACGCTCCAGGTCAAACATTTAAATATTAATGTGGTGAGGGGGTATGAGGTAGTGGAAAGTGGCTGACTACATTTCATGAATACTAAACTTTTAATTTTATCTGGCATCCTTGAGAAGTTCAAATGACTCATTTATTTAAAAATAACAATAAAGGAATATTTTGAAAGTTGTTCTAACCTGCATTGAGTTACAAGTAGTACACTTCATTTTAAACTCACATATCCAGGAGAAAGTTGCTTTTCTAAATCTAATTCCTCATTGGATATTATATCATTACCTTACATTTTATCATTATACACAACTAATTTGACTAATTAATCAAAAGAAAATAGGATGGAAAACTTAAGAGTTAATTGTTTTACAAAAGTTTAATAAGTAAAATGATCCCTGTAAATGGCAAAGATAAGAGAATAGAGAAAGTTACTGTGTCTCGACCATCAGTTAGAAAATTGTGTTAAATTGATTCAATTATTAACATCTTCTTAGTGTAGTTAGAATGTTATAGCTATTCTTTTATCTATGCATTCAACAAACATTGAAGGAACATCAACTATGTCCTTGGCACTCTCCTAAAAATACTGGGATTAAACAAAGCTCTTGTTTCATGGAGCTTAGACCATTCTGAGAGAAATATCCAGACTGTGTTAAATCATGTTTGGGACAAGTACAACAAGGAGAAAATAGATGACAAAATGAATGCACTTAACATAGAACCTTATCTAATTTAGGTGAATAGGATTTATGTTCTTAAGGAAGAAATTTGAAACACATATTTGAAGGTTAATTAGTAATTTTCAAAAGACGGTTAAAGCAGGAAAGAATAATATATGTTAAAGTCCTTAGGTGGAAGAAACAAGGCATTCAGATACTAAAAGGTGACCACAGAAACTGGAGACCCGTGAGGAAAAAAGAAAGACATCTAACATCTTGCTGAAAGGATAAATAAGTGACATTTCATTCAGAGCCAAGAAGACCACAGTAATGGGTTTTGATGTAAAAGCACTGGGAAGCTATTAAAGGGGATTAAATGGTCAGGTTGTAAAATGGTCAGGTTTATGTGATTAAAAACTTTGTGCTGAGAAACAGTTTCCTGTTCCACATGTAGGAAGCTTGAAAGTTGCCACTCTGTCCTAACAACAAGTAAAAAGTGAAACTGACCTG
>NW_012103632.1:3491343-3498105 GCF_000951045.1 Mandrillus leucophaeus | reverse complement strand
GGAACATCAACTATGTCCTTGGCACTCTCCTAAAAATACTGGGATTAAACAAAGCTCTTGTTTCATGGAGCTTAGACCATTCTGAGAGAAATATCCAGACTGTGTTAAATCATGTTTGGGACAAGTACAACAAGGAGAAAATAGATGACAAAATGAATGCACTTAACATAGGACCTTATCTAATTTAGGTGAATAAGATTTATGTTCTTAAGGAAGAAATTTGAAACACATATTTGAAGGTTAATTAGTAATTTTCAAAAGACGGTTAAAGCAGGAAAGAATAATATATGTTAAAGTCCTTAGGTGGAAGAAACAAGGCATTCAGATACTAAAAGGTGACCACAGAAACTGGAGACCCGTGAGGAAAAAAGAAAGACATCTAACATCTTGCTGAAAGGATAAATAAGTGACATTTCATTCAGAGCCAAGAAGACCACAGTAATGGGTTTTGATGTAAAAGCACTGGGAAGCTATTAAAGGGGATTAAATGGTCAGGTTGTAAAATGGTCAGGTTTATGTGATTAAAAACTTTGTGCTGAGAAACAGTTTCCTGTTCCACATGTAGGAAGCTTGAAAGTTGCCACTCTGTCCTAACAACAAGTAAAAAGTGAAACTGACCTGGAAATCGACAACTTTTCTTGGATCGGTGAGAGAGGTGAGGACTCAGGGCAAACTGCAACCCTAAAGATTGGAGAGACAGACAAGGAAATACAGGCAGTCAGGGCTTCACAGAGCAAAGACTCAGGAATGGAAACTTCCATGGGAAGGATTACTTGAGTAAAAAACCCTGAATTGTAATTGATGAGTGCTAAAGGCCCAGTGTGGACACATCTGAGAGTTAAAAATTCCACAGACTCAGTTACACATCACAACCAAACCCTTTATAAGTTTTATCTCTAGAAGCTCTACCAGGCTCTCAGAGTGAAGACCAGAAAAAAACAAAAAAAAAAAAAGAAAGAAAGAAAAGAAAAAAAGATCTCATGCTTCTGGCAGAGAAAGGGGAAAAATAATGAAATTTGCCAGTGTTCTCTGTTCTTCTTAATAAGGCCTGCTCTCAGGAAAAACTAGCTAACCCCAGCTGCTACAGTTTGACTCTGTGTCGCCACCTAAATCTCATTTTGAATTGCAACCCTGATGTGTCCAGGGAGGGAAGTGATTGGATCATGAGGTTGGTTTCCCCCATACTGTTCTCATGACAATGAGTGAGTTCTCAGGCGAGCTGGTGGTTTTAAATTGTGGTACTTCCTCCTTCTCACAAGCTCTCCCGCCTGCTGCCTTATGCAAAAGTGCCTGATTCCCCTTCGTCTTCCGCCATGATTGTAAATTTCCTAAGGCTTCCTAGCCATGCTTCCTGTTAAGCCTGAGGAATTGTGAGTCAATTAAACCTATTTCCTTTATAATTACCCAATGTTAGGTAGTATTCTTTATAGCAGTGTGAGAATGCACTAATACACCAGCCTCACCTTCAGGGGTATTATCAGAGCCTAACTGTCCTGTGGGATAGAAAATAGCCAATTCTAGCTCACTCTAGCTGTCCACAGGAGAAAAGAGAAATACTCAACTTCAGCCTGCTCTAGCCACACAGTCCCACCTAAAAGGGGAGAAAAACTTAGAAATACTTGTGAAGTTCACAGTTCAGAGGCATTAGCTCATTAAAAGCATAACACCTAATTAGAGGACTGTAGAATTCTTCCCTTGACCTCCACATCTTACCACCACATTGCTAAAGGCCTGTGTACAGAAGTTCATGTCCAGCTACCAAGGAAAATTTACAAAGCGTGTTGAAAGGCAATGAACACAATTTAAACAGATTGAAAAAGCCTAAGAACCAGACATGACAGGGATGCTGGAATTATCAGACCAGGAATTTAAAACAATTCTGATTAATGTGCTAAGGTTCTAGCAGATAAAGTAGACAGCAGGCAATAACATATGGACAATGTAAGCAGAAAAATGGAAATCCTAAGGAAAAAGCACAAAGAAATGCTAGAGATCAAAAACACTGTAACATAAAGAATGCCTTTGATGAGGTTTCTTTCTTTCTTTCCCTTCCTTCCTTCCTTCCTTCCTTCCTTCCTTCCTTCCTTCCTTCCTTCCCTCCTTCCTTCCTTCCTTTCTTTCTTTTTTGAGACAGAGTCTCTCAGTTGTGCAGGTTAGAGTGCAATGGCGTGATCTCAGGTCACTGAAACCTCCACCTCCTGGGTTCGTGCGGTTCTCCTGTCTCAGTCTCTCAAGTGGCTGGGATTACAGGCGCACACCACCACACCCGGCCAATTTTTTGTATTTTTAGTAGAGATGAGATTTCACTATGTTGGCCAGACTGGTCTCGAGCTCCTGATCTCATGACCCGCCTGTCTCAGCCTCCCAAAGTGCTGGAATTACAGGTGTGAGCCACCGCACCCAGCTTGATGAGCTTTTGAGTATATTGAATGTGGCTAAAGAAAAAAAAAAAAAAGTCTGTGAAGTTGAAGATAGGACAATAAGATTCTCCACAACTCAAAAGCAAAAAGAACAAAGACCTAAAATCATTGTAACAGAATATCCAAGAATTACAGGATAAGTATAAAAGGTAAAATTTACACTTAATAGGAACATTAGAAGGAAAAGAAATAGAGGAAGAAACAGAAAAAAATATTTGAAATAATAACAAATGAGAATTTCCCTAAATTAATGTCAAACACAAAAGCATAGATAGAGGAAGCTCAGAGAATGCCAAACAGCATAAATTACAAAAAACAAACAAACAAAAACCCCTACACTTAAGCATATCATTTTCAAATGACAGAAAATCAAAAATGAAATGAAACAATTTATTTTAAGCCAGAGAAAAAAAATACCTTTCCTGCAGAGGAACAAAGATAATAATTACATTCGACGTCTCCTGAGAAACCAGGCACGTAAGAAGACAGTGTACTGAAATATTTAAAGTTTCAAGATCAAAACAAACAAAAAACCCAGAATTATGTACCATGCAAAAGTACCCTACAAAAGTGACAGAGAAATGAAGACTTTCCCAAACAAATAAAAATTGAAAGGGTTTGTTGCCAGCACACCTGCATTTCATGAACTGTTCAAAGTTTTTTGGGAAAAGAAAAGTAATATAGGTCAGAAACTTTGACCTGTATTACAACAGGAAGAGCACTGAAGAATGAATAAGTGAAGTTAAAATAAAAACTTTTTTATTTTTAATTGATCTAACAGATATGGCTTATTTAAAATAATAGCAACACTGTATTTTATTATATATGCTTATGTATGTATCTCGTGTGTGTGTGTAGAGGTGAAATGAATGACAGCAATAATACAAGGTATGAAAGGGAGGATTTAGGATTATTTTGTTATTCTGAGGCACCACATTACCCATGAAGTGGCACAAGTGTTGTTTAAAAGTGAACTTGGGTTAATTGTGAGTATATATTGCAAACTGTAGAGTAACCACTTAAAAAAAGTAACAAGGTGTAACTGATTTGCTAAGAAAGGAGAAAAAATTGAGATAATATAAAATGCTCAATTAAAACCTCAAAAGCAACCAAAGAATGGAGATAAAAATAGGAATGAAGATCAAGGACAACAAACAGAAAATGGTGATAAATATGGTAGATATTAATATAAACACATCAGTAATCACTTTCAACATCAATGGTCTAAATATACCAATTAAATGGCAAAGATTGTCAGGGTGGATCAAAACACAAGAGACGGCTATATGTTGTCTATAAGAAACCCACTTCAAATATAAAGGCACATATAGATTAAAAGTAAACGGATGGAGAAAAATATACTATGCAAACACTAACCAAAAGAAAGTAGAAATAGCTATGTTAATTTTATACGTAGCAGAATTCAAAGTCAGGGAAATTATCAGGGATAAAGAAGGGCATTACATGAAGATTTAGAAGTCAGTTCTCAAAGAACACCTAACAATTCTTAATGTGTGTGCACCTAACAATAAAGTGTCAAATTAAACAAGTCATAACTGATATCTGCAAGAAGTCAATAACTCCATTGTCAAATTGGAGACCTTAACACTCTTTCATCAGAAATAGATCAGCAGGCAGAAAATCTGTAAGAAACTAGTTGAACTCAATTACCCCATTAATCAATTGGATACAATTGACGTTTATATACCACCATATCCAACAAGAGAATACACATTATTCTCAAGTTCACATACAACATTCATCAGCATAGTCCACATTCTGGGTCAAAAATAAATAAATAAACACACCTTCACAAATTTAACAGAATAGAAATCATACGATGCTCTCAGACAATAATGGATTAAACTAAAAATTTACAATAGAAAGATAACTAGAAAATTCCAAAGTATGTACAGATTAAACAACAAGCCTGTACATCTGAGATTAGTCAAAGATGAGATATCATAAAAAGTTTAAAAATTTTTAAGTGGACATGAAAATATACTGTAGGAAAATTTGTGAGATTCAGCAAAAGCAGTGCTTAGAGGAAAATTTGTAGTATTGAATACAATTTTAGAAAATAAGAAAAATCTAACATCACTGATCTGTATTTCTACCTTAGGAAACTAGAGAAAGAAGAAAAATTAATCCCAAGTAAGAAGAAGAAAAGTAATAATTAGTGCAGAAATCAATAAAGTTAAAAACAGGTAATTAATAGAGAACATTGGTAAAACTAAAAATTGATTATTGGAAAAGATCAATTAGATAATCTGTTTTTTACAAGAAAGAAAAAACTGTAGAGCAATATCTCTCATAAACACAGATGCAAACATTCTCTGCTGGGCATGGTGGCTCATACTTGTAATCCCAGCACTTTGGGAGGCCGAGGGGGGCAGATCACCTGAGGTAGGGGGTTCAAGACCAGCCTGACCAACATGATGAACCCCATCTCTGCTAAAAATACAAAATTAGCTGGCCTTGGTGGCTCATGCCTGTAATCCCAGCTACTCAGGAGACTGAGGCAGGAGAGTCGCTTGAATCTGGGAGGCGGAGGTTGCGGTGAGCTCAGATTGTGCCACTGCACTTCAGCCTAGGCAAGAAGAGCAAAACTCCATCTAAAAGTAAATAAATAAATATTATCAACAAAATATTAGTAAGAAGAATCTAAATATGTATAAAAATAATTATATACCACACTAAGTGGAAATTATCCAAGGCATACAAGACTGGTTCAACATTTAAAATTAATTAATGTAATTCATCATATGAAGAGTTCAAAAAAATCATGAAATTATATCAACAGATGCAGAAAAAGCATTTGGCAACATTTAATACTCAATTGTAATAAAATTCCTAGTAAACTAAAAATAGGGAGAAACTTTCTCAAATTAATAAAGAAATATCTTTTAAAAATAGCCTATAGTTAATATAATACTCAATGGTAACAATTAGAATCTTTCCCAAGAAGATCAGAAACAAGGCAAGAATGTCCCCTCCCATCACTCCTTTTCATTATTGTATGGGAAGTCCTAGCTAACACAATAAGACAATATAAGGAAATAAAATATATACAGGCAGAGAAGAAAGAAATAAAATAGTCTTTGTTTGCAGATGAAATGATTCTCTGTGTAAAACATTTGAAAGAATTGAGAAAAATACCTCCGAAAGTAAAAAGCAATTATAGCCAGTTTGCAGAATACAGGGTTAACACATAAAAATCAAACATTTTTCTATATACTAGCAATGAACAAGTGGAATTTGAAATAAAAAACATACAACCATTTACATTAGCACCCCCCAAAGGAAACACTTCATTATCAATCTAACAAAATATGTACACGATCTATGTGAGAAACACTACAAAACCTGATGAATGAGATCAACTAAATAAATGAAGATATGTTTCATGTTCATAGATGGGAAGACTCAATATTATGCTTCCTCACAAATTAATCTGTAGCTTCTATGCAATCTCAGTCAAAATCTGAGTGGGTTATTTTGTGGACATCAACAAACTGATCCTAAAGTTTTTACAGACAGACAAAAGGCTTAAAATAGCCAGCACAATACTTCAAGAGAAGAACAAAATTAGAGGACTGAGATTACCCAAAATCAGAACTTACTATAAAGTTACAGTAATCAAGATAGTGTGGTATTAACAAAAGAGTAGACAAATTGACCAATGGAACAGCATAGAGAACCCAAAATAAGCCCACGTACATATACTCAACTGATCTTTGACGAGGGAGTGAAGGCAGTGCAATGGAGCAAAGGTGGTATTTTCCATAAATAATTCTGAAACAACTGGACATCCATATGCAAAAACAGAAAAAAAAGTAGACACAGACCTTAAACCCTACAGAAAAATTAACTTATAATGATTCATAAACTTAAATATAAAATACATAACTATAAAATTATTGGAAAATAACATAGAAGAAAACCTAGATGATTGTGGATATGCTAATGGCTTTTAAGATATAAGACCAAATGTATGTTTCCAAGAAAGAAATAATTGACAAGATGGAATTCATTAAAATTAATAACTTTTGTTCTATAAAAGAGAATTAAGTGGGGAATGAGAAGACAAGCCACAGACTGGAAAAAATATGTGCAAAATATGTATCTGATAAAGTACTGTTGTCTGAAATTTCTATTTAAAAACTTTACAAGTTAACAATACGAAAACAATCCGTTTAGGAAAAATGGCTAAAGGGGCCAGGCATGGTGGCTCATGTCTGTAATTCCAGCACTTTGGGAGGCCAACACAGGTGGACCACCTGAGGTCAGGAGTTCGAGACAAGCCTGGCTGACATGGTGAATCCCGTCTCTACAGAAAGTA
>NW_012103632.1:3484428-3490368 GCF_000951045.1 Mandrillus leucophaeus | reverse complement strand
TTAAAATATTCTGTATGATATTATAGTGATAGATAAGTGCCACTGTACATTTGTCCATCCCGTGGAATGTGTGACACCAAGAGTGAGCCCTAATATGTGTTATAGACTCTGAGTGATAATGATGTGTCAAGGTCGGTTCATCAGTTGTCACAAATGTCACACACTGGTGGGGCATGTTGATAAAGAGGGAGTTTATACAAGTGTGGGGTCAGGAAGTACATGGGAAATCTTTGTACATGAGTGTCAATTTTGTTGTGAACATAAAAATACTCTAAAAAACTCCTAAAAAGCACACTTGATTTTGGGTTTTAGAGATTGAACTGCAGAGATTTAACATGCAGATGTGTGGAGACAAGTTACTATGGTACTGCTTGATCTGGGTAGAGAAGATTGTGGTTTGTACAAAGGTGGACACAATGTAAATAGGTGCAACTAGTGAGTTAAACTGCATATTAGAAAATATAAATGTAAAAAAGTGACTATATGTGAAGTTGATACATATTAAGTTTCAAGAATATATTTTATGTTGATGTCATGAGTAATTGCTTCACTGATAGCGATGCTGGCTCATTCTACTGTTATTCGTGAATTGTGTCTTTTTCATGACTGTTTATTCTTTTTCATTTCCAAAACTTACGTTTTTTGAATCTTGGACCAGGACTTGATTCTGTAATTCTTCCCTCCCCTCCCCTCCCCTCCCTTCCCCTCTCCTTCCCTCGCATTTCCATCTTTTTGTCTCTCTTCTTTTTATCTCCTCTGTCTTGTTTTATCTTCTTTTCTCGTTTCTTATAGTCTTCTTTTTCTCATCTTTTCTCTATTCTTGTTTTCTCAATCTAGCTTATTCCATAAAATTCCTCATCAAATGCATTGTTGTCACAAATAAATCTATGGAAGAGTTATTTCCAGAGTTTCTCTCTGGAAACAAGCACAGAGATGGAATCTGGTATGCAGAATATTTATTAGGGATCAACACTTGTGGAAGGTAAGAAGTAGGATTGGGCAGAGGAAAAAGTCAAACTACAGTGCAGGTCGAACAAACCAATCCCATAGGAAACACCAGAGAACAGTGGCCTAGATTTGTCCTACTGAGGTCAAACTTGTATATCTTCACTGCAATCAGTTATTGACACTTGATGCTTTGAAAATGTGTGCTTTGGGGAGAAGGAGCATTCTTTAGCAGAGCAGACCCTGAAGTTGCTGATAACTGGAAGGTGTCTGCTGCCAGCACTCCCATCACCAAGGTCAATAAACCTTTCTATGAGGGAGAATCAGGCAGTATATCTCATTTTATACGGCTTTCTGTTAATTACACATTCATATCTGCAATCATGGATGTTCTCGTAGGTGTCCATACAAACTACTTGATATCTCTACTTTGATGTTTCACATATGTCAACCTTACCATGTCATTTTTCCTCAAAGATGTTCCTAATAGTCTAGCCAGTTCCATAAAGACCAACATTATCAATTGCTGAAGCCAAAATTCTGGGGCAATTCATGATTTCTTCCTCTCTTTGACATCAGTACATGTCACTTTTTCCTCCAAATTATACATCATTAGCCACATCCACAGTGACAATTGTTCTAATTCACCACCTTTGTTTCTTCCCTTGTCTATTGCAGAAGCCTACTAATTGGGCTTTTAGCATTCATGATTACACAACTAGAGCATATACGTCATAGAACAGACAGAATTACTGTCTCATAAAATGAATCAGACTTTTACGTACTGTGTCTCAGACACTTACATGGTTTCCCACTATTCTCTTGTTTTAGATTTTTAAATAGCTTTATTGAGATATAAGTCACATACCATACAATTCACCTACTTAAAATGTACAATTAATTTTCTTACATGTTCACAGAGTTGTGCAACCAGAGCCATAATCAATTTTAGAATATTTTTGTACTGTCAAAATAAAAACACACAAAAGAGCTATACCTCTTAGCTATCATTCTGAAGGCCCTATCTCTCAACTCAGCCCACTATTTTTAAAATAGCATTCCAACTCCTTATTATAGCCTCTGTGCCTAATACAACCTGGCCTCCACTTATCTCCAAGGTCCCATCTCAAACTATATCCTTCTTCTCTCACTATCTTCTAGACACTTTGTCCATTTCTCTCCAAAGTGTCAAACTCATATCTATCCTATAGATTTGCTTTTAACGGTACTTCTGCATGTAATTCTCTTTCTCTGTCTCTCTGCATATATCATTCACATTTCAGTTTCCAGTGCAACCTTTTTAAAGGTAGTTTAGCTGTACTACATATGTCATCCTGCGCATTTCCTTCATTGCATTTATCACAATCTGTATTGATCTTGTTTATTTACTTGATTTTTTCCTCGCTACCCCCATTCTTTCACAGTAAGATTTTTAAAGGCAAAAAATAGTCTCCTTTTAAAATTGCTGTATCACTAGTACCTAAAACAAATTTGCCTATCTTATAGTAGATATTCAAAACACATTTTTGCCTCCATGAATGAATTGATTGTAGTGATGTTTGCTGGACTAGAAAAGGCTGTGAAAGAATAGTTCTATGGAGGAGCATGTTGAATCCAGTTTTAGACATGCTGAATAAGAGAATATTTCTAGATAACCAAGTATAGATATCCAGTGGACAGTTGATATGTTAGTATACATCTCAAAAGAAAGATGTGGACTGAACCATTATAGGCTACCAGGAACTATTATGAATAGCTAGTAGGTTTTACTTAATCTAAGCAAGCTGATGTTGATAAATTACAAACATTGAACAAATATCTAAATCAAAGTAAATCAAAAGATGGAAAATAAATTTTAGCACTGTGAATTATAAAATACAGTTTCTTCTTTTATATATGTTTTATTATATATTTTATTAAAAGACTGAAGAGAAGTAGATTAATCAATGAGAAATCTTATTGGACTGAATGATATTACCAACCATTCTAATTCCTGAGTGAGGAATAGTGATGCCTCCTTGTTCCTCTTTCTTTAAATCTAGAGATTTAGCAAATCCTGTCTCTTCATAATATAAATATATTTCCTGCTGTCCTTGTACTCCCTTCTCTCCTTTACTTAGTTCAGGTAGGTCCATATTGTGGTTTGCCAACTGCTATGGTTTGAATAGTGCCCCCTACCCACAAATTCCTGTTTGAAATCCTAAATCCTAAACCTCAATACCTCAAAATATGACCTAATTTGGATGTAGAGGAATTGCAGATAATTAAAGTAAGATAAGGTCTTTAGTGTGTGCTTGAATCCTATATGACTGATGTCCTTATACAAATGAAGAAATTTAGGTACAGAGAGAGGCATGCGCCTGCGGAGAACGGTATGTGATGATGAAGGCAGAAGTTGGAGGATGCAATTTCAGGTCAAGTAGCACCAAAGATTGCTAACAAACCACCAGGAGCCAGAAGAGACCCATGAGAGAGTGTCCCCCACAGCTCTCAGAAGGAACTATCCCTGACAACACCTTGATTTAGGACTTCCAGCCACCAGAACTGTCAGAGAATATATTTCTCTTGTTTAAGCCACCCAATTCGTGGTACCTTGATACAGCAGCCCTAGAAAACTAAAACATCAGTCTACTTTTTCCCTAACTCAGATTTTCATCTCTCATGTAGAACAGTCACTGGAATAATTATTTCAACACGAATAATTTTGATAATTATTCTAACATGATAATTATTCCAATTATTTATATCCTTCTTCTACTTAAAATATTTAGTGACTTTCCATTGCCTAAAGGATAAAATGTAAATTCAGACTCTGTCATAATCTAGGACTTTTTTCCTATTCAGCATACATATTAATTCTCAGAAAAATGAGTGTGGTTCAGTGAATATGTCACTTTCTCATGCCCACATACATGCGCTAGTTCTCTTTCCTCTGCAGACAATGTTCTCACTTCTTTTACTCATTGAATATTCTCCCAGTTCTTTTATTTTATTTATTTATTTTTTGAGATGGAGTCTGTCTCTGTTGCCCAGGCTGGAGTGCAGTGGCACGATCTTGGCTCACAGCAGCCTCCACCTCCTGGGTTCAAGCAATTCTCCTGCCTCAGCTTCCCGAGTAGCTGGGACTACAGGTGCATGCCCGTATGCCCGGCTAATTTTTGTGTCTTTAGTAGGGACAGGGTTTCACTATATTGGCCAGGATGGTCTTGATCTCCTGACGTTGTGATCCACTTGTCTCAGTCTCCCAAAGTTCTGGGATTATAGGCATGAGCCACCGCGCCCGGCCTCTCCCAGTTATTTTTTAAGTCTTAACTTCTTCATTATAATTAGGTGAGAATTTTGCCATCAACAGTTTTAGGTACTTTTATTTTATGCTTCTATTGTGCTTTATAAATAACATCAATAAGAATAAAACATAGTACTCTACAATTTTGTGTTTGTGTGTGTTTCTATTAGTCTATTATCATACTGCTATGAAGAAATACCCAAGACTGGGCAATTTATAAAGTAAAAGAGGTTTAATGGACTCACAGTTCTACATGGCTGGGGAAGCCTCACAATCATGGCAGAAGGTGAAGAAGGAGCAAAGGCACATCTTACATGGTGGCAGGCAAGAAAGCATGTGCAGGGAACTGCTCTTTATAAAACCATCAGATCTCATTAGACTTATTCACTATCAGGAGACCAGCATGGGAAAAATCTGTCCCCATGATCCAGTTACCTCCCACTGGGTCCCTCCCATGACACATGGTAATTATAGGAGCTACAATTCTAGATGAGATTTGGGTCACAGCCAAACCATATCAGTGTATGTATATTTCTAAATGCACTGAAATATCTATGTGTGTGTGTGTGTGTGTGTGTATGCGACTGATATGTATATCTGATATGTATCCACTAATATGTATATGTATGTATAACACTGTATGCATACATATACTGAGATATATAACAGCTAAAGCTTAGTAAGAGTCACCTTTATTCCACTTCCCAACAAGTTGTTCATTTCCATCTTAGACCACCTCAGCCTGGACTTCATTGTCCATATCACTATCAGCATTTTGGTCAAAGCCATTCAATGAATCTCTAGGAAGTTCCAAACCTTTCCACATTTTCCTGCCTTTTTTGAGCCCCCCAAACTGTTCCAACCTCTGCCTGCTACCCAGTTCCAAAGTCACTTTCACATTTTTGGATATCTTTATAGGAGCACCCCACTCTCTGTGGTACCAAGTAGCAGTGTGAGAATAGAATCACATTGCTAATAAAGACACACTCAAGACTGGATAATTTATAAAGCAAATAGGTTTAATTGACTTATAGTTCAGCATGGCTGGGAGGTCTCAGGAAACTTACAATTATGATGGAAGGGCAAGCAAACATGTCCTTCTTCACATGACAGCAGTAAGGAGAAGTACTGAACAAATGGGTAAAAAGCCCCTTATAAAACCATCATGTCTCATGAGAACTCACTCACTATTAAGAGAACAGTATGGGGGAAACCACCCATGATTCAATTTTCTCTCTACCTGGTTCACCCTTGACACGTGGGATTATTACAATTCAAGATGAGTTTTGGGTGGGGACACAGAACCAAACCATATCAGTGTATACATACACCACATATTCTTTATCTAATCTTCCACTGCTGGACGCTTACATTGATTCCATACTGTTGCTTGTGAATAGTGCTATAATAAACATATGAGTGTAGGTATCTTTTGTTATAATGATTTCTTTTCCTTTGGGTAGATACCCAGTAGTGGGATTGCTTAACTGAACAATAGTTCTATTTTTAGTTTTTTTAAAAAATCTCCATCCTCTTTTAGTTTAAATATATTTAAATATGTCATGATTTATGCAACAGAACCTATTTTTATTACTTTAACAAATATTTATGAACTAATTACAATTTTACAGACATTCATTGGATTTGTTTATATGACTTTGAGCCACATCCATAGGTTGTAACCTTGTGGTACTGAGAACCAAATGGAA
>NW_012103632.1:3481628-3484378 GCF_000951045.1 Mandrillus leucophaeus | reverse complement strand
AGAGAACAGTATGGGGGAAACCACCCATGATTCAATTTTCTCTCTACCTGGTTCACCCTTGACACGTGGGATTATTACAATTCAAGATGAGTTTTGGGTGGGGACACAGAACCAAACCATATCAGTGTATACATACACCACATATTCTTTATCTAATCTTCCACTGCTGGACACTTACATTGATTCCATACTGTTGCTTGTGAATAGTGCTATAATAAACATATGAGTGTAGGTATCTTTTGTTATAATGATTTCTTTTCCTTTGGGTAGATACCCAGTAGTGGGATTGCTTAACTGAACAATAGTTCTATTTTTAGTTTTTTTAAAAAATCTCCATCCTCTTTTAGTTTAAATATATTTAAATATGTCATGATTTATGCAACAGAACCTATTTTTATTACTTTAACAAATATTTATGAACTAATTACAATTTTACAGACATTCATTGGATTTGTTTATATGACTTTGAGCCACATCCATAGGTTGTAACCTTGTGGTACTGAGAACCAAATGGAAGATATAAAGACTAATCAAATAATAGTACACATAATTATACAATTAGAGAGATGATAAGTGATGTGATGGGAAATCAAGTGTGACTTGTGAAAATAAAGCACTAGCATCTGACATTATGGATAGTTCAAAAAGATTTATTCTGAACTCTGAAGATGAGTAAGAATGAATTTGGCAATGAATGTGGAGCAACTGCTTTGAATAGTAGGAACAACATGTTCAAATACACTAAGGAGAACAGAAATTTGACAGAGGGAAGGAATAGCACAAAGTCAATCTG
Organism: Mandrillus leucophaeus; assembly: GCF_000951045.1. NCBI lineage: Eukaryota > Metazoa > Chordata > Mammalia > Primates > Cercopithecidae > Mandrillus > Mandrillus leucophaeus. Next base: position 3,483,585 of record NW_012103632.1, on the reverse strand, counting down.
ATTCTACCACAGGAATTGATGGAAATAATGGCTAAAGACTGAAAAAAAAAAAAAAAAAAAGGCATAACTTGATATGAATATTTTTATTGGTCTGAAGGATTGTAGATTTTATCCAGAAGGCAAAGTAAATTATTTAAAAATATTTTAAATGAGAGACTAATGTGATGATATCTTTTTTCTTTTTAAATAAGCCTTATGGCTGCACTATAGTGAGATAATAGTAAAGATGAACATTGAAAGAACTGGTAGGAAGTCACCAAAGAAGACCAGAGACAGAAGACACAGGCAACTCAAAACAGGGAAGATGAGGTAGACATAGAGAAAAGTGGTCACATTTAAGTGGATAATTTTGAAAGGAGTTAGTAATAAACTATATAGTGGGTGAGACTGGAACAATACATTTCAAAAGATACTTCAATTTTCTCTCTTATTCAGTTAGAATTTTGTTTTATTTTCACCATATTTTACACAAAATTACAGAGCTGGAAGACATTTTTTTTTTAAGTATCTAGGGCATAGACATAATAAAATATGGATTTGAGTAAATAGTATGGGCTAGAGCCAAGGGTGGAAAGAAACGCATGCCCAGTTTTGAACTGTAACAGTTAAACATCAGGTAGGGGAGAAAGCATCAAAACAAAACTGAAATGTGGCCAATATAAAAAGTGGTAGGTCCGATATCACAAAAGCAAAAGATACCTAGTGTTTCAGTTAAGAGGGGTGGTAAACAGTGTGAATTATGACCAAAAGGATTAAGTAAAATAGGTTTGAAAATGTCCACTGAAATTAGAGATACTAGGGAAAGTCATTGCTATGGAGTGACGAAGGTGAGTCAGCCACCTGTGAATTAAATAGAATTATAGCACTCTGGATTTCTTCAAAATAGAAAAAAAATATATGAATTTATAAAAAAAAAATCATTATCATTTTCTTTGTGTAGGTTGATTGAAATTATCCTCTGAAGTAAAAATTTACACTTGCCTAAATATTATCAGGTATTCATCAGTAGCTTACAACTTTAAAAAAAAGTAAAAGTATTTTGCACAAATGTTTACTTCTGAGATTAAAATGAAAGATTACTCAGGTTTACATATGTTTAATTTATCTCTCAAGGCAATTTTGAATCCAATAATGCATTTTTTCCAAAATGCTGATTCCTTTTAAGTCATATCTATTTCCATGTTCATTGGTTTTTCTTTCAAGTAAAATTTTACACAAAATATAGGAAATAGATCATTTACATATAACGTAATGGTTAAAATTACGTCAAAGGTACTTTAGAAAAATGAAACTTAGAAAAAATAAAATTTGATACTGAAATGCTTTCAGCTTTTAAGACTTAAATGACTATATGAGCCAGTCTGTATGACTGCTTTCTCTTTTTTAAAAAATTTAATTACATAACACAAGATCTATTTAGATTACACGTTATTAAAAATTTATTTTTCAATTGGCTAATATAGCAGTCTGTTACTGAATTACTTATTCTAAATAAAGTCTTTTATTATGAATTAGCAATTTAAGTCTTTTTCAAAAGTGCAATAATGTACACATTTGTATATTTAATTTTCTATTTACAACTAAAGCCAAATAACGTTTACTTCTCTCTCCTTACCATTTTCTGTTACAATTTTGCAGTCTATCACTGAGAAATTATGTTTTCATCCACAAATGGAATAAGTAGACAGTCAAACACATTAAGGTGATTTCCTCCTATAGTTGAAAGAAAAGATTAGAATACAATCCTTTCTATTATCATTTACAACTTGCATTTATTACATATAGTCAAATTTAAAAAAATTAATTTACAAAAAATAATTCTAATCCTTAAAAGTCTAAGAATATAGTAATGAAATGTACTGATCTTTATTATCTGTTTATATTTGAGAAATATTTTTCAGAATTCAATTTATATTTGGGATGTAACCAGGCACAGTGGCTCAAGCCTATAATCCCA
>NW_012103632.1:3478738-3481578 GCF_000951045.1 Mandrillus leucophaeus | reverse complement strand
TAACTTGATATGAATATTTTTATTGGTCTGAAGGATTGTAGATTTTATCCAGAAGGCAAAGTAAATTATTTAAAAATATTTTAAATGAGAGACTAATGTGATGATATCTTTTTTCTTTTTAAATAAGCCTTATGGCTGCACTATAGTGAGATAATAGTAAAGATGAACATTGAAAGAACTGGTAGGAAGTCACCAAAGAAGACCAGAGACAGAAGACACAGGCAACTCAAAACAGGGAAGATGAGGTAGACATAGAGAAGAGTAGTCACATTTAAGTGGATAATTTTGAAAGGAGTTAGTAATAAACTATATAGTAGGTGAGACTTGAACAATACATTTCAAGAGATACTTCAATTTTCTCTCTTATTCAGTTAGAATTTTGTTTTATTTTCACCATATTTTACACAAAATTACAGAGCTGGAAGACATTTTTTTTTTAAGTATCTAGGGCATAGACATAATAAAATATGGATTTGAGTAAATAGTATGGGCTAGAGCCAAGGGTGGAAAGAAACGCATGCCCAGTTTTGAACTGTAACAGTTAAATATCAGGTAGGGGAGAAAGCATCAAAACAAAACTGAAATGTGGCCAATATAAAAAGTGATAGGTCCGATATCACAAAAGCAAAAGATACCTAGTGTTTCAGTTAAGAGGGGTGGTAAACAGTGTGAATTATGGCCAAAAGGATTAAGTAAAATAGGTTTGAAAACGTCCACTGAAATTAGAGATACTAGGGAAAGTCATTGCTATGGAGTGACGAAGGTGAGTCAGCCACCTGTGAATTAAATAGAATTATAGCCCTCTGGATTTCTTCAAAATAGAAAAAAAATATATGAATTTATCAAAAAAAATCATTATCATTTTCTTTGGGTGGGTTGATTGAAATTATCCTCTGAAGTAAAAATTTCCACTTGCCTAAATATTATCAGATATTCATCAGTAGCTTACAACTTTAAAAAAATTACAGTAAAAGTATTTTGCACAAATGTTTACTTCTGAGATTAAAATGAAAGATTGCTCAGGTTTACATATGTTTAATTTATCTCTCAAGGCAATTTTGAATCCAATAATGCATTTTTTCCAAAATGCTGATTCCTTTTAAGTCATATCTATTTCCATGTTCATTGGTTTTTCTTTCAAGTAAAATTTTACACAAAATACAAGAAATAGATCATTTACATATAACGTAATGGTTAAAATTACGTCAAAGGTACTTTAGAAAAATGAAACTTAGAAAAAATAAAATTTGATACTGAAATGCTTTCGGCTTTTAAGACTTAAATGACTATATGAGCCAGTCTGTATGATTGCTTTCTCTTTTTTAAAAAAATTAATTACATAACACAAGATCTATTTAGATTACACGTTATTAAAAATTTATTTTTCAATTGGCTAATATAGCAGTCTGTTACTGAATTACTTATTCTAAATAAAGTGTTTTATTATGAATTAGCAGTTTAAGTCTGTTTCAAAAGCGCAATAATGTACACATTTGTATATTTAATTTTCTATTTACAACTAAAGCCAAATAACGTTTACTTCTCTCTCCTTACCATTTTCTCTTACAATTTTGCAGTCTATCACTGAGAAATTATTTTTTCATCCACAAATGGAATAAGTAGACAGTCAAACACATTAAGGTGATTTCCTCCTATAGTTGAAAGAAAAGATCAGAATACAATCCTTTCTATTATCATTTACAACTTACATTTATTACATATAGTCAAATTTAAAAAAATTAATTTACAAAAAATAATTCTAATCCTTAAAAGTCTAAGAATATAGTAATGAAATGTACTGATCTTTATTATCTGTTTATATTTGAGAGATATTGTTCAGAATTCAATTTATATTTGGGATGTAACCAGGCACAGTGGCTCAAGCCTATAATCCCAGCACTTTGGGAGGCCAAGGCAAGAGGATTGCCTGAAGCCAGAGTTTGAGACTAGCCTGGGCAACAAAGTAACATCTCCTCCTCCTCCTCAAAAAAAAAAAAATTAGCTGAGTGAGGTGGCATGCATCTGTAGTCCCAGCTACTCAGAAGGCTGAGGCAGGAAGATCGCTTGATCTCAGTACTTCAAGGTTATAGTGAATATGATCCTGCCACTGCACTTCAATCTGGGTGATAGAATAAGACTCTGTCTCAAAAATAATTCACTGAAAATAATAAATATATTCAAGATGTATCCTGACCAAGAGTATTAAAGAGTATTCTAAGGCACTCAGCACTGGAAGTAGATAAAGAATGGAAAGAAATAAGTTTTTAAAATGTAAATACAGATAATAATCTTTGGAAATCATAAGTGGCTAATCAAAATCAAATTTTCTTCTTATGGAAATATACTCAATAATTCCCATTTTATGATTACAAACATTTTGAGGACTTTATGATATTTCACACAAAATTTATCAAAGGTCCATTGTTTATAGAGTATAAACGTATCAGTATTAGGAACAATGGCTATACATGTAACAGTTTATATGTCAAAGAATTTGACAGTAGATTTTTAAAATTCTACAATATCTCTAAAACATTTACATATTACTACCCATAATTATGTGTAAGGCTGAATATCATTTAAAGATTTTTGATCCACAATAATAGGGAAAAGACTAAATTGTCTTTCTACGAACTATATGGAAAATTGTATTACAAAATTATGGTCACATAAAGAAGCAATCCAAGTGTACATAGCTGAAAAATGAGATAGTTTATTTTAGGTGCTTGTTAGGTAAATAGTAAAAAATATGGTATATTTGGATTTTTGAAATATTTGTGGTATTTCTCAAATTTTAAAATTTATAATTCATCATATTGTACCTTTTTCATGTATAAGTT
>NW_012103632.1:3473903-3476343 GCF_000951045.1 Mandrillus leucophaeus | reverse complement strand
AAAGAGTATTCTAAGGCACTCAGCACTGGAAGTAGATAAAGAATGGAAAGAAATAAGTTTTTAAAATGTAAATACAGATAATAATCTTTGGAAATTATAAGTGGCTAATCAAAATCAAATTTTCTTCTTATGGAAATATACTCAATAATTCATATTTTATGATTACAAACATTTTGATATTTCACACAAAATTTATCAAAGGCCCATTGTTGACAGAGTATAAACGTATCAGTATTAGGAACAATGGCTATACATGTAACAGTTTATATGTCAAATAATTTGACAGTAGATTTTTAAAATTCTACAATATTTCTAAAACATTTACATATTACTACCCATAATTATGTGTAAGGCTGAATATCATATAAAGATTTTTGATCCACAATAATAGGGAAAAGACTAAATTGTCTTTCTACAAACTATATGGAAAATTGTATTACAAAATTATGGTCACATAAAGAAGCAATCCAAGTGTACATAGCTGAAAAATGAGATAGTTTATTTTAGGTGCTTGTTAGGTAAATAGTAAAAAATATAGTATATTTGGATTTTTGAAATATTTGTGGTATTTCTCAAATTTTAAAATTTATAATTCATCATATTGTTCCTTTTTCATGTATAAGTTTGCATTATCTTTCTCAGAATGGATTTAAAATTGTGTAGGTTTCAGACTCCTCAAAACCTGAATCTTCCTGTTTTCAGCTGTAGTCTCTGTCATTGCTGTTGTTGACTGTTTCTTGGAGCACAGAAAGGGCTCTATTCTCCCCAGCACCTTTGCTGCTCAACTATACCTTCTGTGGGACGCATCAGTCTTGTTCATCCCTGGCTCAAGCTTCCCTATCTGTTTCAACTAAACAAATTGTTCAGCCTTTGACAAAGATTAGTTCTCCAAGAGCTTGAGGAGATTAAACCATCTAAAAGGGAGGTTAAAATAAATGTACTTGAATTTATTAAAAATACAAATAAAGCAAAACCATATGAAAACACTATGACCAAGGAGATTTGAAAAACTACTGAAATGAAATATTAGAAATGATAATTTAGGAAATATGTTAAACACTAAATTAGACATAACTAGAGAGAGAATTGGACAAATGGAACCTAAATTTGAGGAAATTATCCAGAATTGAACACAGTTAAACCTATAAAAACTAGTTTTCATTAGCAGTTGAGATATGCAAGACAACATAAGTAGGTGAAATGTAAGTAAAATCTGAATACTAAAAATGAGAGAATTAAAAAAAAATTGCAAAAGGCAAATGGCTAAATTTTTAAAGTTAGCAAATCTGTTAATATTTGAAGTAAAACTGCACAAGTTCTAGGCAATATAAAAGTAAAAATAAATGTATACTTAATAGCCTGCCTGCCAAAACTGTAGAATTCCAATAATAAACAGAAACAAATAGTAAAAGCAATACAGCAAAAGGACAGATTATCTGTAAAAAATAATTAGAATAGCATCAGACATCAATACAATGACAATGAGTCCAGCAGACAATATAATTACATTTTCAAAATGCTTAGAATTGAAAAAAGAAACTGTCAATTTTCCACTGTACTTTCTGAGGTACCACTCTAAAAATTAAATAATTTTATTCTGACAACACTAAAAAGTCTGCTATTCATTTCCTTGCTAAGAGAACACCTACAATTTTAAAAAGAAAGATAGTAAACATAGAAGATATACATAAAGAATGCCATAGTGAAGAAATAAAAAATAGTTATCTGCAAGTAAATATAAATAAATAGTGAGTATAAATATTATTGATTATGAAAAATCAGAAGGAGCATTACTCCAAGTGAAACTAAAATAAATATAAATTATATGGAAGATACAAGGAAGATCGGAGTTAGAGCATCCTCAGTGACTAGTTTTAATCAGCTACTGATCATTTTTAAAGCTTTGTAATTCAAGCATACAGGTACACATATGAATATAAAACCCAAAACAAATTAAAGGTTAGAAAAAGAATAAAGAAAATGTTATGAATCCTGTAGATAAGATTAAGGGGTAAAAAACAGGATAAATTTAAAGCACAAAGCAAATGTTATGCACAAATATATTTTTGTGTGTGTATATGTGTGACAATATAAATATAACAATATGCTAAAATGAGATCATGTTTATGAAAGTTTCAATAAAGCTGATAATGTAATAAACATCAGATACCAGAGTGAACAGAGGCAGACCCCGGATTTTTCTCTTCTTCTTCTTTTTTTTTTTTTATTTTTTTCTTCGAGATGGAGTCTCACTCTGTTGCCCAGGCTGGAGTGCAGAGGCACGATCTCAGCTCACTGCAACCTCTGCCTCCCGGGTTAAAGCGATTCTCCCACCTCAGCCTCCCTAGTAGCTGGAATTAGAGGTGCCTTTTACCACACCCAGCTAAATTTTGTATTTTTAGTAGAGAACAGGTTTCACCATGTTGGCCAGGCTGGTCTC
>NW_012103632.1:3462851-3468398 GCF_000951045.1 Mandrillus leucophaeus | reverse complement strand
ATAATTTTATTCTGACAACACTAAAAAGTCTGCTATTCATTTCCTTGCTAAGAGAACACCTACAATTTTAAAAAGAAAGATAGTAAACATAGAAGGTATGCATAAAGAATGCCATAGTGAAGAAATAAAAAATAGTTATGTGCAGGTAAATATAAATAAATAGTGAGTATAAATAATATTGATTATGAAAAATCAGAAGGAGCATTACTCCAAGTGAAACTAAAATAAATATAAATTATATGGAAGATACAAGGAAGATCAGAGTTAGAGCATCCTCAGTGACTAGTTTTAATCAGCTACTGATCATTTTTAAAGCTTTGTAATTCAAGCATACAGGTACAAATATGAATATAAAACCCAAAACAAATTAAAGGTTAGAAAAAGAATAAAGAAAATGTTATGAATCCTGTAGATAAGATTAAGGGGTAAAAAAACAGGATAAATTTAAAGCACAAAGCAAATGTTATGCACAAATATATTTTTGTGTGTATATGTGTGTGACAATATAAATATAACAATATGCTAAAATGAGATCATTTTTATGAAAGTTTCAATAAAGCTGATAATGTAATAAACATCAGATACCAGAGTGAACAGAGGTAGACCTCGGATTTTTTTCTTCTTCTTCTTCTTTTTTAAAATTTTTTTCTTCGAGATGGAGTCTCACTCTGTTGCCCAGGCTGGAGTGCAGAGGCATGATCCTAGCTCACTGCAACCTCTGCCTCCCGGGTTAAAGCGATTCTCCCACCTCAGCCTCCCTAGTAGCTGGAATTAGAGGTGCCTTTTACCACACCCAGCTAAATTTTGTATTTTTAGTAGAGAACAGGTTTCACCATGTTGGCCAGGCTGGTCTCGAACTCCTGATCTCAAGTGATCTGCGTACCTTGGCTTCCCAAAGTGCTGGGATTACAGGCATGAGTCCTCACACCCAGCTCAGAATATTTTTTAAAAGTGGAAAACTTGTTTTGTACTTTTTGGACCTTTCAGCCAAATAAAGCATTTGAAAAAGAGGCCTGTATCATGATATGTTGTCACGAATGCCCATCCACAAAACGAATGCAAGGAAATGATGCTTCTTTGCCTGAAGCCCAGGAAGAAAGCTTTAATTGGTCTACTGGGAGAGTTTGCCATTTGTTTCCTGTAGATTGGTTACACAGATATCTTAGACTGGGAACATGTCCGAGAAAGCTGATGTAGCTTGTAGCTAGGAATAGTATAGGAATAGCTGACTTAAGAATAAGAGCAACCTGAGCCCCTAGAATTTATTACATCAAAGGATATAGGAGCACTTCCTATAGATGGAGGTATGGGTCATACAGGAGATAGAGCCTGCCTGGAGCCAAGGTGGGTTCTAACTGAAAGTCCGTCCAGACAGGCATTAGCAGCCCAACAGTGAGAATATATGTGAAGCAGAAAACTAGGAAAATTTCAGGGACTGAAGGAAAAAGAGAACCAAAGTACATACCACTGATAATTTAAAATAAAGGAATTTCAGAGTCTGCAAAACTTCCCACAGAGAAAATAATGTACTACTAAGGGTTTGCTATACCCAGAGAATGTTAAAGGAACTTACTGCACTTATAGTCACCAGCCAAAGAAGAAACTTCCTGATCTCTCCCTTACGTGAAATACAATTAGAAATCAAAAAGGAAAAAAAAAAAAACTAATAATTTGAAAAGTTAAAATGTTAATACATACGTTTGGATTTTAAAACACAATGGTAACATAGGAGAGAGAGAACTTTTTTTCTCCCGTTAGTTCTTTGGCTGTGTCTGAGAACTGGGCTGACATAAGACATTTTAATGTGAGAAACACATACAAATTGTATTTAATATTTTTATGTGGACATAGGAGCATATAGGAAAAATGAAGACCTAGTAAAGTTAAAACTGACAATAACCTAGTCAGTTAAAGCTGACAGCTTATATACATTTTTAAACAAGGAATGAAAAACTTATGGAGAAATGACAAGACAAGGAAATGGTACCTATGCTTTGAGAAGTGCTCAATTGCGGGAAAGTGACTAGGAAATACATGGAGGAAACTGATGAAAAATGATGGTTATTTTAGTAGGTTTGTTTATATAGATTCATTTTGAGGTTGACTCCTGGTCTCCAGTGAAAAGAATATTCTTCTCTTTCTGGTACAGGAAGGGCATCTTTCTCATAGATAACGTTATGACCTGCTTTTAGGTAGAAAGGAAGAAGTCAGAGAGCCCTTCCTGCCTCTGCTGTTTCTCAAGTGCCTTCAACTGAAAATAATCAATATGACCAAGTGCAATACTCTGTGGTGGCATGTTTTGAACCCCTTTAATAGTTAGAAAATATGGAGAACTAAAAATAATAAAGATAAAACATGTTTATTATTTATGTTTATGCTTCTAGGTATCAAGCAGCAGGAAAAATATTTTATAGGTGAATACATTTTAAAGAGGCAAGGGGAAAAAGTGGTAATAGAGAAACCATGGTAGAACACTAATATTAACAGTATCAATTAACCCTTTCTGTATCCAGACCCTTTCAAATGTAACATTGTAATGCCTTCTCCACTCTAATGGTGTTGACCATGTGACTTGCCATGGTCAATGGGAAGAAATCAGAAGTAACACTAGTAGAGACTTCTTAAGAACATTTTCCTATTTATGCTTTCACTCTTGTCTTCTGCCATTACCATGAGTAGAATATGCACAATATCTTAGTCATTTCAGGGTTCTGTAAGAAAAATACTGTAGACCAGGCAGCTTAAACACCAGAAATTTATTTCTCACAGGTCTTGAGGCTGGAAAGTCCAAGATTGAGGTGCTAGCAGATCCAGCATTGTAAAAGTCCACTTCCTGGCTTGCAGATGAATCTCTTTTCATTGAGTCCTCACTTAGTGGAGAGCAGGGAGAGGAAGCGAGCTCCCCTGTCTCTTATTATAAGAGTGTTAATCCATTCACAAGGGATTCACCCTCTTAATCTAATTACCTTCTAAAGTCCCCACTTCCTAATACTGTAATATTACAGGGTTAGGTTTTCAGCATGAATTTTAAGGTGACATAAACATTCAGTCCATGTCACACAAGCTAACCCGTCATTCCCAGTAAGAGGAAGAGATGCCAGAGATGTGGATCAGAGCTGAGTCTTCCTAGTGGTTCAGGCCAAGGCTATCTAAGATCAGTCAAATCTGTTCAACCTCCAGACATGTGAGCAAGCCCAGGCATAATCAGCAGAGCCACGGAGATAACCCAGAACTGACTCAGATGCATGAGCAAGTACATCTTTAATGAGTAAAGTCTAGTTGAAGTTAGGTGAAGTTCACTGAATGCTGCAGATTCATGAGGTATCTATCTATCTATCTATCTATCTATCTATCTATCTGTCTGTCTATCTGTCTATCTGTCTATGTGTCACGTATGTTTAGAGGTTAGTTGTTATTGTAATAGATAACCAGAGGTTTATCACTTTAAGTAGCTTCAACTGGAAAAGAACAAAGACGAAAAAATGTGCTAAACATCCTACTGAGGATGTTAGAAAAATAACAAGATAGTAAAATCTCATGTAATACAAGTAAAGATATGTGGCAAAATAAAAATAGAAATTATTTAACGAAAAATATATATAATAGAGACAACCATCAAAACAATGGTGGTTCTTCACCAAAACGGATGCGACAGACACCCTTTTGCCAATATTATAAAGGGAGAAAATGTGGGGACAAAAAAATACAAATTAAAATAGGGATATAGCAACATAGTGAGTCATCATGGAAATTTTTTATTTTAAAATGAAATAGTATGAATAGTCTTTTTATTTTGTGTATAAATTATTACAAAATAATAACAAAATCATAAGATACTTCATTTCACTTTGAACTCAAGGCAAGCTGTTGGATAGCAAAGAGTAGCCAATTTAAATTTTAGAATGCCATTGTTTAATTTACGATTAGAATCTACCATTAGAATTTACCATTTTTTAAAAGATTTTGATATCTGTAAATTGTATCTGAATAACAGTACTGCAATAGAACTGTTATCAATAAATTATGAAAATAGAAGGGAAATTATCACTGAAGAGATAAAAATTTTAAAAAAATCAACCCTTTTTCATAGTTTTCTGGAGTTTAGCCTTGGAGGCTAACATTTTATTTTATTTTAATAAAAACAACAATGAGATATCACTTCACACCTGTTAGCATTTTATATGGGTCAGTATCAATAATGAAATTAGCAACATATGTCAAGAGATTTCTAGGCAAATGATGCTGAATGTAAAGAGGAGGTACAGCATCTTACCAAATAATTTAGATTTTTTTTTTATCTAGAGATTTCGTTGACCAAGAGCATGTGCTGATGTGGAGAAATTGAAGACAAGAGTAAAAGACATAAGATAAATGGGAATTCTCTTTCTGAGCATCCTTTGATTCAATTATATTTTCAACACTTTGTCCTTTCATGTTTTTTGTTGTTGTTGTTTTTGTTTTCTGTTTGCTTTGCTCCCAACAGAGTGCACAAATTAATGGATGTGCAATAAATTACCTTTATGAGAGAAAGGAGAAAAAATATAGAGCTCTGACTTTGTTTTTTTTATCAAGGGGCTTATAATACATAGGTTTCCATACATGAAGCTATCAAAAATCCTAGGTAGAAAAAGAGAAATTATGAACAAATTCATGCTTATGCTAATACATTCCTCAAACCACAGGGCAAGATATGCTATGGTAGTTCAAAGAAATAATAGGCCAGGTGCAATGGCACATGCCTGTAATTTCAGCTACTGGGTAGTGGGGAAAGGAGGATCACCTTGAGCCCAGGAGTTTGAGTGCAGCCTAAACAACAGAGTGAGACTCCATCTCAAAAATTAATTAATTAATTAATTAAAAACACAAAGAAATTATTTCTTCCAGGCCTTGCTCTAAGTATTTTCTGTTTGTCCTTCTAGGCAGTGAATTATATCTTGAGAATTGTCCAGTTAAATTGTCATAGATTAGAACATGCACAGAAATGGGCACTGTTATCATGTAAAGTTAACTTAGGTTTGCTTTCACATTTAGTCCAAGGCATTTTGTAGTTGCTGAGGTTCTTACTGAAAAGGGGTGTTCTCAACTCCACCAGCTTAATAACTTGAAACATGTCCAAAAATTGCCTTCACAAATTTCGGTATATTGTTTCTCCATTCATGTTTCTTCTTCCACTTTCATAAATACCTCTATTCTTAGATAAGTCCTTTCATTTTCCTTTCTCCTGTTGATTTCTATGTGTATATATGTATGCTTCACTATATATCAATTATATTAAAAAGTAGATGTATTATTTAGTTAGAAATCAACAGAAAGCCTTACATTTGCTAACACCTGCTGACAACAAAAGAAAAATATGTTATGTGTCTTTTAACATTAAAACTGGTGAAATTATTATCTGGCCTAAATATGCATGATATAATCTTTAATATGTCAGAATCCTTTATTTATTTGTTTGTTTGTTTGTTTGTTTGTTTATTTTGAGACAGAGTTTCACTCTTGTTGCCCAGGCTGGAGTGCAATGGCACAATCTCACTGAAACCTCTGCCT
>NW_012103632.1:3457631-3459925 GCF_000951045.1 Mandrillus leucophaeus | reverse complement strand
TAAGATCAGTCAAATCTGTTCAACCTCCAGACATGTGAGCACGCCCAGGCATAATCAGCAGAGCCACGGAGATAACCCAGAACTGACTCAGATGCATGAGCAAGTACATCTTTAATGAGTAAAGTCTAGTTGAAGTTAGGTGAAGTTCACTGAATGCTGCAGATTCATGAGGTATCTATCTATCTATCTATCTATCTATCTATCTATCTATCTATCTATCTGTCTGTCTGTCTGTCTGTCTGTCTATCTGTCTATCTGTCTATGTGTCACGTATGTTTAGAGGTTAGTTGTTATTGTAATAGATAACCAGAGGTTTATCACTTTAAGTAGCTTCAACTGGAAAAGAACAAAGACGAAAAAATGTGCTAAACATCCTACTGAGGATGTTAGAAAAATAACAAGATAGTAAAATCTCATGTAATACAAGTAAAGATATGTGGCAAAATAAAAATAGAAATTATTTAACGAAAAATATATATAATAGAGACAACCATCAAAACAATGGTGGTTCTTCACCAAAACGGATGCGACAGACACCCTTTTGCCAATATTATAAAGGGAGAAAATGTGGGGACAAAAAAATACAAATTAAAATAGGGATATAGCAACATATTAAATCATCAAGGAAATTTTTAATTTTAAAATGGGATAGTATGAATAGCCTTTTTATTTTACATATAAATTATTACACACAAATTAGAAAATAGAAAAGAGTTATATAAATTCCATTTTCCATGAAACTAGAAAACCTGTGTTTCTCCCAAAACACAACTATGTAGCAATTGGTTATACTTATCATTGTTTAAACATGAGGAAATCTGAAATGGGCCAGCATTGAACTGGATAAATAAGTGTCAGCAGCTTAGGAAAATATCCCAGAGATACTAATCTACCATTAAATGGAAGCCAAAATTTCTGAGGAGAGGGTAGGAAAAATCTGTAATCAGAGACAGTTAACAACATTTCCAAAGTGGAAGTCAAAAGCAGGCTAAATGCACATAATTGCAGCTTCTCTTAATAAAGAGTACTGTTGACTTGGGGAAAAACAAGAGAACTAAAACAGAGTCTCCACCCTAGTAAGGTAGCCACTAGTCTCCTGTGGCTCTTGAACACTTAAAATATTGCTAATCTAAATTGAGATGTGCTATAAATATCAAATATACACCAGATTTCAAACACTTAGAAAAAAGCAAAAGGTATCAAATATGTTATTAATCATTACATAATAATTAGGTATTGAAATTATAATATTTGTGATACAATAGACTGAATAACGCATATCAAATTCATTTCACTTGTTTTGCTTTTACTTTTTTAATAGGCTACTAGAAAATTTAAAACTAACACATGTAGTTTTCATTTGTGGCTCATATTATATGACTCTGTGGAAGGAAGAAATTGTAGTCTCAAGATAAATGCAACCATAAACAGACAAATTGATATATTTTTGCAACTTAAAAGAACAACAACAAAGCTGTAAGACAAAAACACCAAACGTAAATATATAAAAAAACTTAAAACATTAAATTTGTGTATAAAATAAAAATACATATATAAAGATATAAAATTAGAAGCTACCAATTAGAAGACATTGGCAAGCATGCAACTCATAAAGGATTGGCATCCAAAATAAATAGAAACAGAACTCGAGATAAAATATGAAAAAATAACCCAAAGAAATAGAACAATGAGCAAAGAAACATGAAATGGCCGGTAAGCATATTAGAAAGTCACTTAAAACGAACAGTGATTAAAGAAATAAAAATTTAAATTGGCTACTCTTAGCTGTCCAACAGCTTGCCCAGAGTTAAAGTGAAATGAAAAATCATAGAATTTTTGATTCTCCACAAAAACTAATACAATAGACACCCTTTTGCCAATATTATAAAGGTAGAAAATGTGAGCACACAAAAATAAAAATTAAAATAGGGATATAGCAACATAGTAAGTCATCATGGAAATTTTTTATTTTAAAATGAAATAGTATGAATAGTCTTTTTATTTTGTGTATAAATTATTACAAAATAATAACAAAATCATAAGATACTTCATTTCACTTTGAACTCAAGGCAAGCTGTTGGACAGCAAAGAGTAGCCAATTTAAATTTTAGAATGCCATTGTTTAATTTACCATTAGAATCTACCATTAGAGGAGAGGGCGGAGCAAGATGGCCGAATAGGAACAGCTCCAGTCTCCAACTCCCAGCGCGAGCGACACAGAAGACCGGTGATTTCTGCATTTTCAACTGAGGTACTGGGTTCATCTCACTGGGGAGTGCCGGACGATCGGGGCT
>NW_012103632.1:3451278-3456001 GCF_000951045.1 Mandrillus leucophaeus | reverse complement strand
CAGCCCCAAATCCTTTATATAAAAACTCTGAGGTTATACATATTTTGAAATTTGGAATGATTCAAATTTGAATGATAGTCAATGCATGGACTATATTTTATAACATTTCCAGCTGGTTCTAAGGTAACACCATACAGTTACAAAAATTACGATTACTAAAGTTAAATAGTCACTCTACATGCAATAAAAATCACAAATTGTTTGTTCAGCTAGAGTCAAATCATATAGTAGGAACACAATAATAAATGATCTTGCAGAAAAGTACAGATTAGAAATATTCTAATTCTTCTTAATTCAAAGAAAATGTCAACATTTACATTCATCTATCATCTATTAATATCTATCTATTAATCCATCCATCAATCCATGTACAGGTAATATATATTCATCATATCAAGTTGTTTGAAAATCTTAGAGAACAAGACATGAATAAATGTAAAAATATTCAGTGAAATGCAAATCAAAATTACAATGAGCTATCATTTCACACATGCTAGGATGGCTATTATTAAGAAGACAAGAGACAACAAGTGTTGGAGAGGATGTGGAGAAAAGGGAATTCTTGCACACTGTTGGTGAGAACGTAAATCAATGCAGCCATTGTGGAAAAGGTATGATGTTCCTTAAAAAAAATTAAAAATTGTGTTACCATGTAATCTAGCAAGACCTCTTCTGGGTATATCTTCAAAGGAAATGAAATTAGCCACTCATAGAGATATCTGTGTTCATATTGTTTATTGCCACATTATTCACAATGGCCAAGATATGGAAACAACCTCAGTGTACATTGACAAATGAATGGATAAAAAATTATGGTATGTATTATATAATGGAATTTTATATAAGCCATAAAAAGAAGAAATCTTGACATTTCTGACTATATACATGAACCCAGAAGACATGCTAAGTTAAATAAGGCAGACACAGAAAAACAAATCATGTATAATGTTACTTATATGTGAAATCTGAAAAGTCAAACTTACAGGGAAAGGAGTATTATGGTAGTTGTCAGGAGATCTGGGTTAAGGAATATGAGGAGACATTGACCAGAGGGTACCAACATTCAGTTTTAAGAAGAACATGATCTGAGGATATAATATGCAGCATGTGTGTGGTGGTGGGTGTGTTAATTTGATTGTGATGATTATTATACAATGTACACCTTGAATATATTCAACCTTTACTTGTGAACTAGATATCTTAAAGTTTCTCTGAAAAGATACAGAATCAACCTAAGTGTCCATTAACCAATGAATGGATAAAGACATTTTGACATAGATACATGCATATGCACAGTATTCAGTCTTATAAAAGAAGGAGATCACGACTTTTGCAACAACCTAGATGAATCTAAAGGACATGATGCTAAGTGAAATAATTCAGACACAGAAAGAAAAATATGGCATGATCTAGCTTGTATTTGGAATCTGAAAAATAAAAAAAAAAGTAGAATACATAGAAACAGATAGTACAATGGTGGTTACCAGGAATGTGGGTACAGGAACTGGGGAGAAGTAAGATGAAGGGAACAAACTAGCAGATATGTTGGATGAATAAGTCTGAAGGTTTAATGAACAGCATGAAGACTATAGTTAATTATGTTTGATATGGTTTGGATGTGTGTCCCCTCCAAATCTCATGTTGAAATGTGATCCCCAGTGTTGAAGGTGGGGCTTAGTTGGGAGTATTTGTGTCATGGGGGCAGATCCCTCATGAATGGTTTGGTGATTTCCTCACATGTATTCTCACTCTATGAGTTCATGTGAGATCTGGTTATTTAAAATAGCCCAGAACCTCCTTTCTTTCTTGCTTAATCTCACCATGTGACACTCCACCATGATTGTAAACTTCCTGAGGTCCTCACTAAGAGCTGATGTCAGCACCATGCTTCCTGTAGAGTCTGTAGAACTGTGAGCCAAAATAAACCTCTTTTCTTTATAAGTTACCCAGTCTCATGTACTCGTTTATAGCAATGCAAATGGACTGACATGATGTTGCATCATTTACTGGAAATTTGCGAAAGAGTAGATTCTAAGTGCTTTTCCCACACAGACACAAAAAATACAACCTAAGTGAGATGGTGGATATGTTAACTGAACACAGTAACCAGTTTATCAAAACATCATGTTGTACACTTAAATGTATACACTATAAAGATAATTAAATATTAATCTACTTGATAAATTCCTTAAATTACTTTGCCAAAAGAAAAAAAAATACTTTCCACAAAAATCTGTTTGCCTTCTTTTATCAGTCACTGATTTTATTAGGGCACATAATGTTTCCCCTTTTAATCTGGCTACCTGGAAATGGAGAGATAAATTTTGTTCTTGATCACAATAAATGATTAATTCCACCCATATACAGTATATTCCTACCCTTCTTCTAATTCAATTTTGAACAAATTTTGTATTTTAATTGGCCTACTTCATATATATTTTAATATTAAATGTTAATTCAAACTAGATTGGGGACTAGTATCTCTATGAATCATAAATGAATAAATAAATGAGAGAATTAATTTACAAATATCCATATCAAAGTTCATTAACAAATTTGGATAACTATCACATACAAACTGCACTAATGAAAAAGGTTAATAATATCTAGCACTTGATGAAATTAACAATGAGTCAAATCTGACCTTTGAATTATGGATTTCTTACCTTCTCTTTCCTAGAGAATTAGCATTTTTACAATCCAGCATATTTTTCTTACTGAATTAACCAAGAAGTGTTGGTAATATATAGAAATATACAGTTTGCCTCAGAGTCATCACATTTAATGTAAGCAAAGTGGCAGCAGATTATGTTAATTCGTATAGAGACCAAGAAAAGTCTTGTACACATAGTTTAAGAAGTTCCTCTTGAGAATGTTAATTTACATATTCATGTTCAGTGGCTGAGTTAATGGATAAACAATGCATACATTTAATTTTAGGCTTAAAAGATATATATAAAATACATTATACTCTGGTATGTTTCTGGAGAAACTTATAATTTTGTCCCTTAAGTACATTATAAATATTGAACTCACTTGTTCCCTGACAGCTCTGGAATAATAGCACAGCCCCATGCCTATCCCATCTCCTCCTTTGCAACAAAACAGGACTTCACAGCCAGATTGTTTAGTACAATCTGCTACTCCACTGCACACTAGCTGTGTGATCTTGGACAAGCTGGTTGTCCTAAAGCTTTATTTTACATCTGCAATCAAGACATGATATAGTACTTTTCTCACAAAATCAACGATAATAAATATATCACTTTATATAGTTCTTGAAAAATAGTAAGTGCCAAATTAAAATTAGCACTAACACAATACAGTTTTTCTTCTTCTGGGCCCAATAATATTAATGCTCACAGAAAAAGCAAATGATGGCAATTAATTTAGTGATTTTAATAATGTCTTTTAGGGGACTCTGCTTTCAGCTAAGTAAATAGCAAAGAATACCTGACTCATACAATCAAGTCAGAATTCAAGAATATTTAGGATCCATCCAGCATGTACCAGACACAATAGTAAATGAGCAGAAGTTGTGTTTTCTTCATTTAACTTTTTGTTAGGGAAGATAGAACAGACATTAAATATTTGCACGAGCAAGAAGATAAGATGGAGAGTGTTGGGACACATCTACCAATTACCAATGGCTTGATAAAAATGCAGTAGCTGTGGTACCAGAAGATAGATATAAATGAATGAAAGAGAGAGAGAGAAGAAAAAAAACTCAAACAGGCAGAACACTAAAGATGATGTAGAAAAGGCCGATAAGCATATGAAAAAGTGTTTACTATCACTAATCATCAGAGAAATGTGTGGAAAAACTACAATGAGACGTCACTGTAGACCCATTAGGATAGCTACTATCAAAACAAAACCAAATGAAAAACAAATGATAGCAAGTGTTGCTGAGGATGTGGTGAAATTGGAGCCATTATGCACTGATAGTGGGATCGTAAAATGGTGCAACCACTATGAAAACCAGTAGTGAGACTCCTCAAAAGTTTAAAAATAGAATACCATGTGATCCAGAACTCCAACTTCTGGGTATATACACAACAGAACTAAAGCAAGGTCTCAAAGAAATATTTGCATACACCATATTTACCACAGCACTATTCACAAGTGCCAAAAGATAGAAGCAACCCAAATATCCATCAACAGATGAATGAATAAAGAAAATATGACATATAGTCCGGGTGCAGTGGCTCAGGCCTGTAATCCCAGCATTTTGGGAGGCCGAGGCGTGTGGATCACCTGAGGTCAGGAGTTTGAGACCAGCCTGGCCAACATGGTGAAACCCTGTCTCTACCAAAAACGCAAAAATTAGGCAGGTGTGGTGGCACGTGCCTGTAATCCCAGTTACTCAGAAGGCTGAGGCAGGAGAGTCGTTTGGACCCAGGAGACAGAGGCTGCAGTGAGCCGAGATCGTGCCACTGTACTCCAGCCTGGGCGACAGAGTGAGACTCCATCTCAACAACAACAACAACAGTAACAACAACAAATAAATATATATGATATATACATACAATGGAATATTAAGTCTTAAATATGAAGTCATGTGCTACAACATAGATGAACCTTGAGGATATTATGCTAAGTGAACTAAACCAGTCAGAAAAAGACAAATACTGTATGATTCCACTTATATGAAATATATAATCAAATCAAATTTGTAGAAACAGAAAATCGAATAGTGGTTACCAAGGATTGGGAGAAGGGG
>NW_012103632.1:3443233-3449223 GCF_000951045.1 Mandrillus leucophaeus | reverse complement strand
GATTGTTCGAATAGTTACTTGAAGCTTACCTATTTACTGTCTATTTTATATGCAGTACATCTCTAAAATTATAGGCATTTTATTTAAATTCAGTAGGATTCATAGATAAAACTTGATTTGAGCTTCAGTATTCAGAAAGGCCATAAAAATTTGATAGTAAGTGCATTTCGACAGATGTTAAAGTTAATTCAAAACCTATGTTGTAATGGCAAAACTTAATCAGTGTTTTTTAATCTTTGTGTTATATAAATTAATTTAATAAAATTTAAATTTCTAATTGGGTCAAATTATGGACATCTATTTCAGTTTTTGTTTCATCTCTCTGCATCCAGTGGGAAACAGGTTCTCCTTATGCTGCTTATATTTATAAATTTCATCCTCTAGTGAAGCTTAACTTTGGCAATGATTATTTTATAGGGATTTAGGACTCAGGCTTAAATTAGCCTAGAATTTAATCCCTTGAGTTTGCCATGGAGGTGCCATGGGTGTTTTTTCCTAAAATCCTGAGAAGTAATATTTTTATTTCAACAAAGGGATAGTGATCAGCAACAGAAAATATATTGTGTAGAGTCCTACTGAGCCATCTGCTTTTAGGAGAGTTATTTCAGTATGTCACATAGTAACTGTTTTTCCTCTCCAGGAGCAGAAATCTAATGAGACTACATTTTGTACAGCCTGTCATTCTCTACCCTGAGAAGACCAAAGAATGAGGGGCCGATGCTTGGTTGAGACACACAGTCGACAGTTACAGAGTATGTGTTGCTCCTTCGAGACTAGCATTAGTCAGGTTTACATTGAAACGGAGACAAGCTATTCAATCTGAGACACACAGATAGAGATAGAGGCACATGGCCCAAAGCCACTTCAAGGAGGGCCTCAATCCCACATCTTGTCCCTAAACCCCAATTAGAGCTTCTGATTTAGGTTGGGACTCAGCAAATACGGAAAAAAACAACACAGAAGAAAGCTTGCCGGCAGTCAGCAACAAAGCTCAAGAGCACGCTAACCAGCAAGTAGCAGAGCTAGTCAGCAAGTCAAAGAGAGACAAAAAGGCCCCCAGTGGTAGTGGTCATTGCCTGAACGCTCTTATTTATTCATTTATTTATTTTTGAGACCGAGTTACGCTCCTGTCCCCTAGACTGGAGTGCAATGGCATGATCTTGGCTCACTGCAACTTCTGCCTCCCACGTTCGAGCAATTCTCCTGCCTCAGCCTCCTGACTAGCTGGAATTACAGGCACCCGACAGTATGCCCGGCTAATTTTTGTATTTCTAGTAGAGACGGTGCTTCACCATGTTGGCCAGGCTGGTCTCGAACTCCTGACCTCAAGTGATCTGCCCTCCTAGGCCTCCTAAATTGCTGGGATTACAGACGTGAGCCACTGCGCCCGGCCTACCTGAACAGTCTTAACTGTGCCAATTGTTGTGTCAACTTGCAGATGCAGAATGGACCTTCCCACCCAAAATTTGGTTCAGATGTCAAGACTAACCAACAACACACATACCACGAGGGTATGAAAAGGTTTATTACTCACATAGTAAAGCTTTCTGGGGAGAGCAGGGTGGGCTCCTCACCAGGTCCTAGAATGTCAGGAGAGAGCAAGGAAAAGAGACTGAGTTGGAGTCTTTTGTCCCTAAACCATACTTTTGTCCTGAAACCCCAATTATAGGGTGTGGGGGTGGGATGAAATGGGGCTGGGGTTAAGATTTCCAATCACAGGTTGATTGATGTTGTGTGATCTGAACTTCCCACTGGTGCTAAAAAGGAGGGCATTCCCATGCTTTCTTATCAACCTGCCTAGATGCAGGCTGAGGGGAAGAAAACTGGTAGGATTTGTAAGCTGTTAGCAGTTGAACACAAAAATGGGGTCAGACTATTACAAAAATCATGACCAAAGGCCTTGAGGCCAGTGAAAATTTTGAAGGAATTAAAATTGTTGCTGAGTGGTAGTGATATGGTTTGGCTGTGTCCACACCCAAGTCTCATCGTGAATTGTAAGTCCCACAATTCCCATGTGTCGTGGGAGGAACCCAGTGGGAGGTGACTGAATCATGGGGGCGTGTCTTTCCTGCACTGTTCTTGTGATAGTGAATGAGTCTCACAAGATCCGATGGTTTTAAAAATGAGAGTTTCCTAGCACAAGTGCTGTTTGCCTGCCGCCATTCACCTAAGATGTGACTTGCTCCTCCTGGCCTTCCACCATGATTATGAGGCCTCCCAAGCCATATGGAACTGTAAGTCCAATAAAGCTCTTTCTTTCATAAATAGTCCAGTCTCAGGTATGTCTTTATCAGCAGTGTAAAAATGGACTAATACAGGCAGAAACTAACTTAAAAATGAAAAGGGCAGGATATAGTGAAACAGGCTACATGTTGCCAAGACTGGACAGGATCTGGGATCCTGGAATCAAGTGATCCTCCTGCCTCAACCTCCTGAATAGCTGGGATTATGGATGCATACCACCATGCCCAGCTTATCTTATGCCTTTCTTTACAAGAAGTTAAAGCATCTATTGTTTGATGTGAAAATATAATGGAAAAATTAGTATCAGAAATGCATAAGAATATACTTTGCCTATTGTTGGTACATATTTTATGCTAGCTATATGAAAAAAATGTTATTTACTCTTCCTACTTTCTGAACAGAAAGCGCTCAGCATATTCAGGGACAAAAGAAAGTCAAATACCTGTTCCAGTATAATCCTGCTAACTTATAGCTATGTTATTAATTCTAGTTCCATTTATTTCTATTTGATTGGTTGTATAATTTCTGTAAGTTTCCATTTAAATAATACATGTCAATAAATTGGGTGTATGTCCTTGTAATACACATACACAGAGAAAATTCTGAAATTGGCACAGCAAGATAAATACAGCATTTTAGTTCAATTTAAAAGATTTATTTTATAATGGCAAGTAGAATTTGCCAACACATTCCAATTAAAAAATTCAAAATGTCTATTAGTTGAAACTGGTGTTACATGTATATCAGAGTCTTGTTGAAAAAAAGAAGCAGAATCCAAACTAGTTATACAAGCAGAGATCATTTAAAGCAGGGATTTGGTTATATGAGTGCTAGAGAACTGTAGTTGGCAAAAGGATAAGATGGAGATGAAAGCAGGAAGAAGCTAAGATTCATTCGTAAGAGGCAATAAAAGGAATCCAGCACTGGAAGAGGAGGGTCCTGAAGAGCTGGAGCAGACCACTGAGGAGGTGCTGCTGCCCAGCTGTTGCTGGTTCCTTTGAGGAGTTGTAAGAAGACTGGTTCTGGGAGTGAAGAAAAATTACTGGCAGTCAGAACCAACTGCTTCTGCAGAAACTAAGAGTCATTGGTCGAGTGACACTCCAGGAACAGCAGGCAAATGGGAAAGGAGGAGCCCTTTGTCTGCCTGCAACCTTCTGATCTCCTCAAAGCACTTCTGCAGTAGACCCTAACTAGGAGTCAACTGGCCAGCAGACATGTAATTTTCACGGGCTTGGCTTTGGCATCTTAAGAACATACAGTTTGGAGTTGTGAGACACTAGCCTAATATCTGGAACAATGTGGAAAATTTAAAATCCATCTGGTGGATTTGTAATGTGGATGATCTTAAATGCTAACACACTTAGGAAAGAAGAAGCTGTTTTACATTTATGTACAGAAACATATAATGGATGTATGTAAGGATGAGCACTTCCTCCCCTCTTTTCTATTTGGTACTAGAGTAACTTTTGATAAACCACACTGCTGGGCCATGATGCAAGAATACTCTTAATTGAGGGCTAGATTCTCAATACTCCAGAGGTCATTTCTTAAACTTCCTTTAGATACTACTCACTTGTCAATAGTGCATTATTGATTAATTCAACAAGTGTACATTATGCATCTTCAATTTTCTAGACATTACGGATGGTTAAAATTCAGCACTTAGAAGTCTTAGGAACAGAGTAGATTTTGCAAAGCCAGTTTCTCCTAGTAAATAATAAAATTACTTAATGATAATATCTAAAACTTATAACTATGCTAAAATCAAAATAGATTTAATCAAATTCTAGGCAAATTTAAAATCTGAACTAATCATCTTGTTCTTTTTGAGCGTTTGCTTCCACTGGCATTGCTTTGCCTGGGGCTTGACTTGGTACTATTCCCAAAAGGATCATGTAGGCTTTCATTTCAGGTAGGCCAGCATGATGCTGGTAGCTCAGAGGTTAGCAAGTCTTAGGTTTACTTCACTAGTGGAGCTTATGTATACTGGCCGCCCATTTTTTTATATATACTGGCTGCCCATTTCCAGATGGTGTTTCTTGTTTTCACTAGGTCTAAGGATGTGGAGAGGTCTTGCTTTTCTTGTATGACCTGAAGACTGGAAGGGGGAGTTGTATAGATTGCACATATACTGTAAATTAAAGTATAACCCATCAATTCTAAACATGGTGTAATTCAATCTCCTCCTTTTCTAATATTATACAATACTATAGTTTTTGAATAACAATGGTTATTGTTAATTTACAAAAAACACTTCCATATGGTGGTGTTAACTTTCTCAAGAAAAATGTACTGCGTTAACAGTTTAGCCTTTTAAGAAGAATTTAAATGATTGTCTTCTAATGGATGCAAGGCATTCTGTACTCACACTTCCATGTGTGCCTCCCTAATACCTCCTCATTTCCACTAGAGATTCTATGATAGATACTAATCCCAAGCAAATGTGTCCTGGTAGAGGTGGTTCTTCCCTTTTCCAACTAAATGGATGTGACAGCAGTTGACAATAAAATCAATGTTAATTTTCAGTGAATTGTGTTCATATGAAAATAGCCCAGAGTTCTAAATAAAGACAAAAAAATAAAACAAAACAAAACAGAAAACGAAGAAGTAAGGTCTTGTTTTTGGCTTTTTTTGTTTGATTTGTTTCTATTACAAATAAATTTAACCTCTAATAATCTGGGGTGTTTGTTTGTTTTGTTTTGCTTTTTTAGATGGAGTTTCTCATCACCCAGCCTGGAGCGCAATGGCAGGATCTCTGCTCACTGCAACCTATGCCTCCCATGTTCGAGTGATTCTCCTGTCTCAACCTCTCGAGTACTAGGGTTGCGGGTGCCTGCCAACACACCTGGCTAATTTTTGTATTTTTAGTAGAGATGGGGTTTCACCATGTTAGCCAGGCTGGTCTCAAACTCCTGACCTCAGGCTATCCACCTGCCTCAGCCTCCCAAAGTGCTGGAATTACAGGCATAAGCCACCGTGCCTGGCTGTGATCTGTTTTTTAATCCTTCTTTGTCTTATCTCACTATATAGTAGTGAATTACATAATAAAAGAGTGGGATTCAATTGATATTTTAAACATTTTATTTATATATGACATATGTACTAATATATATTTTATTACATATTGATGATATATAATTGTTTTGTATTTCATATATAAATACAAAATATATAAATATATTATGACATTTCTGATATATAGTTTTATCATTTTATATATTTTATCATTTTCTGATTATATATTTTTATCATAATGTCATGACTTATACTATATGACTTATTTTATAATTTATTATATTATAAATACATTTTTGATATTTATGTTTTTAAATGTGTTTCTGATGTATGTTTTTGTATATCAGAAATATTATTATATGATATATTTATTTTGTATTTATATATGAAATATATAACATACATACATCTCATCAATATATAATAAACATATATATTACTATGTATATCATATATAAATAAAATGTTTAAAATATCAATTGAATGCCAGTCTTTTACTATTTTATTCACCACTACATAGCAAGATAAGACAAAGAAAGATTAAAAAACAGATCATTAAGGAGTTAAATTTATTTGTAATAGAAACAAATAAATGTATGTATTTCACTATATGTTTATAATATGTGTGTGTGTGTATGTGTGTGTGTGTGTGTATTTCTCTTGGCCTACTGGCTACTCCTGTTTTTGTCATTTTATTTCTTTCCTTTCATTCTAGTATTTGTAAATGCAGT
>NW_012103632.1:3439960-3440433 GCF_000951045.1 Mandrillus leucophaeus | reverse complement strand
TTTTTTTTGCACCAATCTAATATTTATATTATAGTGCTCATGTGAGAAAATATGTGAAAAGTTACCACCAAGTTTGGCATTTAATGAGCATGAGCAATTACCATCATGATGAGTCAACACTTTGCCCCTTCCTCATCTTCTGGGAAGCTGGAGATAAGATTCATGCAGGAGTGAGTGAATGTGGGAATCATTCAGGAGTCGCTAAGTTCCTTCAGGACTAGGCCTGTGTGGATGTGGGTGTTGCTGTGTCAATAAAATCTGGCCAAAGACAAAGGGTTTGGGACTTTATGTTAGAAAGAAAAGAACATTGCACTTGGAGCCAGGAAAATTAGACCTGAGTTCTGATGCGTGAATCATTCTCTGTAACGTTTGATTCAACTACTTCATTTAAAAATAAGTCAAATGATATCCAGACAAAACCTGCACGTTATGCACATGTACCCTAGAACTTAAAGTATAATAATAATAAATTT
>NW_012103632.1:3436873-3439025 GCF_000951045.1 Mandrillus leucophaeus | reverse complement strand
CTTCTTTCCTTCTTTCCCCCTTCTTTCTTTCCTTCTTTTTTTTTTTTTTAAATTATAGGACATTTGCTGCTTTAAATAAAGAGTAAACAGTGAAAATATGGAAAAAAGTTGTAGTAAATAAGTAAATTTACAGAAAAAAGACATGTTTAACTTAGGTCATGTAAAGAATAATTCATTTTTCATAAATAACTTGTTCTCAGAGAAGAAGAATAGAAAAAGGCTTTATTTACATTTTAAAATAAGGACTGAGGCTTGTTTTAAAATAATAAGGTATATCATAGTAATCATGGTTCTTACATAAAAGTCCCTTTGGGAGGAAATTTAAGTCCATTGGTTTGAAAGTAGGATGCTGCCAGAGGAAGCAGCGTTCTCAGACAGAGAGTGAATAGTAAGGTATGGGGAAAAGCAAGACCTATACAACATGACTTTGTTTTATTTTCTTGCCTTCCTTAAGAGTCTAGCCACTGAGAAATTGTGAAGATATAAGCCCTTCTCACCATTTCAGGGAATTTTATCTGCTATTTACCAATAATTCAAATTTTGGAATTCAAGTTAGGTAAAGCTACCAAGGTCAACCAATCTAGTTATTTCCGAATTTGGCTGAGCATAAGAGACACTTGGGAAAATTTCTCCTGGAGATTCTGATTCAAAATATCTGGGATGTACCTCAGAAATTAGTATTTTCAACAAATAACTAGGTGAATCTATTGATCTAGCCATTGCAAGAATACTCTCATGTTACTTCTTTGGAGCTAAAAACGCTGAGACTCATTGTAGTAAACAAATCAACTGCAAGATTCCATAAACTGACACGAACTCCATAAATGAGTTAGTGCCAGACTTATGTTAAGAACCTAGATCTCTTTTTAGAACAGAGCTCTATTTTCTTTTAATTCAGGGTCAGACTGATGTGAAACAATAGCACATGTCTTTGTACCAATTGATATTCACCAGTCTGTACCTCATAAAGAAAATACATATCAAAATATAAATTGTTTTCACCTTATGTACTGATGAAAAGTAGGACAAGCTATCCAAGTACTTTCAACCGATTTTCATTTGTGAGGTGAGCTAGGATTTAAAACTAGAACTTGACAAGTTTATAAGAAGTGGTTATAAACTGAAATAAGTTACTGAGGCTGCAGAATCTCTTTCCCAAGGGATAGGTTTCTTTCTTTCTTTTTCTAATGCAGTAGAACCAATAGGTATGGGAAAAGACAAGTTGAATCTCTCCTAGAAATCTACTTTAGCACTGTAATCTAGTAATTTACTATCTCTTTCCCTTTTTGTTCCAATTT
Organism: Mandrillus leucophaeus; assembly: GCF_000951045.1. Classification (NCBI taxonomy): domain Eukaryota; kingdom Metazoa; phylum Chordata; class Mammalia; order Primates; family Cercopithecidae; genus Mandrillus; species Mandrillus leucophaeus. The sequence goes on along the minus strand of NW_012103632.1, from coordinate 3,437,727 downwards.
TCCTTTATTCATAACTGATTAATAATTACATGCAGTAAGACCTATGGATTACATTCAGTGAGACCTATGGATTAATGCAAGGCAATAACACAGACACATTATCTTATTCTTTTTCTTTTTTAAAATTTAACTTTTAAGTTGAGGAATACATGTGCAGATTTGTTGTACAGATTATTTTATCACCCCACTATTAAGCCTAGTACACATGAGTTATTTGTCCTGATCCCCTCCCTGATCCCACCCTCGACCTTCATGTAGGCTTCAGTGTCTGTTGTTCCCTACTATGTGTACATGTGTTCTCATCATTTAGTTCCCACTTACAAGTGAAAACATATGATATTTGGGTTTCTGTTCCTGCATTAGTTTGCTAAGGATAATGACCTCCAGCTCCATTTATATACCACATTTTCTTTATGAAATCTGTCACTGATGACCGTTTAGGTTGATTCCATATCTTTGCTATTGTGAATAGTGCTGCAATGAATATACATGTGCATCTGTCTTTATAATAGTACAATTTATGTTTTAGGGGTATATACCCAGTAGTGGGATTCCTGGGTGGAATAGTATTTCCGTTTTTAGGTCTTTAAGAAATTGCTACACTGTCTTACACAATAGTTGAACTAATTTACATTTCTACCAACAGTGTTTAAGTGTTCCTTTTTCTCCACAACCTCACCAGCATCTGTTATTTGTTGTCTTTTTATTAATAGCCATTCTGACTGGTGTGAGATGGTATCTTTTTGTGATTTTGATTTGCATTCCTCTAATAATCAGTGTGTTGAACTTTTATTCATATTCTCATTGCCCGCATATATATCTTCTTTTGAAAAGTGTCTGTTCATGTAATTTGC
>NW_012103632.1:3434753-3436823 GCF_000951045.1 Mandrillus leucophaeus | reverse complement strand
TGCAATGAATATACATGTGCATCTGTCTTTATAATAGTACAATTTATGTTTTAGGGGTATATACCCAGTAGTGGGATTCCTGGGTGGAATAGTATTTCCGTTTTTAGGTCTTTAAGAAATTGCTACACTGTCTTACACAATAGTTGAACTAATTTACATTTCTACCAACAGTGTTTAAGTGTTCTTTTTTCTCCACAACCTCACCAGCATCTGTTATTTGTTGTCTTTTTATTAATAGCCATTCTGACTGGTGTGAGATGGTATCTTTTTGTGATTTTGATTTGCATTCCTCTAATAATCAGTGTGTTGAACTTTTATTCATATTCTCATTGCCCGCATATATATCTTCTTTTGAAAAGTGTCTGTTCATGTAATTTGCCCTTTAAGCACATCAAAAGGCTTATCTACCACAATAAAGTAGGATTTATCCCTGGGATGCAAAGTTGGTTCAACATATGCAAATCAGTAAATGTGATTCATCACATAAACAAAACCCAAGACAAAACACCACATGATTATCTCGACAGATGTGGAAAAGGCTTTCAATAAAATCCAACACGCATTCATGTTTTAAAAAAACTCTCAATAAACAGGTTTGGAAGGAACATACATCAAAACAATAAGAACCATATATGATAAACCCGCACAGCCAACATCATACCAAATGGGCAAAAGCTAGAAGAAGCATTCCCTTTGAAAACCAGCACAAGACAAGGATGCTATCTCTCACCACTCCTATTCAACATAGTATTGGAAGTCCTGGCCAGTGCAATCAGTCGAGAGAAAGAAACAAAGGACATCCAAATAGGAAGAGAGGAAGTCAGTTTATCCCTGTTTGCTGATGACCTGATTCTGTATCATAGCCTAGGCCCAAGGGCTCCTTAAACTGATAAACAACTGCAGTAAAGTCTCAGGATACAAAATCATGATTCACTAACATTCCTATAGACCAACAGTCAAGCTGAGAGCCAAATCAGGAACAAAATCCTATTAATAATTGCCCCCACACACACACACAAACAAAACAAACAAACAAACAAACAAACAAAAAAACACCAAAAACCTAGGAATACAGGTAATCAGGGAGGTGAATGACATCTACAAGGAGAACTAAAAACTATTTCAAAATTTATATGGAACCAGAATTATGGCATGAACCCAGGAGGCGGAGCTTGCAGTGAGCCAAGATGGCACCACTGCACTCCAGCCTGGGTGACAGAGCGAGACTCCATCTCAAAAAAGCAAAACAAAACAAACAAAACAAAAATTTATATGGAACCAAAAAGGAACCCAAATAGCCAAGGCAATCCTAAGCAATAGGAATAAAACTAGAGGCATCTTGCTAACTGACTTCAAACAATACTACAAGGATATAGTAACCAAAACAGCATGGTACTGGTACAAAAACAGAGACATAGACCTACGAAACTGAATAAAGAACCCAGAAATAAGACTGCACACATAAAATTATCTGATCTTTGAGAACCCTGACAAAAATAAAATAAGATAAAATCAGTGGGAAAAGGATTTCCTATTCAATTAATGGTCCTGGGATAACTGGCTAGCCATGTGCTGAAGATTGAAACTGGACCCCCTTCCTTGCAGTATACACAAAAACTAACTCAAGATTAATTAAAGACTTAAATGTTAACACCAAAACTATAAAAACCCAGAAAACAATCTATGCAATATCATTCTAGACATAGGAACAAGCAATGATTTCATGATGAAGAAACCAAAAGCAACTGCAACAAAAGAAAAAATTGACAAATGGGATCCTATTAAACTAAAGAGCTTCTGCATAGCCAATATAATTATCAACAGAATAAAGAGGCAACCTACAGAATGGGAGAAAATATTTGCAAACTATGAATTTGACGAGGATCTAATACTCAGCATCTATAAAGAATTTAAACAAAACAGGTAATTTACAACCAAGAATTATTAAGAAAAATCATAGAAACTCTTCGAACTTTACCCATATCATAGCTCATGCTTCTTTCTTGGCCATCAGTAGTCACAAATTATTTTTTAAGGAAAAGGCAGATACACCAATAGTAAAATGAGAAG
>NW_012103632.1:3424158-3434097 GCF_000951045.1 Mandrillus leucophaeus | reverse complement strand
GGTTCAAGCAGCGATTCTCCCACCTCAGCTTCCTGAGTAGCTGGGATTACAGCTGTACACCCCCACGCCTAGCTAATTTTTGTATTTTTAGTAGAGATGGGTTTCCACTATGTTGGCCAGGCTGGTCTTGAACTCCTGACCTCAGGGGAGCCGCCCACCTCGGCCTCCCAAAGTGCTGGGATTACAGGCGTGAGCCACTACGCCTGGCCTACTTACTTCTCTTCAGTATTACTGCCCCTGAGAACGTAACATTTCCATTGATATTTAAAAAACAAAATTGAGGTCAGGCACAGTGGCTCACGCCTGCAATCCCAGCACTTTGGGAGGCCGAGGCAGGAGGATCACGAGGTCAGAAGATCAAGACCATCCTGGCTAATATGGTGAAACCCCATCTCTACTAAAAATACAAAAATTAGTTGGGTGTGGTGGCACGTGCCTGTAATCCCAGCTACTCAGGAGGCTGAGGCAGGAGAATCACTTGAATCTGGGAGACAGAGGTTGCAGTGAGCTGAGATTATGCCACTGCACTCCAGCCTGGTGACAGACAGAGGCCTCGTCTAAAAAAATAATAATCATAAAAATTTTAAAAAAATGAAATGAACTAGGCATAGAGAGTTTGGAAAAAGGAACAGCATATGTAAGACCCAGGATTGGCAAAGACACAGTCTGTTCAAGAAATTGAAATACGATCTACATTATATGGTAGAGAAGTAGAGGGGCAAGGAAACAAGGTGAGTCTGGAATGGTAAGCAGGGTGGAACCCTGGCAAGTCATTTTACGGATATTGATATTATCCAAAAACAATAGACATCCAGTGAACAGACTTAGCAGTCAGTAACAGAATTTGACTCGTCTTTTGAAAATGTCCCTCCAGCTATAGCGTAAAAAACAGATTAGAGAGAGTCAAGAAAAGATTGTAGAAAACCAGTTAGGAGGTGAATCCTGTCCTGTCTGTAAGAGATAACTGTGGCTTTTATCAAGCAGTGCATATAGATGGGGAGAAATTAATGAACTCAAGTGACATATGTGAAATCTTTAGAACATATAATAGGTTGGAAATGGTAAAGGAGAGAGAGAGAGAGACTCTTTAAGAGGGACTCCAAGGCTTGCTGAAATAATGAATAGAAAAATGGTACCAATCAGAAAAATGGAGAATTATGGCTGAGGGCAGGATTTTAGTACACTGTTTGGGAAGGAAGATAAAGAGGTAAGTTTTGTAGCTGTTGTAGAGGAGTTCCTTCTGAGACTTCTAAGTGACTATATTGCTAAATCACTTAGTATGTAGGGCTAAAAGTCAGAGGACAGATCCATAGGGGAGATGTAAATATATGTTTCCTGGATATTTAATAATTATTGAAGTTATAAACACGAATGAGATTGTCTTGAAATACAAAGGGTCTTAAAAAAGTTCATGGAAAATGTGTATGATTAAAAATGCTATGCATGAATTTAAAAATATTTGTAACAAAATTAACCTGTACTAGCTTGTTACATCTAGACAGGATCAAATTTGAGGCACTAAGGAAGATAAGACATTAGTTTGAGAAGAACCCCTATCTGAGCTACATGAATTCTGCTAAGTTTGAAGCAGCAAACATCAAGTGTGTGGTAAAACTTGGGTGGAAAAATGGTAAAATCACTGATGCTTTACAAGAAGTTTAGGAGGACAATGCTGCAAAGAAATAAGCAGTTTGCAATCAGATCACTCATTTTAAGAAGGGAAGAGATGGTGTTAAAGCCCACAGCAGCAGAACATGCACATCAATTTGTGAAGAAAAAAATTAAGCTTGTTCATGTCTAATTGAAGAGGACCTGTGACTAACAGTAGAAACAATAGTCAACATCATAGACATCTCCATTGGTTCAGGTTACACAATTCTGACTGAAAACTTGAAATGGAGCCAACTTTCTGCTCAATCGGTGCCAAAACCATTACTCCTAGATCAGCTGCAGATAAACGCAGACTTTCAATGAAAGTTTTAAACAACAGGGATCAGGATCCTGAAGCATTTCTTTAAAGAATTCTAGCAGGAGAGGAAACACAGTTTTACCAGTACAATCCTGAAGACAAAGGAGAATCATAGCAAGGGCTACAAAGAGGTGGAAGTAGTCCAGTCAAAAGAAAAGTGAACCAGTCAAGAGCAAAGGTCATGGCAATGGTTTGGGAGGCTCAAGGCATTTTGCTTGTTGATATTCTGGAGGACCAAAGAGTAATAACATCTGCTTATTTTGAGAGCGTTTTGAGAAAGTTAGTCAAGGCTTCAGTAGAAAAAATGTCAGGGAAAACTTTACCAGAGTCTTTCTCCACCATGACAATGACCTTGCTCATGCCTCTCATCAAGTAAGGGTAATCGTGTGAGAGTCTCCATAAGAAATTATTAGGCATCCACATTACAGTCTGGATTTAGCTACTTTTGACTTCTTTTTGTTTTTTTAATCCTAACACAACAAAAACAACAACAACAACAACAACAACTGTAAGTGACATTTGTTCTTTCAGTTAATAATGTAAAAAAGACTCAATGGACATGGTTAGAGTTCCAGGACCCTGTTAGTTCTTTAAGGATAAATTCCATTGCCTGTATCATCACTTTAAAAAATGTCTTCAACTTGATGGATCTTATGTTGAGAAATAGAGTGTATATATTTTATTTTTATCTTTTAATTTTGATTTTCCATGAACTTTTTGTAGTCCTCTCAAAAAGAGTGAGTGAGGAAAAAGTAACAGGAATGGAGGCCTATTTTGAGTTCCTTGAGGAGTCCATCATAAACAGCAATGAATGATTCTACAGCAGAAACTACGAAAAAACTCACAGGGCTCAAAGGAAAGCCAGAAGTTCTGATAAACAAGAAGCAAAAGGCCAAAGGAGGGAGTCTCAAAGAGCAAAACATAACCAATGTTCACAACAAAATCTGAAGACAAAGATTGATGGATTCGGTGAGCTAGAATGATGCTGCTGCTTTAATAGTGTGAAGAAGAGGACAGTCATATTGAAGTGAGTTAAGAAATGACTAGAGGTGTGAAAATTGAGGCATTGATTATAGAAGTAATATTAAATGGAAAGGAAGATATTGTGTAGTTGAAATGGGATTGACAAAGGAGATTGTGTGTTTATTTTCATTTGCTTTGTTTTAAGATGGAAGAGGTGTGAACATTAAAATATATACTTGATGGAAATGATCCAGTGGAAATGAAGGGATAAGGAATTCCTGATAGATTTCCTAGGAAAATAAAGGTTAGAGGTTCTGCCATGTTTCATAAATGAACATCATTTATTCTGACTGGGTATTTGTAAAGTATACATTAATTTGTGGTATTTCACGTGAAAGAAAAGTTAGACATTTTCTAAATGGTAAGCCAATATTAAGCTGACTAAATACATTATTGAATAAATCTAAAACAAATTACTATTTCGGCATCAAAAATCTCTATATCTTTCTTTATTAAATTGGAAATATTTTCAGAATAATGGAATTGTCCAAATTTTCTTTTTGCCTTATGCTTAGTAAAATGTTTTGCATATAATGGATGTTTAATATAAACTAACTAAATAAATATGTGGAGAAATAGGCTATTTAGAATAAAATCCCCACAACACAAACAGTTATGTAAGGAATATTGACTTAGAGATAGCAGTTCTTCATTAAATCAGCTTAATTTTGACTTCAAAACCTCATTTCATGGGGACTTGTGGAAAATTCAGTGTTAGTGTTCAATTATGCTCTTTTGCTTCCACAGGCTACACCACAGTTTCAGAGAGGCACCTCTGCTCACACTCAGTGTGTGGCTATCTATGGACTGGCTATGGCCTGGCCTCCACAATCTGTTATTTTTCTCACTTGGGCAGTGAGAATCTTGGATTGTAGTCCTGAGTGTAGAGGCTGGCCCTCTGGTGCATGAAGCAGCCTTGTTTCCAGATAATATCTTGACTCCCTGTCAGGACACTGCCAGAGAGCGAGCCCAGACTTCATTGGCTTATGATTCATGCCTCTCTGTCCCATCTCTAGACATTTTTAGCCAGTGAAGCATCTTCTCTTCTTGATCCTCTTTCTTCCCAATGTGTTTGAACTTTAAGAGGTAAAAGATAGTTCTACAAGAAAAGCTCCATGAAGTATGAACATGTAACTTTTGGGAATGGAACAATTTTAGGATTAAAAAAAGTAGTATTTCAAAAACATAATAAATTTTTGGAATGGATAAGGGATAAATAGATAGATAGGCCAGTAGAGCCTCTCTCAGTGTAGTGGGACAGTGTGAGGACTTTCAAATTTACTTTGTTTTGCTTGACTTACTTTCTTTGTATAGGATTTTTAATAATTTCTGATATAATATTTTATTTAATAAATTAAACTCATAATTTAGCACAGAAGATAGCTACTTCTACTAGAAGAAAGAAAAACATAGCTTTAATTTTTTGAGAACGTAAGTAGTTTTCCTTTCAAAAGTAGAGCAAGCCTGTACCTCATACATGGCATTGCCCACTAACAGCCTCAGCTTCTGAAAGCCAAGGAATAAAGGTGTAAGAAATACCTGTTCCATGTTGGCTCTTAAAACTGTTTTGTAACTGTTGCCCTCGGGATACATGATATTAATCACATGCTATACTTTTTTGTATTTTTCTTTCCTAAATTGTCATATTGTATATGTTACATACAGAATAGTATATTTTTTTCAATGGACTCTACCCTGCTTTGCATTTGTTTAGTTTTTGGATACATTATGAAAAGTTCTCCAATTACAGTTCGACAGGGTCTAATAAATCACAGTGTTGGGAAATGTTATATGGGAAAAGGCAATGTTCCATACATTTGTCATTACTAAAATATATCATTCATCCATAAAAGCATTTGGGCTATGAAAGCAGCTTGTGCATGTTGATATCCCTTGTGAGCATATTCTTGAATTGACTGAGCTTCAGAAAATTTTGGCTCTATTCAAATTGCAATACTGTCCATGTTACTTGATCTAGTATTTTCTTCTTTTCACTGCACTCTCTTAGCAGTTTGAGATTGGGAATGAGAATTCTATTTTCTTCTTTTCCCCTTAAGTAATAATTTGTGATGACTGAATTCCTCTCAGTAATGCTGACAGGCATGTTGCCAACAACAGAGCGTTCACTGCTTATTGCTGTTGACCCTGCTCTGCTGGACTCAGGGCTACACACCAAAGGAGCATATTCTGATCTTCCCCATAGAGAAAGTTAAAGTGAAGCATGAAATGATAGCTACCTACTGTTATTCTTGTCTGATCCTAAGAATTATACATGACCCTTCTTTTATCTTCACTTTATACAAAATTCTACTTGCTCTCGAGGCCAATGGGCTAGGAAGATAGAAGCAAAAGTAAAGCTTGCAAATGTTCAAGGCTAACAACTCTGTCAAAACAAAATCTCACCCTCATGCGTGTTATGCATATATTTGAGAAGCCTATCTTTTGTTCCTTGTGCCTTTTGAGAATTCAGTTCCAAGAAAGTAGCTTTCAGATATCAGGCCAAACCTTCAGCTTAAGGACTTTGGGCAGCAGCTACTGGGCACAGAAGCAGAAAAGAGAAGCTAGGATTAGAAGAGCCAGGGATTCACTGAAGCTTAGGAAAAAGGCTAAGCAGTGGATCTACAATAGGCAGAAACCCAGGTATTCAAAGACAAATAAAAATTGAAGATCACAATGAAATAACAGGTTGGAAAGCATGCTGGTAAAGAAGAGTTCCAGTGCGCATGGACCCTGGAAGTCACATTAGGGCAGAGTTCCCACAAAGTGTGGGACCCACAACAGGGAAGGGAGTAAAGATGTTAGGCCTTGTTCAGAGCTACTATTCAATAAAGGTGAATTGAATTGTGATCACTTTATCTTTATTTCAAGCCTTTCAAGGGAAAAGTCTAAATTTAATTTTAGTGTAGAGTTTCATAATTCTACACTAACTTATTTTGTATCAGGAGAGTCAGTCTTTGGTTTAGAGGCTTTAATAATGTTGTGTTTTATTATTACATTTGTTTTATAGCACCTCCTCTTTTAAGTGATATTTTTCATTATAATTACATAACATTTCCTTTTCAACATATTTAAAGTGAATTTATTTAAATAGAAATATTAGGTAACTAATACCTGTAATGTAGTAGAGCAGGATCTTAGATATGGCCAAAGTCCTGAAGATGGCACTCAGATAACAGACATTTGGGGAATATTGTTCTGAGTAGTACGAAGGCATACATATTTTTGTGCTTGTGCATACACCAGACTTCCCCATCAATTAGAAGCTACTTCCGTTCGCATAAGACTAAGAGCTTGAAAGCACGCACACACAGACACACACACAAATAGATGTTTCTGCAAGAGATGGGAAAAGGGAAATCCATTTACAACTTTTATTCTCTTTTTATCCAGTGAAATAATTAGAAATAAAACTATAACTTGGATTTGGATTTGAGCAATAACTCCTACGAGGAGCAACAAAACTATCTGTTTATCTTATGTTGGTAATTTCTCTGAGTTAACGTGCCTTCATAAATTATTGTATTTCAGATTGTCCTTGGTGCTTTCCATGGCTGATAACATTCATTTTTTTTTTTTTTTTTGGAGACAGAATCTCGCTCTGTCTTCTAGGCTGCAGCGCAATGCGCGATCTTGGCTCACCGCAACCTCTGCCTCCTGCGTTGAAGCGATTCTCTCACTTCAGCCTCTGAGTAGCTGGGATTACAGACGTGCGCCACCATGCCTGGCTAATTTTTGTATTTTTACTAAAGGCAGGGTTTCACCATTTGGCCAGGCTGGTCTCGAACTCCTGACCTCAAGTGATCCACCCACCTAAGCCTCCCAAAGTGCTGGGATTACAGGAGTGAGCCACTGCATCTGGTTGGCAATCGTCTGATCTCAGGAAGCAATATAAGATGTAAATACCTCAATCCCACAAAAAAAAGCCTTAGTCTTAAGAAGTCCATTAGTGCAACTCATAAGGCAATACTCCTCTATGTTATTGTGAAGAAGAAATAAACTAGAATAGTAGTCAACTGTAAAAAAATTGGTCTATTCTACATTCTAATAATAAGTAAAGACCTGTCATTTTTTTCACATTTGATAACATATTCAACTTTATATCTAGTAACTATTTAAATCTTAAACACAATTTTTAAATAATCGAAATAAATATATAGAAAAGTGCACATACCATAATTGTACAGCTCAAGAAATTTTCATAATTTAAACATGTTTATGTAACAAGCACCTAGATCAAGGATCAGAATGTTTATGGTATCTCAAAAATACCTATTATTATCCATTGCGGTCACTGCTGTCTGACAAGGATAACTGCTATCCTGACTTGTAATAGCATAGATTAGTTTTGACACATTTTGTAATATATACAAATGGAATAATATAGAATATAGTATTTTATGCCTGTTTTCTTACATTCAAAGGTGTTTTTGAGATTTGACATTATGTTTATGAGTACAATTGTAGATTATATATTTTGTGCTGTACATTATGAAAAGATGTTCAACCTCAGAACAGAGAATTACAAATTAAAACTACACTCAGATACCATTTTATCTATCAGATTGGCAAAATTAAAAATTGTAACAACACAGTCTGTTGGTGAAGCCTTTTATAAAATAGGCTGTGATAATACATAGCACAATTACGTATGCATTTACCTCTCACTTCTAGGAATTCACCCTGCAGATATATCTATGACAGTATGAGAAAATATGAAAATAGCATGTAATTTAATGCTGTATTAACTGAAAATTATCAAAAATAATCAATATGACCATACATAGGAAAGTGAATAAATTATAACACATCCTCACAATGAGGAGCTACAATAGTTACCAAAAAGAATGATAAAGAGTTCTATGAACAGGCTTGGAGTGAGTTCCAAAATGTATTTTAAGTGAAAATAGTAAATTGCAAAAAAGTACCTATATTATGTAATCTACTTTTAATTATTCAATTATTAATAAACAATCAAATAAATGAATAAATAAATAGGAAAAATAGGAACGTTATTACTTGTAATAGAAGTCCAAGTAGTAAATGTAGAAAGAATAATCACATTATGCTGGCAACAATCATCATAATTGATTCAAGCAGGAATTATCAATAGATGGTAAAATCAGCAGGTGGAAGTTTGAGAGCTGAGGGTTTTATATATATGGTCTCAAAGGTTTTCAGATATGATATTTATTCATTATAAAGAGAAAAGATCAGTGTACCATTTAGAAACTTTGCAGAAAACCACCCTACTATGGGATCTGAATTAATATTTACCAATAATGGGAAAAACCAGCCTCATACTCTACTGATACTATGCGCTAAGACCGTGACTTCACACCCGGGGTATTCTGGTCAAAACTGCATAATCTTATTATGAGAAAACAAAAGGGAAGCCCAAATTGAGAAACACTACACAAAATAACGGTCCTGTACTCTTCAAAAATATCAGTATACTGAGATGCAGGACTGTAAATCTGTTTCAGGTTCAGGGAGTCTAAAGAAATATTGAAACTGGATGCAATGCATCACCTAGGATTTTATTTTGCTATAAGGGGCATAATTGGAAAGTGGATAAAATCTAAAATATGGCTGCCAGTTATAGAATTGTACGAATTTAATTATCTGATTTTTATAATGGTAATGAGTTATGTAAGAGAATGTCCTTGATCTTTAGAAAATGCAAATGGAAGTATTTAGAATTAATGGAGCATCATGTCTGCAGATTATTGTCCAATGGTTGTGGGTAAAATATACACATATATCATATGTACATAATATAAATAATAAAATATCAAAATAAAATTAATATCAACTACCAATATACATATATATATACACACACACATACACACATACACGCACACATACATAAATGAGTGTGTGTAAAACATATACAACAGGTACTTGAATAATGTTTTGTTGGACATCCTTTAGTTATAACGTTGAGAAAAAATAAATTCCGGTTGGGGAAGGTCATTGTGTGGTTTGCACATTCTCTGAATGTCTGTGTGGGCTTTCTCTGGGTACTCTGGTTTCCACCCACATCCCAAAGTTGTTAGACACATTAGGTTTTGTCTAAGCTATGCACATGTCTCAATGGTCTCAGTCTGAGTAAGTGTGAGTGTGGGTGTGAGTGCGCCCTGGTGTGGGATGGCATCCTGGCCAGGGCTGTTTCCTCCTTGCACCCTGAGCTGTGCCACTATAAACTGGAATAATCGGGTTGGAAAATGAATGAATGAATACAAATTATTGTGAAGTAAACATTTGTAAAGTAGACGATAATCACATACATGCATGTCTTAAGCGATGTAGTGCAGTAGTGCTCAGGGAGCCTGAGATTTCTGTGATTGTTTCTGAACTGCCTGGCGGGAGGAGTGACTTCTAACAATTTTCATTTTGCAGACATGTATTCCTTAATCTAACCTACCACTACCATGATACTCAATGAGTCCCCCAAAATTCAGAAAATAATTCTCATTTGTTTTTATTAATCTTTCTTAAATGTATGTGTTGCTGACATTTATTTCAATGTTTCATTTTAGAAGTGTTTTAGTGCTTTACTGAGAAGCTTGGTGATGTTTTTGTGACCAAAACTATGTCATAGGAACTTAACCTTTGTTAGCTAATCAACTAGCCTATGATAAAATTGATTTCCTTATAAGTTGTTTCAAATAAAGTCACAGTTTCCAAGAACCTATTGATAATCTTAAGTGAGGACTTCCTGTATGTTAAAATATGTTACAATTGGGGGTGTGTGGGTGGTAAAGGATATACAGGATTCTTTTGTATTTTTTCCTGCAGTTTTTTAAAAATAAGTTTGAAGAAAAGATTTTTTAAAAATGCCAGGACCAGTACACTACTTTAAAAAAAAAAAAAAAAACCGGTCAAAAAATAAGGTGCCACTCCTTAGCGGAAAATAGAATTAGAGAATCAGAGGCTGGGACTGT
>NW_012103632.1:3399330-3423735 GCF_000951045.1 Mandrillus leucophaeus | reverse complement strand
GACTTTGGGTGATTGAGGCAGTCTTGTACACTTCTACTTTCAATTATACATTTCCCTTCAATAAAATAATTATACTGTCTTCTCCATAGTTTTTTGTGCCCATTATGAAATTGTAATATGTTTGAAATGGCCAGGTTTGCCTGACTTTCACAAGGGTTTTAAAATGGATATAGAAATCTTTTCAATATATTTGTATAAGTTTTTATTCAATTCCGATATAATATGCAAGATTAAATATTTAAAAGACAAATTTTTAATGAACAAATATGCTAATTGTGCTGGTTTAGAAATAAGGCTCAATTCAGTCTTTGGAAACCCTGAAAGTGAGTGGATCGAAGACTCTAGATGTGTATAAGAGACAGCTCTCTCTCTCTCTCTCAATTTTTGTGGCTTAACTCATTGTTAGCACTTGGAACTTGTGTATTTTATGTAAAATACTTGTGTACTTGCAAAGTTTAAAAATGTCATTTGATATTATCTTCAGCTTATTTTTTTCAGTGGGGAATATACAATAAGACATGGCTTGAACAGCCAAGCTGACCTTTAAATTTAAAAAAAATTAAAAAAAGCAAACTGTGTTAGTGATTTTGATTTGACAGACCTCAAAGACAAGCCAAATTTCCAGGCAACAGCTAGAGGGAAAAACAAAATGAGGTATTGTATAATTATAACATTTTCTGAAGAAAATGTTGTCCCTCAGAAAGTCAGCACAACAAACGAAACTTCCACTTGGATATTCATAACTACTATTTCTTAATCAGTGAATCAATGTGGACCACAAATGAAAAAAATTACAAAGTCCTAATGAAAAAAAAAATCCGTATTTGGGGGCTACAAAAAGCTCAGAAAAATATTTTTGATAGAAAATTTCAGGCAGAGAAGAAATTTGTCTTTACATGTAATTTGCCTTTGGCTTAATGTAAGAATTTTTGTAAATATAATCTGAGTGAAGGTGTCTGTATTCAAAAGATTCTTACTGAGTAAATACTATGTGCCTGGTTAATCCAAAAGTACGTCTAAGACAAATTATTTATTTATTTAGAGATAAAGTCTCCCAGACTGCAATGCAGTGGTACGATCTTGACTAACTGCAAATCTCTGCCTCCTGGGTTCAGGGGATTCTCCCACCACAGCCTCCCAAGTAGCTGGGACTACAGGCACCCGCCACCATGCCCTCCTAATTTTTTGTGTTTTTAGTAGAGACAGGGTTTCACCATGTTGGCCAGGCTGGTCTTGAACTCCTGACCTCGAGCAATCAGCCTTGACCTCCCAAAGTGCTGGGATTACAGGCATGAGCCACCACACAAGGCCTAGGACAGCTTATTGAATATAATATCAGTGTCTGAGTGATAAGCTAGGCTGATCTTTATAGAGGAGACAAGAATGTACAGGACACAACAAAATAATATGTAGTTTAAATTACAGGAAGAGAGTGTTAGTTGTTAGAGAATACTGATCATTGTACTTCATTATCTTATTTCTCTTGGGTTTTCATAGAAGTTAATCTGACCAGGGGTATTTTCTTTAAGATTTTGTTTATTTTAATAAAAATCTGCTAATCTATGGTGGGTCAATTTCTGAAAGCCTCTTTATTTTCTTTACAAAAGCATATTTCACATATTTATATAAGACACATTAACAAGTGATCTCTGTAATATTTTTCTAGTCTACTTTAAAGGTTTAATGTTTTAGAAAAAAATAGACAATAAGATTTCATGACACTATTAGTTATTTAGAGATTTTAAATTGTATGGTAAAGGACAAAGGAAGAAAAAAGGAAAAGAAAGGAAAAGGATTTGAGCATAGAAAACTAATAATACTTAAGGAAATGTTGATGAGTAAAGATGAGAGTGAGATAAATTTAAACTTTTGTTTTAAAGTCTGGGTTTTCAAAGTAGCTAAATGAAACATCGTTTCCTTCCATTCCTGTGGAGAGCAGATAAAGCAGAAGAAAATCAGACTCTTCTGCAGATATGATGAAGGTAACTCCAATCACACTGAATCAGTTAAAGCAAATTTATATTGGCTCTCGTTCACAAATGTCATGTCTACTACATTTTACCTTTGGTTTTCTTTCGTTTGAAATGCTAGGAAACCTGAAACTCAAAATAAATTCCCTACCCTTTGCTCAGCTCTGTGGGTTTGGAAACTTCTCTAGAGTTTTGTTCATTTTTTCATTCTTACCAACTGGCATTAGAATTAGACTCTGAACCCAAATGAAACCACAAAAATTGGTCTCAAAACAGCACTGGCTATCAAGGGAGAACAAAAGTTAAGTTTATAGGTTCACTGAATGGTTCAGGGTTTTAGAAACTGTTCACAATATACTTGGGTTTTTTTTTTTGTTGTTGTTTTTTGTTTTTTGTTTTTTAAATCTCTATTTTCAATCCCAAACGAAAGAATCCCTCAGGATTTAAGTCTTCACTTTTCATACAGAAGCTTGGAACTTAACTATAAAATATTTCTTACATAGATACTCAAGGAAAAAGAATTGTATGTATTTGAATCATATAAAAAATATAAAGTTAAATGCATCTAAACTTACATCAGAAAGTTAGTATAAAAATTGTAATATAGAAACTTATCTCCTTATTAAGGACTCAGAGTGATAGAATATTACTGACTTACTGGCTAGATTATCCAAACTATGATGATTGGGGTGCAGTGTAGGCATCTAGGTGTTAAATAACTTGAGAAAAGTAAAATACATTAATATTTTTAGAGTAGAAAGTTAAAATTATAACTACAATATAAATAAAGATTATTACTGATTTTAAATTGGAGAATAGGGAAAACTACAATTACATTGTCAGCAATTCTGGGCATGGCAAAATAGACAAAAGGAATTTATGGTCATCTTTTCTACTTTAAAAATAACCTATGAATTCTCTTTTCTACTATCTCTGACCTAAGGAATAATGGCTATTCGTTTTTTATTTTTTCCATAATTGTACTCCACCAATGGCCTCTCATTCGAACCTAAATAATTTACGTTGTTTAAAACCAACACCAAAAGGAACATATCTTCAATTAACCAGATGGTTTCCAGGATTAAATTCAGATTGAATTTAACTCCCTGATAAGCCTAAACACACACACACACACACACACACACACACTCTCTCTCTCTCTCTCTCTCTCTCTCTCTCTCAATTTTTGTGGCTTAACAAAATAATAGTTTTAAAAAAATTTATTTTCACAAAACAAGAAATCTGGATGTGAAAAATAAGGACAAGTAGATTAGTTACGGTAACTAATCAAGGAGAAAAATTCCTTTGTGTTTCCTATTTTTTCTCTTTTACTATTTAGCTTTTCCTTCACCTATCACTGAAACTGTTTTTCTAGGAAAGAAGAAGTAACTAAAGGTCAACAGAAAAGAAGACTAGCTTTTCAGTTTTTATTGCTTTTTTATTTTTATTATGGTCAAAATACATAAAATAATATCTACCTTTGACAATTTTTTAGGTGTACAGTACCGTACAGCTAACTATAAGTCTCTATTCCTTTGAATGAGCTTTAGTGGACTCTCCAGCCGACATTATCCACTTATTTAACTTGCATCATATGGAAACTCCCCATAAGAAGACATATCTTGAATCCAAATATTTTAACTGGACACATTATCACCATGAAATATTTAGGAGTGTTTTAGTAAGGCAAAATGAGAGAACAGATATTATGTATTGTTGCAACAACCAGCATGGTGTACTCATGACAGCTGATTAAAAAAAAAAAATAAACAGCAATTTTTATTCTTTACTTTTTTTTTTTTTTTTTTGAGATGGAGTCTCGCTCTCTTGCCCAGGCTGGAGTGCAATGGCGCGATCTCGGCTCACAGCAAGCTCTGCCTCCCGGGTTCACACCATTCTCCTGCCTCAGCCTCCTGAGTAGCTGGGACTACAGGCGCCCGCCACCAGGCCTGAATAATTTTCTGTATTTTTAGTAGAGACGGGGTTTCACCACGTTGGCCAGGATGGTCTCAATCTTCTGATCTCATGATCCACCTGCCTCAGCCTCCCAAAGTGCTGGGATTACAGGTGTGAGCCACCCTGCCGGCCCTTTACTTTTATAAATGTAAGAATTAGGGGGATATGTAAAATGATAACTGTGGATAATTTTGTCAGAGGTGAAGAAAGATAATAAGTCTTTAGATTGCAGAAGAACATTACATAATAAGACAAACAAAAGTAGATAAGTCCAAACCTAAACACTATTAGTGTAACTTCGGGAATTAAAAAAACAAAACAAAACAAACAAACAAACAAACAAAGATATCTTAAAATTAGCTAGAGAAAGAGGGTAAAAAGAAAAAAAATCACACAATATCTACAAACGATTGATAATTTGGTGGAGAACAGACACAATAGACTTCACTGAAACAGAGTCCAGATGGAAATGAAATACTCTTTTATTTGTACTCAGTAAACTTCTGTCAATCTGAATTTCTGTTTCATGAACAAAGGTGAAATAAAGACATCTTTAAAATAAATATTTGTTTCTGTCATGTACACTGTGGTTGACACCTCTGTACCCATTTTACACAGACTCGTCCAATAAAGCATGATTCTTTCATTCCCGTTTTAATGATATGAGTCTCAACATTGCTAGCATATTAGAATCACCTAAATATAGCTCCTGACTCTATTAATGTAGATAAAAATCAGAATCTCTGGGGTTGCGATCTAGGCATTAGTATACATTAAAGCCTCCAAAATGATAGCAATATGGAGTCAAGGTGAGAACTACTACAATAAATGGTTTGGCAAGCACAGCTCTAAGTTTCACTAAGGACTGTTTGCGTCCTAGGTACTGATTCAGGCTTTTTTGTTTTGTTTTATGTTCTGAATCGGACCCAAAAGAACTTTAATATGTATGAATGGGGAGGAAGTCCTTTCTTTCTTCCACTGAATGTAAACCAACAAGATGTGCGAAATGATGATGGCAATAAATGAAAAATAAGCTTGAGTTCTTGATAACATAAGTAAGCTTTGAATAAAAATATAAAACCTGTGTTATTTTGGGTCTTTTTTTCCCAAAATATCAAACTTTCCTTAATGGTGTGTTCTCTCAGCTTATTAGATCTCTATAGTTAGTTGTACTTGTCAATATTTGATCAGAAATATTAACCAATTATAAATAATTGCAAACACATCAGGAATAATTTTTAAAAGTCTGACCATGTATTCACCAGATATAGTGATATATATATATGTATGTATGTGTATATATATGTGTGTGTATGTGTGTGTGTATATATATGCACACACACACATATATACACACACATACACACACATATATATACACATACATACACACACACATATACACAAACACATATACATATGTAAAACAAGAGGAATAATTGACCTTTATAAAATCATGGGAAAGATGGAAGTATTTGGTTGATAAGGAGACAAAAATAAGTAATGAAATTGAATAATTGAAAAGCACAGGTACACCTTTACTTAAAGATTATGAAGAACCCTATGCAACAATTAGAGGAAGGACTATATGAGGACACAGAAAGAAGGGAACTCTGTAAGCCAGGAAAAGATCCCTCACCAAGACCCGAATCAGCCAGCATCTTGATCTTAGACTTCACTGCAAAATCATACTTATGAAAAAATTTCAAAAATATGATATTTAATAACCATATTCATAATATTTTAAAGCTGTAGGGTACTTATAAATAATAAGTATTTGTTAGAACTTTACAGAGAAAAATAACAAAATCTATTTTTGGACACATATAAATGTTCAAAAAAATAGAGGTACACTCTACACTTCCACTGGGATACTGAATGTATTAATGATGTCAATTCTCCCCCAAATTAACCTGTAAGTTATTTGCAATTTGAATCAAATTACTAGTAGGATTCTTTACAGAATTAGACGTTCTGATACAGGAATTTATACGGATGAATACAAAGCCAAATACAGACAAACAATTCTGAAGAAGAAAATTGAGTCTGCATGGGGAAGAGAAAGGGGTTCCCTTGGCCTGCCAGATATTTAGATTTGGCATAAAGATTTACTAACTGCAATCAAAGGATATTTATAGAAGGATTTAAGAACTAAATATAAAAGAGCTCAGAAGGAGATCTAAATCCTATAGCAACTTGATATATGACAGAAGTAGAACTGACGTCGTGAGGAATGGCTAATTTAGTCTACTCAATAATGTCACTGGTACCTTTGGTGACATGTAAGAATCAATAGTTCTTATTTCACACAGTATCCTGAAACAAAGTTCAGATGAATGAATGAAGTAAATGTGAAAAACTTAAAAAATAGTCTCCTGCAGTCATACATTGAAATACTGTTTAGCTATTAAAATGAATAAACCAAATGTAAATATAACAGGATACATAAGACAGAATTAATGTTGACTTTAAAACATTGCATGAAAATATCTACATTGTGACAGCATGATAAATTAAAACCCATCCTACCATCCCATATATATAAAAATATATATATTTTTGTGTACATATTGTTTACACAATATATAAAATCATGAAAATGAATGAAATATACCAACCTAAATATAATGCTTCATCTGGGATAAGAGTAGAGAAATAAGATGAGTGAGGAAGGTTTCACCTATAATATTTTATGTAATTAATGATGACAAGTCAAAATTAATTACAACAAATGATGGCATTTAAAAAATCTAGATCATAATGACATCATATTATCTTAACATATTATCTTCTGTATGTATGAAATATTTCATAACTTAATTTTAAAATACAGTGAACTTATCAGTACCAATTTTTCAGCAGAAATTAGATACATCTTACCAAAGTGATTTTTTTGAATATAATGGCATTTATTTATATATTAGCTAAATATCATGTTGTCATCAGTTGAAAAAGTAACACTATTCTTAAAACATACATATTATGGTCGGTTTTATGTGCTAACTTAGCAAGGCTATATTACCTTGTTATTCACACACTAAACCAGGTATTGCTGTGGAGGTATTTTGTAGGTAAGGTTAACATTTCCAATCAGTGGATGTTAAGCAGGAGATGATTCTGGATAACATCAGTAGGCATCATCTATTCAATTGACAAGCCTCAAAAGCACAACAGGTTTCCCTGAGAAAGAATAAATTCTGCCTCAAGACTTCAGTATCAATTCATGCCTGAGAGTTTCTAGTCCGCTAGCCTGCTCTGCATATTTAAGACTTGCCAGTCCCCATAATCATGGAAGTCAGTTCTTTGAAATTAAGGTCTTCATATATATATGTCTACATGTATATGTTCTATTGGTTCTGTTTTTCTGGAGAACCGTGGCTGATACCATTGTAAATCATGGTTCAAAATCAGTCCATTTCTAAATAAATTAATAATATTTTATGTCTATTTTAATTCAGGTTAGTTTAAAGAGAATTAGCGTGTGGGTGTGTGGGTGTACATGTGTGCACGTGTATGTGACTGGGCGCGTTTTTGTGTATGTTGGGGGCTGTTATTGCTTTTTTTGTTGTTGTTGTTTATATCCTTCTACAGCTTCTTCTATGTAGAAAATTGTGGGTTATTGACCGAACATCAATCAATCCCCCACTTTTCTGCAAACAGAACCACAGTTTTTCTGGGTATATATAGAATATATATAATATATATGATATATATAAAATAAATTTATATAATATAAAATTATATAAAATGTATATTGTATATAATATTGTATATTATATATTATGTTATTTATATATTATATATTATATATTATTATATCTTATATATTATATTATATTATAAATGTATTTTATATATATACTGCATTTTAACTGACAAAGTAATTTAAGACATGAAAAATGGACACCAGAATATTACAGTATATTCAGTGAAACCTAATATTTTGGCAGAAACTCTTCCAAGACCCAGTTTGAGTATACAGTTTGAGTAAATTCAACTAATGACACTTCATTGCATATTTTTTGGCTGCTTTCAGTCAATTTAAGGCATTATTAATGTGGAATGCAAATGCATACAGTTTCAGAGAAACATTCATTCCAATTTTATTCTCATAATACTAGTAAACTACACACTAATGATTGTTAACTACTGAAAATATTTCTTAGCCATATCTGATCAATCTTGTAGACTGATAATAATCTTTATTTGTAGAACAGAATAGTGCTTTAATTGCTCACCTTTGACTCTTTTCCAAATTAGGAAAATTTATAGATGAATTATCTGAGATATTATGACAGTAAATAACCATTAATTTTCTTTTACATACTACCTAAAATGAAAATGGTAACTGTTTAATTTTTTGTGAAAATGTAATATAACACAGTCTTTGTTATCTTGGTATGGATACAAGCTAAATATTAAAATTAAAAATAGCAACAACAATCATCAAAGCAATTTTTAATCTTAATACTTTCTTAAAGGCTTCAGACTTAATAGATGTCTCTGTAAATTGCAACTGCCTTAATTCACTTAATTTTTGCACATATTTACATAATTGTAATTTTTAAATATTCAGTGTGAAATGGGAATTGTAAACTGTTGTAATTCATTCTTAGTTGGGATGACATATATCTCACCTGTGAAGTTTGTTTTTTTTTAATATGCTACTTAGATAATAAGTTGACAATACTGTAATTAGTTTATGAGCAAAAACATAATTTCTTCCACCAAAATAGATTTAAAAAGTGGTTTCTTAGTTGTTAACAGAAGACAAAAATATTCAAAAATTTGATGCCACTTAGGGTTTCACGGTTCGCATTTTTTTGTTTCTAAAGAGTTGCTTTATTATAGAATAATTCAAACACTCAGAAATACAAAAAAAGTATAAAATATGCTCAAATACCCACCATGTGGATGTACCAGATATCAACATGTGTAATATAATTTTCCAATTATGTTTCAGTTAATAAAATAGCATAGATGACGCTAAAGCTCTCTGTGCATTCCCCTGACCTATACTTCTCATTTATTTTATACTGAGCTTACTGTTATTTTGAATTTTCTCTTTAGCATTCTCACGAATGTATACTTTAGATAGCGTTCTCATGAATTATAATTAGACAGCATAGGTTAAGTTATGCGGTGATAACTAATGACCAGTATAAGTAGCTTGCAACTTATTTCTCCCATGGCAAATTAATCATAGGTGAGCTATAGAACTACTACTCTACATTATGTTTACTTTAAGTCTTTAGCTGATATAGCAGCTCCTATTGCGGACATTACCCGTTCCATTAAAGAAGGAACAATTAATACAGAACGTCAAACCAGTTCTTAAAATTTCATCTTGAAAGAGTCATAATATATGCCCTAGCTTTTCATTGACTGAAACAAGTCACATGCCATTCCTAAGATAAACTGGGGTAGAGAGATATTCTCCTCTTATAATGAGACACCCACGATACAACTTGATTCATTAGAACAGGAACAAAGCAGAGAATGTTTTTAAAAATAATAATGTCTATAAAATGTAAATTAGGCCAGGTGCGGTGGCTCACGCCTGTAATCCCAGCACTTTGGGAGACTGAGGCGGGCAGATCATCTGAGGTCAGAAGTTCAAGACCAGCCTGGCCTACATGGCAAAACCCCGTCTCTACTAAAAATACGAAATATTAGCTGGGCGTGGTGGTGGGCACCTGTAATCCCAGCTACACAGGAGGCTGAGGCAGGAGAATCACTTGAACCCAGGAAGCAGATGTTGCAGTGAGCAAAGATCGTGCCATTGCATTCCAGCCTGGGCGACAGAGTGAGACTCCGTCTCAAAAAAAAAAAAAAAAAAAGTAAATTAAATAAAATTACTAAACATAGATAGATTCATATATAAGAATTCATAGTATTGTTTCATATGTTTTTAAACTTTTAGCATTATTCATATAGTTTCATAACATGTTATTTTTAAATGTATTTTTGAAATATACCCGCTTTAATTGAGATATAATAATTCAATGTGTTAATGTATTAATATTTTGTATTTGAGATTCAAAGATATTAATTCTATTGGTGGATATTTAGTGACATGATTTCATTTTTATCTTCTTATAAACAATATTGCTATAAAATTCTTTCATTTGCTTTTCTGAGTATTTTGTATAAGAGTTGCTCTAAGTGCAGTAAGCAAAGGTGAAATTGTTAAGTCTAATTTTACCTGTTTGGCATTGCCATGTTTTTCTCCAATTATAATAAAATGATTTCTATTTCTTATCAATAATATGTAATTTGATAACTTCTTTTTTAATATATATCAAATTTATTATTCATGACACTCTGGCTTTTGATGGAGTCTCATTGTCTTTTAGTTTTTCTTTGGGAGGCTGAATATTTTTTCATAGTTGTATGAAACATACAAATGTCAAGCAGCTTTTCTCTCTTCTGAGTTTTGTTCCATAGCAACATGGTAGTCATCTTTCTATTTTCCACCCATAAAAGCATATTATTAATTTTGTATATTAATCTGAATGGCATATAACTTAAATCTCAGTCTTGTTTGTGTTGCCACTACTGTGTAAAAGTTATTCTTTACTGTACTAAACTGCTACCTTAATAAAAATCTAAAATGTATCATCATTAGCTTGAGAGTGGGAAAAATGATGTTTATACTACTAAAAGGGGTGGGAAAATGGCAGTTTGTGTCATGTAGTGGTGAAACATTGATAAAATTGTTGCTCAAAATAACTTAGAAATTAGAAAAGTACCTAATAAACTTTTGAATTTGACTTAACAGATTGCCATGCACGATGATAAAAAGTCAGGGGTTCTTGCTAGCTGAAAATGAGGTACTGAAAGGAAGAGATAAATGCAGGAAAGAATCCAGAACTTAGGAAGCAGAATTTGGAGAGAATATAAAAGAGTCAGAATTTTCTGGTTTGGAAAATAAAACTATTTCTCATTTCCAGCTTCTCAAGGCATACAGAGAGAGAATAAGGTCATGAATGATTTCTCATTGGGGATGAAAATGTAAAATAACAATTAAATGATTGTTGAGTAACTACCTTGCTTCAAGCTATGAGACCAGAAAATACTCAGTAAGTGAAAAATACCAAAACACTCACTTTCTTAATGAATTAAGGAAAAAGTTAGCTAAATAAAGTCAATGCTTGTCACTGAGTCAAACTCAAGGTATAGAAAATAGAAAATGCCCTTTCAATGAAAGGAAGTGTGAAGTCATATATGTCAAGAGTGTGAGTACAGAGTGGGATACAGAATCAGGGTCACCAATGCAACGCATCTATGCGAGTTCCTCCACCCTCCTTCCCCAGCAGTATTATCCACAACCCTTTCACGTGCAAAATGTTCTCAGCCTCCACCAAGACCTCCAGAAGTATTATCCAGTATTATCAAGCATCAGGCCTGAAATCTAGGATCTCATGATATGTCGCATTTGGATATGGCTCCTTTTGTTCCAGACACATGAACTGAAAGGATAAATTCTGTCCCTCCCACCCACCTCCACACACAAATGCATGAATGCAGGTGACTAAGACTGAGTAATTATCATAAACCCAGCTATTGAAATAGGGAAGAAGAAGAGGAACACACAAGTCGATGGTCCTTCACAATTCTGAAATCCTGCTGTGCGAATGTCAAATTTTCCCATTCTGTGGAGGAATAATGTTCTCAATTAAGTCTTTGTTATTTTCTCTGAGAGTGGCTTCCCAGTTTATTGTTCTCTTTAGATTTTGACCCCCTTTGAAAGCTTCTGAAGAAGACTTTTGAAAATATTTTGAGAAATTTTCATAGATTGCTTTCTGCTTGTAAAACATCTGTCCTTATCCTTTTTAAGTTTGAAATGTTTAAGTCCATATTCACCTCGGATGGCAGTGCCTTTAAGAGTGTATTTTTTTTGTTTTGTTTTGTTTTGTTTGTTTGTTTGTTTGTTTGTTTGAGACGGAGTCTCAGTCGCCCAGGCTGCAGTGCAGTGGCGCGATCTCGGCTCACTGAAAGCTCCGCCTCCCGGGTTCACGCCATTCTCCTGCCTCAGCCTCCCAAGTAGTGGGAACTACAGGCGCCCGCCTCCACGCCCGGCTAATTTTTTGCATTTTTAGTAGAGACGGGGTTTCACCGTGTTAGCCAGGATGGTCTCGATCTCCTGACTTCGTGATCCACCCGCCTCGGCCTCCCAAAGTGCTGGGATTACAGGCCTGAGCCACCGCACCCGGCCTTAACAGTGTATCTTTAAAAAGTATGTGGTGTTTCTGTTTCTGATTACATTTCATCTCAGCCTCCAAAGCCAAATCCAGAATTGTTCTTGAAAGACTCTACTGCTACATTAGCAGTAGGCCTTAGGGTTCCATCCAGCTAGTAAGATGTACTAAACACCATCTTAATTCTTGTAGAGGTATTAATGAAGAGATCCTTAATACATCATTGTCTTACCTGATGTTTCAGGGTCAAAAGTGAGAGGAGGCAACTTGTGAGAACCTCTTTAATTTTACTAACATGTATTGGTTTAATGTGGTTTCTATTCTTCCTCAAATCAATTTTGATAATTCACACTTCATTTCATTTGGTTTTTAGATTTATTGTCGTAAGAATGTTTATAGTATTCTCTCATATAATACTTAGATAGTTCTGCATCTATTTTACAACTAATGCTGATTCATTTGTTTTTACCTTAGAATACATCACTATTGCATTATCTTTTTTCTCTCCATTCTTCTCGAATTGTTATTTGACACATATTAGAGTCTCTTGATTTATCTTCTATACATAACTGCTATATTTCAGGTGCTATATCCCTTTGTATGTTCTGACATTTGGGGTTTTTTTGGGGGGGGGAATTCTTAAATTTTACTCCTTTTCTCAAGTTGTCTCTGTGTGTGCAGAGAGAATATATAACCTAATAAGTTTTTAAATTTCAGTCACTGTTTTTATTTCAAAGAGCTTTTATTCATTGTTTGTTTTTCAGCTCTAATGTATTTTTCACAATTTTCTTAAATTCATATATATAATATACATTCATATATAAAATATTTTACATAAATTTTAATAATTATAAAGCCAATATTTATGTCACTTTCTAACTGCCTTTTTTATGAATTGTTTTGTCCTTTCTTCATTTTTCCTATCTATATTTTATTTTTTTAAATTTTATTATAAAAGGGAATTCTTCACTTCTCATTTTCTGCATCTTTAAATAACATTTCGGCATCTTATAAGAGAACTCCCATCGAATTAATTCAACCCTTAATGTTAATTTTTGGTTATATTTCTTAGCATTAGATTGAATTGTGTGGTTTAAAATGGGGGTTTACATGCCTATTGGTTCATTAGTTGACTTTTAATTCTATGCATCCCATTTAAACAGGGAGCCTAGCTGCTATTCACTGGTGGACCGATAGGCTCATTTTCCCCCATACTGACTCTTAGGCTGCTACTCACATAACAGATGTTTGCATCTATAATATTACTAAACCCTGGTGATTCTGGTCTACTGAAATGTTTATCATTGTTTTGTGACTCTGCTTGTATCTTTTATCTTTTTATAATTTACCACTCATTTCCAGTGTTTGAAACAGAGAAGCTGCTCCAAAGATTGAAATCACTCTACCCTCTTGTCAACCTCCTGTGTGTTTACTCTTCTGGTTCTGATATGACATATATATCATCATATAAATATAACTTCATCCCAACCATTGGTATCTTTTCTTAATATTTAGTGTTTTTCAGTTAAACACCTGATGATTTGTTTTAGTTAAAAACTCTGGCTATCCTGGTAAGGTAAAAATGACCTCATATTTTGAGAAAGCTCTATTCAGAAATAGAAAAAGTCATATGCGAACGTCAATCCCTGTCACATTTGTTGGTCAAAATGGAATATTCATACTATCATTTTCAAATTGTAGCAATTTCTTCAACTATATATCTTATTTTTCTAAGTAGTAGGTTAATAATACTGTTGCTTATGATCAGGTTTAGAAATGACCTATTGATTACCTACTATGGAAAGGAAGAATTTTGTCCTCTCATGTCAAGGATCTTCCAACTTACACACCCCCTCTGAAAACACACACTTTTCCTCCTCATATTGTCTATTTTTACTCACATTTTCACATTATATTAATAATTTTTAAACATTATTATATTTATGCAATCATTTTCACAACTGAGCCTTCTGATTTCTTCCCCTACATCCCTCTCCCACCTCTCCACCCTGGAGTAAATAATTGCCTTTATGTTAACATATGCCCATCACATCTGAATTCAGCTGAATTCAGTCCTTAAATCTCCATCCAAACTATAAAATTCCTCCTGGTGCATTCAGTGAGGTGTTTCTCTTTCTCCCCTTCTCTCTCTCTCTTCCTCTTTCTGTCTCTCTTTTGATACTTGGAGGCACTTCTCTTTATTTCCTCCAGTGTATTTTTTGGGCACTTGCTTGACTGAAAATATTTTCATATCCCTCGTGAAAAATATCATGGCTGAGTGCAGAGTTGTAAGTTGGAAATAGCATTCCTACATAGTTTTAAAATTTTGCTTTACTGTCCTTCCACCTTCTAGGAATGCTCCTAAAAATACCAATAGGTTCTGGTTCATTCATAATTTCTCTCTACTTCAAAAACTTCAGCTTTATTCTTTGGATTTTATGTTTAAGTTTCTTTTATGTTGGTAAGAACCTTTATTTATTTATTTTTTTCATTAGTTTGGTTACCTGTAGCCCCTTCAGTTATCATATTCATATATTTTAGGTCCTGGGATAAATTGTCTTTTATACTTTCTTCTACTTTGTTTTATCTATTCATTTCCTGAAATTAAATGTTGCATTTTTTGCTCTTTTATTTTCATAGTCTATATAGATTTTTTATGTTTTGAATTTCTCAACTGGATATTAGAATCTTTTGAATAAACATTTCCTTTCTGGAAAAGTTTTTTTAAATTTCCAAAAGTACTTTATTATTCTCTGACTGCTGTTTTTTTAATTAAAAAAATAATAATCCCTAGTTCCTACTGAAAGGAAGAATAATTTCTTTATTTTTGGAATAGTATATTCTATGGAATGTATATATCATCCACATACACATACAAATGAAATTTTTTCCACTCTTTGGATAGTCTTAGGGTTAGGAATTTTTTTATTTTCCTCTCTTCATTTCTCTTAGCCTCCTTTGTTGCTTTTGGAGTGAAGACTCGAAGCCTCGCTGTTAGTTCACACTTAAGAATGAGATACTAGAAACATTATTAGGTTATTAGACATTCACTTTCACGGTCAAGGCTTACCCACTGATGAGACTCTGTCATAGAAGATCAAGCTATCAAATGCCATTCATTTCTCATATTGTTCCTTAGGTCGGTTTACTTGGAGAAGAATCCTGTAATCTCCTGCTTTTATGAAAGGTAGTTTGGGAGTGATGGGGAAGTTTTAGCCTGGCTCTCCCAAATATGGAAGTTGAATGAGGGAAATGGGCTGAGGTTTCCATCACTGTTTGTTAATTTCCACCAAATTTTTACAAAATGTTCCCAGTCTACCCCCTCTGCTCTGCATCCCATCTCTGAAGGAATGAGGGAGGCCAGTTTAATGCCTGCATAGTCTGAGAGAGGAGACCTAATTTCACTTTGACTTCTTATCTTCCTATGCTCCCCCAAACCCTACATCCTGGCCTTCACCAATACCAGGGACGTCCAGTTCCTGAGGATTTCTGAGTTTTTGTGGCAATAATTGCCTTGCTTGTTATTAGAATGTGTCTGTCTTTACCTTGCCACAGGCAGTTACATTTAAATATTCTTTGTTGGAAATGTAGGTTACAATCGACCCTTCATTTGTCCAACATTCTAGTTAACAATTGTCTACTATTGTTCTCACTGTCTTTGTGATTTCATAACTTTTTAATTGAGTCACTGTTATTTCAGAAGGGTTTCAGAGAACCGTAAAAATAAATGCAATGTGTCATGTTTCATACTGTATGTAGAGATAGCCTATAAAGGAACACTGTCACATTTGCCAAGCACTGTTACATTTTCACTATATGTTCATCTGTTCTATACTTTAGATAATTATAGACAAAATAGATAAGTAAGCTAGAGGTGCTTAAAATCCATGGTATTTGGCATTTCATAAAGCTGATTTTAACAAGATATTTATCAAGTTTCTTTGTAAAGTAAGTTTGCTCTTTTTAAAATCTTAAACATATTAAATAGTATATATTCACAATTCACATTAAAAACAAAATAATATAACTGTCTATATTAGTGTTGAATAAACACAATCAGGCACTTTGGGAGGCTGAGGCGGGTGGATCATTTGACGTCAGGAGTTCAAGACCAGCCTGACCAAAATGGTGAAACCCATCTCTACTAAAACTACAAAAAAAAACAAAAAACAAAAAACAAAAAACCAAAACGGTGTGGTGGCTCATGCCTGTAATCCCAGCTACTCAGGTGGCTCGGGCAGGAGAATCGCTTGAACCCAGGAGGCGGAGGTTGCGGTGAGCTGAGATGGTGCCACTGCATTCCAGCCTGAGCGTAAGAGCGCGATTCCATCTCCCCCACCTTCTCCCACTAAAAAAAAACCAAAAAACAAAACAAAAAAAAAACAGAAGTTTGATAAGTGTATTTGTCACTGTCTAATAAATCAAAGTTTAACAACTTCCCTTTATCACATGCGAGTAATGTTTTTACACTTGACCTGTTTTGAAAATTGATAAACTACACTTGTAAAATTCAAATCTTGCCTTCCCTGATTTTCTGAAGTTTGTGTTATTGTGAGACATCATAAATGTCTGAAAACTGAATACCCTGAACTTAATGAATATTCACAGGTTTTAATAATATAATCAACACATTTGACCAGTAGACAAAAATATCTGTGCCCTAAAGTATCCAATAAAACCTGAGACTTTCTTTTTCTTGCTTTCTACTCATTTAGAACCAAAGATTTTCTACAAGAAATTTTCTACAAGAAATTTTCTACAAGAAAATTTAAGACAATGATTATTTCAAAAACAAAAGTTTGAATAGTCTTTTATTTAGTCTTAGGTTTCATAGCCTAAGCGTGTCATAATAGTTGCTGGGTTTTTCAGAGCTTTTAAGTATTATTCTATACAATGGGAGTTTTAGTATAATCCTATGCAACACGGGCAGTTTCAGTGTTATCCTGTGAAATATGACAGACTTTAGTAACCCTGTGTGTGGTAACAGTGGAACTTCTGGCATCATAAAAAATAAAAGCCTGTGACTCAGGACTCTGTAGGATTTTCATGATACATGCAATTGGGAATAATTTTTCAGTTATCATTACAGGGCAATTACAATTACTTATGGTGTTAAATGTTTTTATTGGATAGTTTTTTTTTTTTTTTTTTTTTTTATGTTTATAACTAAAAGTCTTATATGAACCAGAATTCATACTTAGGCTTAAGAAAGAATGGCCCAACACTATTTGCAGTGGTTAAATAATATTAAATATATTGAATGCAGTGAGCCATATTTGTGCATTTTAAATTTTTGTTCCTGTCAATCAGATTGCTATGTTTTTGAAGAGGCTGTGATTTGTTAATTTTTACACAGAATGGATTATACTTTAATTCAAATGTGCTGATAAACTGGCAGGAGAGGTGAACAAGAGTGATCTGAAACTTATTTTCCCCTATAACATGTTTATACATTCAAATCTACAGGAGAAGGATCGAGAAGTCACTGTGTCATTTGTGTCAAATAGTAATTTTCTGAATAGAGACAGCTACATGGGCTTGTAGTTATGTGTCATAGAAGCGGTACTATGAAGAGAAGCTATAGTTAGCTTATATCTGAAAGATACCTTGAGAACTGTGGACAATTTTTCCATTCCTCCTGTTCAAAGTGCCAGTTTTCTTGCCTTTTGCTTAGTGATGAAGGCTAAATGTTTACCTTCCTTGGCCCTAGCTTGGAAAATATGAAATATAGTTTCAGAGGTGTTGAGAGACGATTCTTCACGGTCTCTCACATTTCTGATTGTATTGCAGAGGCATTGACTGTTCTGAAATATGTATGTATGCATAATGAACATCCTTGGAAAACAGAGATACTGTCACTCTTCTGTGCAAATGAAAGGGTTGCTTATGGCTTTGGAATATATAGTTTCACTATCTGGACAATTTGTTCTGGTACTTTCCAGAACAAAAGACAGACATGCTTCCTGTCCATAGAATCCCACTGCATGTACAAATATCATCTGCTCTTCTGTTCTTTGTCTGGAGAACTGGGGGCTGGGGAAATCAGGACAGAAAATGCTGATGCTCTGACCACTGCTATTACTCTAAGTAATAGAGCATTTGTTGTTTCTGACCCAGGTGCCTCATGGCTTCTTCCAGTATTCATTAAACTATCCTAGATTAAATCAATCCCTACACATTTTTGATGATTGAAAAGCATTTTTCCCTTGCTTCAAATTTGGATTCACAATAGCATATCTCTCTTCCCCACCCCACCCACCTCTCTCCAAATTTTTGTAAGACTTGGCTATGTATCTTGCCTTCACTTCCTCTTTCACCGTTTGAAAATATTTAAAGAGATCTTTTTTAATTTGTTTTATGGGAATTTATGTCTGAAGACAATCTCTTGACAGTTCTCATTTTAGGAAACAGAATTTTAGTCAATGAAGTAAAAACTTATATTCACAAAAACACTGCTTCAAAAATTAATACATTTTGTTTAGCTCTTCAAATGTAAAACCTCAGAATTCATTTTTATGTCTTTTTTTCTTGAACTTAAAACTTTTGATATCAAAACTGCATTACCACTCAATGCTAGAATTCACACTTTCTCAGTAGGAGCATTTGAGTATGGGAACTATAGGTGAACTCCATTTCAATATGGTTTGTGTCAGCATTACAGATCTAGTCAAATTCTAGTCTGCTTCATCAAAGGAATTCCATTTAAGCTTTATACTTCCTGAAGGGACATTCATGCCAGTGTAGAATGTTCCTCTTTATGTTTCTAAGATGATTCAAGAATTTGAAACTCTGCTATAAATGCAAGTGGCATTAATTTGATTGCTAATTCTGATATGTGCTTTTGTGCATATTCATGTTTATTGTTTGCATTTAATGACTGCATAAGGGTGGAAAAGTCACATAAGTCAGTGCCTTCCTCTCTTTCGAGCTAGTGAATATAAGTGATATCTAGTCTTGGGCATTAATATCTGGCAAAAAACTTTGGCTCAGATTGTAGTTTGAATTAATTATCTTTGTTATAAATTTTGATGTTTCCTTGATACTATAGTATTTCAACCCTGGAATATTATATAAAATACAATAAGTATAATATGTATCATAGAGGCCAATGCTGCTCTTTCAGGAAATTATAACTGGGCCATCCATTATACAGTCAAGTTAAAGTATACACGTGTATTTATATCGTACTATCAATATTGCCATATATGCTTTCCAAAATAACAAAAATAATCCAGAAAATTATTTGTTAGCTTACTTATTGTGGGTAAATGCTAAACGATTGACCCTTGAACAATGCGGGTGGTGGTTAGGGGTGATGACACTCACAAAGTTGAATACTCTGTGTATAACTTCTGACTCCACTAAAATATAACTATTAATGGACTACTGTTCACCAGGAACCTTACCAATGATATAAACAGTTGATTAACATGTATTTTTATAGTATATGTATTATATACTATATTCTAATAAAGCAAGTTAGATAAAAGAAAATATTGTTAAGAAAATCATAAGTAAGAGAAAATATATTTACTATTTATTAAGTGGAAGGGAATCATTATAAATGTCTTTATTCTTGCTATCTCCATGTCACTGAGTAGGCTGAGAAGGAGAGGGAAGAGGAAGGATTGGTCTTGCTGTCTGTTTCAGCAGCAGCAGAGGCAGAAGAAAATCCATGTATAAGAAGATTCAAACAATTCAAACACGTGTTCTTCAAGGGTCAACTGTAATACAAAAATTTTTAAAATATCTTTAAACCATCTATTTTTGTTAAGTTTCAGAAATGTAAAGTTTTTTGTTGGATTATAGTCAATGCTGTATAATTTCTATGTTTTAGAGGTAAGGAAATTAAGGTATAAAATATGGTGCTTTCCCAGTTTAGGTGGACATTTAACAGGGGATCTAATACTATAATTCTGGTTTGGAGTACTATTTCGATGGCAATAGAAAATATGCCTACACTTTTTAGGGCGTGTGTGTGTGTGTGTGTGTGTGTGTGTGTGTGTATAGTCCACAGTCACACATACTTCCTGGTCCCATTTCAGAAAATTCAATATTAACAGACATAGAATCCACATCAGAAAGACTAGTTTTTAATGGCTGCAGTAATTCTGAGTCATGACTAGATTTGGAAACACTGTCGTAGGTAAAAGTGCCTCCTTCAAGAAACATATTCTAATTTGTACAAAAAACCCCTGTGACATGAGTTTACCCAAACAACACACCAGCACTTGTACCCCTGAACCAAAAATAAAAGTCTAAATAAATAAACAATAAATAATTAAACTCCAGAATTATAGTTCTAGATCCTCTATTAAATGTCCACATAAATTGGTGAACCATCATACTTTATACCTTAATTTCCTTAACTCTAAAATGTAGAAATTATACAGTGTTGACTACAATCCAATAAAAAACTTTGTTTCTGAAACCTGACAAAAATACATGGTTTAAAATTTTTTAAATAATTTTTATGTAATAAATAATTAAATAAATACCAGAGTCAACTTCTATTATAAGCTGTTGAATGCTATGCTAAAACAAAACACCTTCTCCCAATCAGGAAAAGAAAAGCAAAAAAAGAAAAGAAAAGAAAAGAAAAGAAAAGAAAAGAAAAGAAAAGAAAAGAAAATATGTTTAGCAACCAAATCACAAGAAAAGAAAAAGTGCTTTCAAAGGAAGTGGATGCACCAAACAAAACAATGCTATGGAAAGTTTAAATGGGGTTTGTTCTTTGTTGGCTGTCATCTTTATGGGCTATGTAAAGGTGCACTGGAAAATTTTCTAAAAATGTAGACATTTATTGTGCCAGGCTTGTATTAATTTGTTTCATTCAACAACTACTTTTGGCCATATATTGTCTCTCAGGCAGAGATGATGATGAGTAAAAATATCTGGTGTGGGAATATTCTGAGAATAATTATGCCAATAAAGATTTAATTAGAGAGAGAGGGATTCTGAAGTACAGGTAAGAACATAAAGCAAAAGAAGTGACCTAGAGGTTGGAGTTTGGCAAAACTCCAGAGACTACGTTGAGCACCTAGGATACAGAGGCTAAGTGGGAGTAAACAGTATGAAGAAAGACAGAGAAAACAATGGTTTGGAAAAAGTTCCTATGATAGGACACTTCTTGGAACATTCCAAGAACAAGAGTAAGTCACGATGGAAAGAGTGTGAATATGTTATGATTAAAGATGGGAAAATACCAATTGGATGAATGCTCAGAGAAAAGGGATAGAGAGCAACAACAGAAAAGAATAAGATAAATACCACTTACGTATTTAGTGCATATTGGTTGGGCCATTATTATGTGCCAGATCCTTTGTTAAGTATTCTGAAATATGGAATAAATAGCTCATCATCTACCTCAGCAGTTCAGATATGTATTTGAAATACATTTGTGAACGCGACTATAAGAAACAGTAATTATTTTATATATGGGTTTAATAATTCGACGGAATATTAAATGGCTTTCAAAAAAAGTAAAAATAAGGTAGCATATAAAAAGTATTAAGCCTTCAGTACAGAAACTTTTGCTGAGTTACTAGAGAATAGCTTTTTATCCTCAGAATTCAGCATCCTTTCAAATCAGTTAGCACAGAGATGCCCAGCCCCAGGACCATGCACCAAACCTGTTAGGAACTGGGCCACACAGCAAGAGACAAGCAGTGGGAGAGAGAGCATTAGCCCCTGAGCTCCGCCTCCTGTCAGATCAGTGGCAGCATTAGATTCTCATAAGGGCGCGAACCCTATTGTGAACTGCGCATCCGAGAGATCTAGATTGTATGCTCCTTATGAGAATCTAACAATAAACATAATGCACTTGAATCATTCCAAAACCATCCCCTACCCCATGCGTGGAAAAATTGTTGTCTTCCATGAAACCAGTCCCGGGTACCAAAAACGTTGGGGACCGCTGAGTTAGCAAAATCTAGAGATGGAATGACAAGCCCTGTTAAAGTAAGGTTAACATTGCAACTACAGTTTACTGGATTCAATGATTATTGCAAATTAGCAAATGAAACTTGCCAACCTTCTAATCATTCGATATATCCTTTTATGTTCAAGTATAGATTACAGTTTAGATTAGCAGTTAAAGTCAAAAATTTTAGTTGTCGCCAACCATAAGTACAAATAAGGTAAATGACAACCAGGAAAAATGTATTTCCAACTCTGTTTCCATATATTTTCGAAATAGCTAAAATGAGTCCTGACTTGCATAAGCAATTGGCTGAAATTTGGAAATGTAAATGTAAATAAAATGCTATAACTGGGCCTGTGTCCTCTAAGCACTAAAGTATGTAGGTTATGGTGAGATTCTCACATGTTGCTCAGATTTGTAGGACATATCCCCTGGACAATTTACCAAAGGTCAAGATTATACTTTTAACAATAAGAGGAATAAAAGTACATTTCATGTACTATGTGGACTCCTACTCCATACTTTATGGACAAAGCCTACATAATTTTCTCTGCAGGAAGAGATTATTCAACTGTTGTGTTGTTTATATTTTATCCTTTACTAATCTTTTTTCTTCTTTGCCTTTCTTCATGAGAAAATCACTTATTTTTTTCAAAAACTAAGTCATTGCTATTGTTTGACCATTTACTGAATTGTCTGATCTTCCAGTTTTCTAACAGAATATAATTCAAATTGTAACATTCGTCTTAACACTGAAGATTAAAGAAATTTCACACCAGAGGAGAAACATGTTGTATTAATAAATCACAAGTGTGATAGAAAATATAGAACCTCCCAAAAAATGGTTCTGGAGGAAAATCATTTTGACCTTTTATGTTGAGTGCAAGTTTCTTGTGTATGTCTTCCACTAAATAATTTATACTTTATTTTCTCATGGAGGAAATAAAAGGAGGGGATTCAGATAAGGATTTATAACTTGGACATCCTGCTTGGGGAAGTGATCTCTAACATGTCTCTTGCTATGCAGTTTTAGCTGGACACTGAATCCTTTATGTGGAATGTGGGTTCTTAATGCATCTATAAAATGCGATTTTAATCAGGAACATGAATTTTCAGTTATGTTTTGTGTAAGACACTAAAATATTAACAAATATGAATATAGTTTAAATAACCTTATCTAAAACATGAAGTAATGAAGTACCAATTTGTTTTTCTTCAATTTATTATGTTCTGCTTTATTTGGGTGAGTATGTGCTACCTAATGAGTTAAATCCAGTTTCTAACATGCTGATTTATTTTCCAAGGTTAAAGGTGCATGCTCACTGATTTCTATGACAGTTAATATAAACATTTACCTTATTGAATACGGAGAGCCTGTGTGTTGTAGAATGGCCACAGATTTATCATTCCTGCAGAGGTTTTGCTCTTGGCATCCGATTAAAAACATAAGCCAATGTCTACTTTTATTTACTTATTTTTGATTTCCTCTTTGGAACTCTTCACTGGTACTGTACTCAGGGCTCCCTGCTGTTTACCTGCTTTGTAGCATTTGTTGTCTTAGTTTTCCTCTCAGTGTGGCACCAGAGACAAACTGCATGGTATACTCTTTCATACAAGGATAATCCATCTGCCCACCTCTTCATCACTCGATCATCCTGGACATGGTTTCTATAATGTGGTATAATGAGGAGGAAAGCAATAACCAACAACCCTAGGACTCTTCATGTTGGTGCAGAATGCTAATAAAATGCACCATATGCTTCTGTGAGCCAGAGTTTATTTCTTGTCTACAAAAGATAGTAATATTTTGGTTTGAAAATGATGTCATCTAGCAGAATATTCTTCTGGAGGAATTCTTGGGTTAGGCAAAATCCACGTGGGTGCTCCTCCTACTGGAGCATTTATTAAAACAAATGTCTTTTGCCTCCTAAGAATCAGCCTGAATTTATACCTTCCTTAAGTAAAGGGAATAAGGTTGATATACTAAGAAGACAAAAACTTTTGATATAAATGATTAACGTATTATGTAAATGTATTAATATTATATTTTTAGTAACAAGAGAGAAAAGAAATAGTTGAGAGTTGTTGCTAAATAATGGGTAGGCAGATTGTTTCCATATCCACCGAAATATGTATTAAATATTCTCTGTATAATGCAGCTCTGTGTCATTGATGTAATGCCTCCATTTCTGTGATTTCGGTTGTTTAATCACTATATTTTTTACTAGTGCCCATATTCTAGTTTCAGAAGTCTCAACAATTAAAAGAAAATTAGAAGCCAAGTGCAGTAGCTCACACTTGTAATTCCAGCGCTTTGGAAGGCCAAGGTGAGAGGATTACATGAACGTAGGAGTGC
>NW_012103632.1:3381813-3399065 GCF_000951045.1 Mandrillus leucophaeus | reverse complement strand
TAATGCTAAATTTAGTAGAAAGGACAGTGAATTCAAAAATATATAAGATCATATGGTATATGTCATAGTTGCATAATGATAGTTTTTATTTTTATATAAATGTGTTGATGTATGTAATATGCTCATACAATATATAATAAATAATGTATCCCTTTATATAATATACTCTGAATATGATCCTTCTTTCTTTGACTATATTTAGTTTTACCTAGACTTTTCAAAGTACCCAAGGCCTAAACAAAACCAATATACTTTTTTTCTTCTAAATATTTTTATTTTTTTATTATACTTTAAGTTCTAGCGTACATGTGCACAAACAGAAACAATATACTTTTAAAAGCAGTAGAAAAAAGTGGACAGTGTTGAAGGGTCATTTTGTGATATTTTTATTTTATTGAATAGAAATGAACTGAGTACTTATTGTACCTATTCTCATAGTGCAAGAAAAATGAAAGGTTTAGCTGGGGGCAGTGGCACATGCCTGTAATCCCAGCTACTTAGGAGATTGTAGTGGGAACATCACTTGAGCCCAGAAGTTTGAGTCTTGCCTGGGCAATGTAGTGAGACCCCATCTCTAAAATAAGTAAATAAACAAAATTAAAGGTTCAAATAATACAGCATATTGAAAACAAACGAAATTAGTTCTTTCTGATTTTACTATATGTATATATATTCAGTTTAAAGTTTCAAGGCCTATGGGTCT
Source organism: Mandrillus leucophaeus (assembly GCF_000951045.1). Taxonomy (NCBI): domain Eukaryota; kingdom Metazoa; phylum Chordata; class Mammalia; order Primates; family Cercopithecidae; genus Mandrillus; species Mandrillus leucophaeus. Next base: position 3,398,362 of record NW_012103632.1, on the reverse strand, counting down.
CACATCTCTCATATTTACTATCAAAATATCAAGCAGTCTTTAGGATCTATCCCATGAGTCTTTCACATTAGACACCCTTGATTATTAATCACTTATAATTAACTATCAAAGCAAAAAGTTTAATAAGGCTCTGAAAAACATGAGCGGCAGAGAATATGCACATAAAAACCAGGACATAATTTTAGGAGTTCTCATAATAAGGGCTTTTATTTTAATTGAAGCATTTCTTTATTCATTCAAACACTGAGATGCTTAAGGATATAAGGTCAAAGACTGGCCTACCTCACCTTGAGTTTAAGTTAGAATGTTAATATTTTAAAGCACCATTCTGGTAGATAGGATTTCCCGGGTCACATTTTAATAATTCCAGTTCCTTATGTGATATACACTTATCACATCACATACTAATTTTATACTTGAGGGAGTCCATTGCAATGTCAGCTATGAATATGACTATTCATATGACATGATTATTATGTCTCAGAGCTCCTGGAATAAAAAAGGAGTTATCCTTTATTGTTGCCACAACATAACCTTTGATACTTCTTTAAATCTTATATTCTACTCTCTTTTAATTCCAATATTTGATTTGTTAGTTTACCACTTGCTTTCCATTTATTTTACCTGTAAATGAAGGCTAGGGCTAAACTACATAAGATGAAAAATAGGTAAATAAATAGGCAGACAGATAATCAGAAAGACAGATAAAGGTAGATTGAAATAGAAGCAATCATTGTTTCCATATCTTCGGAAAATAAGATGCTTGCACCCTGCATTTTTACAAATGTAAATAAATACCTAACCACTAGTCATTGGGTAAAGCTCTGAAAACTCTATTGATCAAAATGTACATTTTAGACTAAGAAGCAAAGTATTCTCTTATTTTAAAAATCTCTGTATAACTACTTCTGAGATGAATCTCTACAAATATTGTTCCTTTTTTATTGTGTGGCATGTGGTATGGCCAGACAATGAGAGGAGCTTTCCTTTATCTATATTTACAATATATAAATCATATTTTTCTTGTGGAGGTTTTTTTTTCTTTTGTGACAAACCAGTGACAAGACAAACATAAGCTTCATCTCATTTCAGAAGAACCAGTGTAATAAGAGTGAAGTTCAATTTGGAATGTGGTATATGATCCTGAATAACCCTTATGTTGGGAAATGCACTGATATTGAATTGCTATGCCCTTAACTATAGCTCAAATACATATAAAGGCAAAGCCACACCTCTGTTGTCAAGAGGTAAAGTTCCAACTATAAGGTATGGAAATTTGCACTGTCATTCAGCCTGGGAAATAGGAGATTTTGAACAATCTTGACTGCAAAGAACCAGCTAGAAAATACAAGTTTTAAATCTAGTAGCGCCAACATAGTATGGCTAAAAAATGTTAGTTGTTAGTATTTTCATCTTTAATATCAAAATGCATTAATTTAGAAGCATCATGATTGACAGTATCATTTTATCATTATCATCACCTTAGCCACTTTGTGGCAAGACGTCTTTGGAGTGGGCCTGGGAACTATGTTTTTAATAGCTAGCTACTTATGTTCCTTAAGATAGTTTCACCCCTGTTTAACTTACTGCCCATCTTCCAAGTTCCCATTTCTGTAGCTTTTGGATATGGGACTGAGAACTCAATGCGTGAGAGAATTCTGATGTATGTGATGAATAACTATTTTTAAGAAATATTGACATAAGTTGATAGGTAAGTGTTTTTTATTTTATGTGTTCATGAATTCTGGGAAATAAATACCTGAACTACCTCAATGGAAAGGTAGGGATAATGGACCACGAACCAGTAAGAGATGTTTCAAGCCAAGGTGTGTGCCCATGGCATCTCACAGAAGACACATCTAGCTTCAGTTTCATGTTGACTTTCTTTTTGTAATTACTTTAGGAAAATATTGGAGAAAGACTGGTATTAGCTAGGGCTTGGGGACCATTCTGTGATTTGGACAGAGCAGTACATGGAAAGTCAAAGTTCCTCCTTGAAACCTATCTCCCCAAAAATGTCTACAACTGCCCAAAGGAGTTAATGAAAGATTGAGCAGTAGTACCACTCTAAAGATAGGATAAATGAGTACTATATTGGAATCCTTTTTTAGTTCAGGAGGAGGACAAGGACGGAAACTTTCAGTGAAAACAAATTTAAAAAGAGAAGAAGAGAGGAAATAAAAACAAGACATCATTTTTGTAACTCATAACCCTAAATAATTAATAACAGTTGTCAACAATTTTCAGGTGTATATGTATGTGTACACACACACACACACACACACACAGTTTATACTACACTTTGACATACTTCATCTGATTTTATCTTTGCAGAATCTTTATGAGGTAGGTTTGGCAGGAGTTACCAACTTATTTTATTAATAAAAAATAGAAACCTAAATTATTTTCCCTGCTTTTCTTGTCAGTCATAAAACATCTTACTTTTCCTCACTAGCTAGAAGTTAATAAATAAAAAGTACTAAGAGTTATATCCCTATATTAAGGATAATACATTTAAAACACTGTGAAGTCACCGTTTTTACATTTATTTTGCCAAAACACTGAGATATAACATCTGGAAGGTAAATATTGCAGGAGGAGAGACTAGTTTAGCATCACCAGCTAAATTGAATAATAAACCAACCTTCTTTCACTCTGTGAACAACTACAGTAACTAATAATATTAAACAGGATATGGGTTGCAGTCTCGAGGAAACTGTATCTAAGTTTAGTAATGAACTTTTTCTAGCATCAAAACTGTTCTTTACTTGCTTGTTACATCCATTCTTTTACATTTAGCCTTCTTATTAGTGGATAATAAATGATATGAATGTGAACATAGAATCACCTTGGGTTGTAAAGTTGCACTAAATATAATGTGAACCTAGGCGAAGTTTCATATACTGCTAAGAGACTCCCATGCCTTTTCGTTCTATAATGCCACAAATGATTTCCATGAAGATGAGTCATAGCACCCAAGAAGAACTAGATATTGAACTTTGTAAAAGTACAAGCACGGACCTCACCGACAGGTAGTTCATCATGCTTCCACATTAAGGTATTAATTTCAATTTCAATCTTCCTGTAAAACCAAAAGGAAGAATTTTTGATTATGGAGTAATGGCTTTACTGAAGTGACATAAATTATAGTTGAAGACATTAAAGTTACACACTAAAGGCTACTTCATACTCTTTTTGCAGAGTGTATTTCTTTCTAGTAGAGTCGCATTGCTTCTAACAGTAACCTAGGTGTTTACCAAAGCTCTTTATTTTCCATATAGGACTACTGTACCAATCTTTAAAAAAAAAGATTTTCATAGGTCATTGATACGTTATTTTGCCTCATTTTATGGTCTATCTTTTCAGGCATTATCTTTGAAGACTCTCCTCTCACACTGATGTTGATGATAATGATAAATCTGAGACCTGCTTTAGTTCTGCGTTAGCAACTAAGGACAAAATCAAGGCCTAGCCAAAATTGTGATCTGACAAATTACATTTTGGGCTTTTGGGTTTCTTCTGTCTTTTCTTCCTTTTTTCCTCTTTTTTTTGTTTTTGTTCTTGAGACAGAGTCTAGCTCTGTCACCCAGGCTGGAGTGCAGTGGCGCGATCTCAGCTCATTTAAACCTCCGTCTCCTAGGTTCAAGAGTCCCCTGCCTCAGCTTCCTGAGTGGCTGAGATTACAGGCACGTGCCACCACACTCAGCTAATTTTTGGATTTTCAGTAGAGACGGAGTTTCACCATGTTGTTCAGGCTGGTCTCAAACTCCTGACCTCATGATCCAACTGCCTTGGCCTCCCCACGTGCTGGGATTACAGGTGTGAACTACTGCACCCAGCCTTTTTTCCCTCTTTTTAATTATATCTTATATAACTTATCTACATTTTATTCAGAATTCCTTTAACACTACTACATACTGTATTGAACGTAAGTGATATCCTAAAATCTACTTTAACTGCTAGAGTTATGATTCTGAATATGGCAGCGTGGATTTCTTCAGTGAGCTTTTGGTAATATTGAGGGAAAGCAAAAAGAAACACGATTACAAAAAAAAAAATATGATGATACCATGAAGTTAATAAGTTTTCAGTGCTTTGCTCTTCAGGAACCTAAACAAATCTTAGTAGTGCTGAAAGTCTTCCTAGAGTAAGTAACATGGAAGGTAAGGCCTGAAAGGTGAATTAGGGACTAGGATTGCCAGGAAGTAAGAACACTAGAACTGGAGGGTGCAGCATTGTCAAAGACTCAAATTTAAGAGATAACATAGATGTTTCAGCCATGGCAAGCAATTTCATTCTAATAACCATACTATTATCTAAAATTGCTTGCTTTAAAAAATATGAAAATGATAAACATTTTAAAAATTAATAGTACAGAATAATTTAACCTGCTAAGTAAAACTTTCTTATAAAATAAGCCATCAGTTCTCTGCTCCAGAGATCCAATTCATCAACTGCCTGTATTACATACTTTCAGCCAATGTCCAAACTTCTCTAGGCAAATAGGTATATGTGTGTATATATGATACAACTGTTTCTGTGTCATCATTTTTATTAACGTTTTTGCAGATTTTATGTCTCTACATAAATTTACCTTATCTTTAAGATAATATCTCTATTAGAAAACTAATTAAATTGTTCCCCAACACTGATTTAATTGCGTTATAAAAGGGAGTGCTGTAATTAGCATCAATGGAGACCTAAATGAGTGGATATATCCCTGGAACTTTTATTGCTAAGTGATGGATTGCATACATTTTAATTTTGATAGCTATTGCCAACATTTAAAATTTTTTTTTCAAACTGCTTATTCCAATCTGGGGTATTTGTTTTCATGTCTTTCCAAAACTAATGACATTTGGGTTGAACGCTATACAATTGCAGATTTATGGATTAAGAATAATTGGATATCAGCTATTTCGTAAGGTTCAACTTTATATGATAACATTTTATCTTTGTCAAATTTCTAAGTGAATTATTTTTTGGATTTCCATAGTAAAAATAAATTATCTTTACAAAATACTTTCTGTATGTCTTCAATGTGCTTTGAATATTTTTATGAGGTTTTTTCTGTTTCTTATACTAGCTTCCTCAATTTTATGATAGATGAACAATGTACACAAATCATTACTGTCCTAATCATTACTGTTACAATTCTTGCTGGGCTCTTTTTGTTTCTTGAGTTTTTAATTATAAAAGTTGTTAAACACTTTTATAAACAAAATAATTGTCTTGGGTTTTATCTGAGGTTTAAAAAAAACCTTACTCTCTCTGAGATTAAGAGTATGTGAGAAAGAAAGAGATTGATTGTATTTCTGTAGTACTTTTATGTTTTCATTCCTTTAAGTTTAGAATATTGATTCATTTGAACTCATTTATTATAATAGGCAAGAGAATGATCCAATCTCGTTTATTTAATAAAAGCTAGAAAGTTATCACAACACTGTTTAGTAAACAATACACTTATCCTGCAGTGCTTTGAAACACAAGTTGGGCATACACAGAACTACGAGATTTTCATTTCCCCTGGTTTCCTATCATAATCTGCTGATTGTTTCGTCTATCCCTGTGATGGCAGCAAATCACTTCAATTAGGGTATATTTCATACTGATTTTGAAAAATTACCCATCAAATTTTTTACTTTATGACTTCTCGGCAATATTTACACACATATTTTTATAGGGAGAGCTTAATTTTTAAAAGTTACACATATCCTTTTACAAACAAAAATCAAATCTGTTTTTTTAGGAACTCTGTTTATTTACGCACGTATAAAGAATTTTTTTAAAATCATCAAAATTCTGCATATACTGGGTTTAAAACATAGAAAGCCACCACCATCACCACCACAACAAACTGTTCACTGTAGAAAGGCAGAAGGCTCCTGCCCTATAGACTAACCAATAGTTTCAAGCTCCAAAGGCAAGCACTTGTAAGTATTTGTTAAGTATTTCTTCTGTCAATATTCTGGTTGTTATCTCCATAATATGTCTGCTCTTGTTAATTAATGAATTAATCAAACTTTTAATATTTCTTCTTCCAGATATGAAAGATGGTGGATTACATTAAGTAAAATACATTATTAAATTCTGTTTCCTATTTATATCATCTTTTCATCAGTTCTTATTAACATTATAACTTTAAAGAATAGAACTAAAACTTTATTTCTGGTGTCTCTTAATGAAGAAATTAATGTCTCTGTGCTTCCTTCCTTGTCTGCTGCCTCCTTGTTTCCATCAGCTGTACAATAACATATATTATCATAAGATTTATAACACGTTCATTCTCTTTTGCAAACATTATTAAAACTCTTTTTTTAGATAATGATTCTATTGATTCTACAAATTAAAAACATACCAATAAGAAGGTTTTTTAAATATTTAAACCATTCCTCTAAGCTTTACAAAATTAATCAGGAAAGAACGGAGGGAGAGAAACAAAAATAAACCAAGTTTGCAGCATATTCAGCATTCATCATTAGTTCAGCTTACTCTCTGACCTGCTTCCTCATAGCTAATCAGTGTCTATTGCCTCAGAATTACATAGACCCTGTTACAAGATTACAGTTTTCCTTAACTATTCTGTAGATAGCAATGTGAACAGTAAGAAGCATTACATTTTCCATTTGACATATTCTTTCAGGTCCTGCATACCAGTGAAACTACTGATGTCAGCTTTCTGAAGGACCCCACAGAGAAGACTCACTAAAGAAAGCAGTTTCCATGTCCTGATGATTTTGTCTCCCTTACCCTGACCAATCAATGACCCTAAATTTTAGTCATTTCATTTTCTTGCCCTCCATGATACCCTTAAAGACCCTGCCCAGACCTCGGGGAAATGGATTTGAGGGTCTCCCCCGACCTCTTTGCTGGAAAGCCTATGATCATTAAACTCTTTCTCTGCTGCAAGCCCTGTTGTGTCAGTGTAATTGGCCTGTTACTGCACAGTGGGCATATAAGTCTGTTGGTCCTGTAACAATATTATGATTTGAAAGAGCAAAACTCAATCCAGGCTTGAAGGGAGAAAACTTGGCTCAAACTGAAAAAAGAAATGGCAACCCTTCCCTTAATAAGGATCAAGAGACAGAGATAAAATCTACTGCAAAATTAAGAAGAAACACTGTTTCTACCTAGTTAATGTACCAGTTGTAAAATGCCTTAGCAACAACTCAGTGAGTGACTAGTGATTGCTATTTTCTTTGTTTATTAATTAATTGATTTTTATTTTTTTAGAGTCAGGGTCTTTCTCTGTCACATAGTTTGGAGTACATTGATGCCATCATAGTGCACTGTAGCTTTGTGGGCTTGAGCCTGGGCTTAAGTGATCCTCCTGCCCCAGCCTCCTGAGTAGTTAGACCATAGGTGTGCACTATACCACCTGGCTAATTTTTTATAGTTTTTGTAGAGATAGGGTTTTGCTATGTCGCCTAGGCTGGTTTTGAACTCCTAGGTTCAAGTCACCTTCACACCTTGGCCTCCCAAAGCATTGGGATTACAGGTGTGAGGTACTATGCCCAGATGCTACATTCTTACCAATGCATTCTTACCGATAATACCTATACTCTCTTGGCTATTTTAATTTATGCCTATGGATATGCAATGGTTAAACTGCCATCACTTCATTACAGCAATCACTTCTTAGTGAATTTCCACCTTTTTTTTTTTTTTGAGATAGAGTTTCGCTATTGCTGCCCAGGCTGAAGTCAATGGCACGATCTCAGCTTACCACAACTTCTGCCTCCCTCATTCAAGCAATTCTCCTTCCTTAGCCTCCTGAGTAGCTAGGATTATAGACATGAGCCACCATGCCTGGCTAATTTTATATTTTCAGTAGAGACAGGGCTTCTCCATGTTGGTCAGGCTGGTCTCGAACTCCTGACCTCAGGTGATCCACCCACCTTGGCCTCCCAAAGGGCTGGGATTACAGGCGTGAGCCACTGAGCCCAACCAATCTCCACTTCTAATCCTGCTTTAGGTAGTGTCAATTCAGAAATGACCCTCCTTCTTTGAGAGTTTTTTGTTTGTTTGTTTTCCTCCAAATCTTTCAGCAGAAACTCAACTTTGCAAAAGTTATTTCCTTTTTCTCATTAGTTCAGTAGCATGCCCTGGTTCCCTTTTTCTTTCTTTATCTCTTTTAGGTACATTCCACAGTTCTTACTTGAAAGTTACCATGTTTGACTGTTGGCTGGTTTTTGATAGTCTTTAGCTGATTAGACTTTTATAGTGAAGATTCCACCAAGATTTGGCTGAGACTTTTAAAGCTGTATTATCAGGATCCATGGTTAGGTAACAGTGTACATGTATCTCCAAGATTGAGGTAGCCTGGTCCTCTGATATGATCAAATTTCACACTGAATTTGGGCTCTGATGGTCTCAGTGAGCCATTGAATGTCAGATTTACTATTTATTTCTCAGAATATGATGTTCTGATCATACTTGGGTGTCCTCATGAATCTTGGCTTCACAAGCTCTGATGTTTGTGACTGTCTGCATTTGTCTTTCTGTTTATGTGTCATGCATTGGCTCTTAACAGGCATATATAGGGAGGGGCTGATAAGCCTATATTTAACAGACCCTGGGGGCTGAGGAGTTGAGAGAGTGTCCTTAGTCAGGCGCCATATGGAAAAGTTTGTTTCAGGTCACCTTTTTGAAACCCTGTTAGGACCCTCCACTGTGTGAAACCTCTTTGTTTAGCTAAGTGTTTTGTCAGAGCTTTCTAGTGCTGTCCCTTTATCTTTTTTTTTTTTAACTGGATTCTATACATGGAAAGTTATACAAGAGTCGTGTTTTATTAATTGTATATTTCTCATGGGTTATCTTACTCTCTCACTCATGGGGCCTGCCCCAACTCACTGGGTTGGAAACCCACCTTCATTACTTATATAGAAAACTATGCTAATTCATTTGCTTATCTTTCTAATTGGCACAATCTAACCAAAGACAAATTAGAATTATTTTGGCCCCTTTTGTGGGAATTCCCTATTGTGGGAAAAATGCCCTATTGTGGGAATTTTTCATATGGACAAGATTGTTCATTTAAGAGGTGCCTTGGTATAGAAAGAAAGAAAAATTACAATTAAAAAATATGTTTGCTTTCTTTAACTGTTAGGATAAAGCTTCTAAAGACAATTCTAATGTAATTCTAAAGACCCTGACACTGGTTCTCTGAAGGACTTCCAGCAAAGCTGTGGTAGGTTGCATTGTGTCCCCCAAAAAGACATATTTAAGTCTTGCCCCTGGATGCCTCTAAATGCGTTCTTTTTTGGAAATAGGGAGGTTAAGGTGAGGGTATGCTGGGCCCTCAATCCAATGACTGATGGGATCTTAATGGAAGGAGAGTGAGATTTAAATACAGAGACAGAGAGGAGAAACACAGAGAAAAAACGACCCCATGGAGACAAAGACAAAAATTGGAGTAACATGATGACAAAGCCAAGCAATGCCAAGGACTGTCAGCAACCACTGGGTGCCAGAGAAAAAAGGAAAACCATTTCCCTATACCTCCCAGAGGGGCAGCACGGCTCTGCAGACACCTTCTCTTCAGAATTCTAGCCTCCAGAACTTTGAAAAATGTCTGTTGTTTTAAGCTGCACAGTGTGTGATAATTATTTATGGATGCGATAGGAAACAAGTACGAAAGCTAAGTGAAAAATGTGAAAAGCTTGAAACTGCTTCCCTGGGGGATGCTTCTCAATCCTACTCCCGTCTCCTTGCCTTCTTCCAATTCTTACTCCGCCCCACTTTTCAGCTTCTCCCTCTTCTTCTTCCCTACTCCCAAGGCCAGGCTGAGTCCTCAAAGACCCTTGGCTTTTTCCTCTTTCAACTACACCTAAAAAGCCCAGGCAACTTTGATTTATTTCACATTTGCCTAAAAACAAAACATTTTTCACCATTTTTTTTTCCATTTCTCTCTTTCTGTTTTTGCTTCTCACTTAGAAGATTTTAAAGGTAAATTGATCAGGAAAAAGCAATATTTTGTCATTATGTGCACACTCTAGGAATATCTAGTTCAGATAAACAGCTAAAAATGTCTAAAGAAAATGAAGAAAAAGTTAATTAACTGTGATTCTTTTGCTTTAAGAAATGTGAACAAGTAAGTTTAAATAATGGCTTTTGTAACTATAGTTATAAGATAAGAAGAAAAGGCCTTGGTTCAAGACAAAAGGGGAGCTTTCAAATGTGATTTAAATTTTGTTTATGAATGTAAGATTTCTAAATTGTATTTTTTAAAGTTTATGTAATATTTTTATCAAAATTTATAACTTTGCATTAATTGAAATGAGTTCATAATCTTGTTTTAAAGATAACTCTATGGCTTCCCAGTGGTTTTAGTAGATATCATATTCTCCTTTAAATAAGATTAAATTTAAAGTTTTCATGATTCAAGCTTTCTACATAAATTATGTTTTCTAAAACCATTTTATAATTGCAAACCAGAAAAACCTTCTTTTATGGCAGTTTGCTTTCTTGCTCTTCATAGATAGCGTGGATTTTACAAATCAAAGATTTGTGGCAACTCTACATCAAGCAAGTATATCAGTAATATTTTTCCAACAGCATGTGCTCACTGCTTGTCTCTAGGTCACATTTTGGTAATTCTCAAAATATCTCAAATGTTTCCATTAGTATTGTATCTGTTATGGTGATCTGTGATCAGGGATATTTGATGTTACTATTGTAATTGTTTTGGGGTGCCACCAATAGCACTCATACTAGATAAATGTGTGTGTGTTCTGACTGCTCCACAAGCCAGCCATATGTCCATCTCTCTCTCCCTCTCCATGGTCATCCTTATTTCTTGAGACACAACAATATTGAAATTAGGCCAATTAGTAATCCTACCAGGATAATCCCACCAGGTATTTACTTGAATACCTGTACGTATTCAAGTGAAAGGAAGAGTTGCATGTTTCTCGATTTAAATCAAAAGTTAGAAATGATTGAGTTTAGTAGAGAAAGTACGTTGAAAGCTGAGATAGAACAAAAGCTACGTCTCTTGTAAGAAATAGCTAAGTTATAACTGCAAAGAAAAAGTTCTTGAAGGAAATTAAGTGTTAGTCCAGTGAATACACAAATGATCAAAATGCAAAATAGCTTTGTTACTTATATGGAGAAAGTTTTAATGGCCTGCATGAACGATTAAACCAGCCATCACATTCCCTGAAGCCACAGCCTAACCCATCACAAGTTCTTAACTCGCTTCAATTTTATGAAGGCTAAGAGAGTCAGGAAGCCACAGAAGAAAAGTTTGAAGCTAGCAGAAGTTGGTTCTTGAGGTTTAAGGAAAGACACCATCTCTGGAACATAAAAGTGTAAGGTGAAGCAGCAAGTGCTGACATACAAGCTGTAGTAAATTATCTAGAAGATCTATTAATAGATAAGATAATTGATGATGAGCATAATAGATTTTCAGTGCAGACGAAACTGCCCTCTGGTGGAAGAAGGTGCCATCTGAGACTTTCCGCAGCTAACGGAAGTCAATGCCTGGCTTCAAAGCTTCAAAGGACAGGCTGACTTGTTAGGAGTTTAAAGCAGCTGGTGACTTCAAGTTGAAGCTGATGCTCATCTATCATTGTGAAAATCCTAGGGCTCTTAAAAAGTATGCTATATCAGTTCTGTGTGCTATATGGAACAACAAAGCCTGGATGACAGCACATCTGTTTACAGCATGGTTTACTGAATATTTTAAGCCCACGCTTGAGATCTATACTCAAAAAATATATATTTCTTTCAAAATATCACATTTCATTGATGATATATTTGGTCACTCAAGAGCTCTGATGGAAATATACCAAAAAAAAATGCTGTTTTCATGACTACTAACACATCTATTCTGCAGCCCATGGATCAAGAAGGAATTTTAATTTTCAAGTCTTATTTAAAAAATACATTTCTAAGGCTATTACTGCCATTGAAAGTGATGCCTCTGGTGGATCTGAGAAAGTAAATAGAAAAGCTTTTGGAAAGGATTGACCCTTCTAGATGACATTGAAAATATTCCAAATTATGTGAGGAGGTCAACCCATCAACATTAACAGGAGTTTGGAAGAAGTTGATTCCCACCATCATAGATAACTTTGAGGGGTTTAATACTCCAGTGGAGGGAGTAACTGCAGACAGAGTGGAAATAGCAAGAGAACCAGAATTAGAAATTGAGCCTGAAGACATGATTGAACTGCTCTCATCTCATGACAAAACCTAAATGGATAAGAAGTTGCTTCTTATGGATGAGCAAAGAAAGTAGTTTCTTGAGATGGAATCTACTCTTGGTGAGAATGCTATGAACATTGTTAAAATGACAACTAAGGATTTAGAGTAATACATTGTGATAGTTAACGGTGAGTGACGACTTGATTGGACTGAAGGATGCAAATTGTTCCTGGATGTGTCTGTGAGGGTGTTGCCGAAGGAGATTAACATTTGAGTCAATGAGCTGGGGAAAGCAGATCCTTCCTTAATCTGGTGGGCACAATCTAATCAGCTCCCAGTGAATATAAAGCAGGCAGAAAAACATGAAAAGGTGGGACTGGCCTAGCCTCCCAGCCTACATCTTTCTCCCGTGCTGGATGCTTCCTGCCCTCAAACATCAGACTCCAAATTCTTCAGTGTGGACACTGGGACTGGGTCTTCTTTCACCTCAGCTTGCACACAGCCTACTGTGGGACCTTATGATCATGTCAAGTTAATAAACTCATATATATATATATATATCTCCTATTAGTGCTGTCCCTCTAAGGAACCTTGCCTAATTCATACATAAACTTCATTGATAAAGCAGCGGCAAGGTTGCAGAGGATTGACTCCAATTTTGAAAGAAATTCTGTTGTGGGTAAAAGACTATCAAACAGCACTGAACTACAGAGAAATCGTTCATTATAGAAATAGTCCATTGATGGGGCAAATGTCATTGTTGTCTTATTTTTAGAAATTGCCACAGCTGCCCGTCTTCAGTGACCATCATCTTAATCAGTTAGCAGTCATCAACATCAAGGCAAGAATCTCTACCAGCAAAAAGATTACAACATCTGAAGGCTCAGAAGATTGTTATGACTTTTTAGCAACAAAGTATTTTAAAATTAAAGAATACATATACATTGTTTTGTAGACATAATACTATTTGCACACTTAATAAACTACAATACAGTGCAAGCATAACTACTAAACAGACTTGAAAACAAAACAAAACAAAATGTGGCTTGCTTTTTTACGATCTTGGCTTACTGTGGAGTTCTGGAACCAAACTCTAAAGTATGCCTGCATTTAAATAAATTATAAGATAATGATGATGTCATCTTAATTTTTTATTAAAAACTATTATGCTGTACTTAATGTACAATACATAGCACATATTTAAAGAATGTAATTTGAAATGTCTGCACATATGTATGTATTCATGAAACCATCACAAACTCAAAATAAACATGTTCATCATTTACAAAAGTTTCTTATCCCCTATGGTAATATCTTCTTCTGACCTCTTAATATTCTACCTCTGTCTCCAGGAAACCACTGGTCTGCTTTCTGTCACTAGATTAGTTTGTGTTTTTCAGAATTTTATAAAAATGAGATTATATATTATGTACCATGTTTTTGTTTGGATTTCATCACTCAGCATAATTATGTTAAGATTCATGTATATTATAGTGTGTATCTATAGTTTATGTCTTTCTATTGCCAGAATTTATCATTATATAGATATATCCTAGTTTCCATAATAGTTTTTAGTGGCAGTAAGGTTAACTCTTTCAGGTGTCCTTACTAGCTTTTCCTATAAACTGATAGCTGAATATCTGATGTGTTTTGAATATCCCCTCCAATTCTAGATTCTGCCTTATTATAAACTGACATTATTAAATGTTTCAAAGGACTTACACAACACAGTGTTTAATCAGTCATTAACTATGAGCAGCCTTTTCTCAATATCCTTCTGAATAACCTTTGCTTGATCTAAAACTTAGAGACTTAACTTTCTGGACATAACACTAGAAAAAGATTGTTTTGAACCCTGATGGATAAGACCTTATGTGGTCCTGTTAACAACCAGTACATCACTGAAAATCCAAAGGTTTCATGTTTAGGTGCATGCCTCTCAATTACAGAAAAATATACCTTGCTCAAATCACTGTTCCCCAAAACTTTCCTTATCAGATACCACAAAGTTGAGAGTTCTTAAGCCCCCTACACACACGCACACACACACACTCCTTCACTTAAGCAGTCTTTGAAAAGTGCTAACCCCACCTAAGTACTTTGCATTAAGTAAATGACTGCCTGAGATGCTGGGAGCTTCCACCACAGAACAAAATAAAGAACAGAATAACGAGATTAAACCTGTGGTTGTCATGCTTTAATCTTCATTATTCTGTTCTAGGTATCTTTTTCTTTGTTACTGGCTTACAGCTACTTTTAACTATGTTACTTAGATTCCCTCAATTTTTAATGTTGCTTTTTACATTATTAGTCACTCATTGGTATGAGTCAAACACCTACCTACAATTTGCTCATGAGCTGGCTAAAATGTGTAAAAAACCTGAATATTGGATTTTCTTTGAAAGACAAACAACTTCCTTTTGTGCCAATCTTTTGTAATAGAGCCACTGGCTTCCTAAGTATTTGTACCCAACTATCAAGAAAATTTTTAGCTGACAAACATCACAATAGACCAGACAACCAGAAGTCTAAAAACTCTATTATGTCGTGCATTTCTTCACTGAGATGACGCTCAGGAACCATTTGTGGCATTTACCTTTTATAATTGTACTTTCATAGATACATAATTTGAAGAAGTTCTGGGGAACAAATGGCATATGTTAAAAAGTTGTCTTACTTTTACAAGCTTTACAATAAATGTGTGTTAGACAGGCTCAGGCTTCAGTTTATTTGGTTTAAATATACCTAATGGTTATGGTTTCTATACAGAAAACATAGTCACTGCATGTAAAACAATACTTGACAAATAACCCTGCAGCATTTTAATTCTATTTGGCAAGCTCATAGTTGCATTTTGGCCAAAAATGGATCACTGAGTGACCCCTATATGATTGGTACTAAATTTCTAGCATAGAAGACTATGGTTATTACTGACTTATGAGACAAGATCTGTTATCGCCACAAAATCAGACTGGTTTTCAGGAGAGTCCGTGACATTGCTTGAAATTTGTTGTGGCTTTTCTTTCATACCCTCTTTTATTCATGCCCTTCTCTTTCCCTCAGCCCCTAGTGATCACTGATCTGTCTCTCTCCTTATATATTTACTTGTTCCAGAATGACACATAAATGGAATCATGAAATATGTCATCTTCTTTTGCCTGACATAATGTATTTCAAATCCATCTATGTTGTGTCTGTATTGGTAATCTGTCCTTTTTTGTTGCTAAGTATTTCTTATTATGAATGTACCTCTTGGATCCTTTAATTTGAAAACTCTAGCTTTTCTTTAGCGCTGAGACAAATTCTTCTAATTTTAGTTTTATTATTTCCTTCTTCCCTTTTTTTCTGGTCTCTTGATAGTACTCTAGTCTGATATCAGACATCCTACTTTATGCTTTTATCTTTCCTTTATGTCAATTGACTTTTAGTTTATTTGTTCTGTATTTGAGGAAACTTCTTTGAACCTTATATGTCTGTGTTATTGGTGTGTGTGTGTGTGTGTGTGTGTGTGTGTATGTGTATAATTTGGGAAATTATATTTTTAATTTTTAAAAACTTATTTTCTGATTTCAGTGTAATATTTTTAATTTGTCTTGTTCAAGATACTACTTTCAAAGCTTTTAATTTCTTTTATCCATAAAATAGATTTCTCCAAGATCAATTGCTTTCTTTACCTTGATCTCTTTTTCGCTTGATTTTTTTCTCAAATATTTGGCAAATCTTTTTTTTTCCAGCCATGGTTAAGAATGAAAGCCTAGTTTGATTATTATAATAGTCAATGAATGTTTCTTTACCTTTGTTCATAATATATATGGAAACAGCACTTTCTTTGTAGATGCCTCTCTGTGATGGGTATTTCCTGAATATGGGGTACAAGAATACAAAAGAGGACCCAATGTGCCACATTAAACAACTCAGGTCTGCTCAGGAATATTAGTTAATTCTATTAGAGAAGAGATTTCAGTTTAATATCTGGGTATAGATTCTGGGTTGCCAAGTGCTCTGCATGTATCAGAAGGCAGAAAATGTGATAGCCATGGTAGCTTTTCCATAGACAGTGCTTAAAGTTAACATTTTTCCTTTGTTACCAGCTGGTCCTAATCTTTGTATATATGCCTGACAATTTATGTGAAGATTTTTTTTGGTAAGACTTATTCTATCTCTGCTCCACTATTTTCCTCTTTGTCTTCCAGAAAATAACTTCCTCGTTTTTGATGTATCAGTGTGTACTTCCCGTCCCCAAGAAATCTTTCAAAATGTCTTCTCAGTGAGATCTCTGATTTCCCATTCTCAACAACCTAGGTTTATTCCCTTTTCATCTATTTCACCTTCATTCTTCAAAGGCTCAAATATTTATAAAATCAGATTTCTGACAGAAAGTAAAGGAAGTGTATGTGGT
>NW_012103632.1:3363629-3381423 GCF_000951045.1 Mandrillus leucophaeus | reverse complement strand
TAACTAAATTTATGTCAGCATTTATTATGGTGTTAAATGTTTTACCTTGGACAGAATGAACTTCCAAAAGCATTACTTAGATTCCATGAATGGCAAAAACAAAATCAAATCATCTTAAAATGAATTGATTTTATTTTTGTAGCACCCGCTGACAGTGATGAGAATATGACATCATTTAACTGTTGGTGAAGTTCTTTTTCTGCTAAAGGAATTAATGCATTAACACCTATTGCTTCACTTTTCAATTCTGAACAGGAAAATGTGAGATTAAATTAAATAATATTGTTAGAATAGTGAAATTGAAAATTCATGCTGTAGAGAAAGCTATATATAAACTCTTTCTGAAGATTTATATATTAAAATGTTTACGTCAAGTATATCATTCTCAAAATAATTCTAAACTTTTGAAGTAGATGCTAATGCACGTTCAGCAGATCTGTCTATTCCAGTTTTCATGTTCAGTGATGTTACTACAGCCTCCATGTGGTTGGTAAATATTGACAAATAATTGATTCAAGTTACACTTTCATTTTCAACTTTCTTGAGAAATAGAAATTCATTCACTTTCCATTAAACACGTACTCACTCCCATCTCCCACCTTTTTAGCTCAATGCTGCTGAAAGCAATTATTACAAAACAAAATACAGTTGCTAGATGGTAAAATACACTAAAAGTGGTACAATTATTACACACAATAAACGACGAAACCATTATAAGACTAAGCTAATTTATCGAGGTATTATTTACATCCCATGAAGTTCACTCATTTTAAATGTTTCAATGAGTTTCAGTAAATTTATAGGTTTATGTAATCATCACCACGATCTAATTTTGGAACATTTCCATTATATCAAAAACAAACTGCCTTCCCATTTGCAGTCACTCCCAGTTTCCATCCCAAACCCAGAAAACAGGTAATCCACATTATGTATCTATAAATTTGCCTTTTTTGATTATTTCTATTAATGGAGTTATACAAAATGTAGTCTGTTGTATCTGGGTTGTTTTGCTAACATAATTGTTGCATATGTTCATCTGGGTTGTAGCACGTCTCAATACTTATTTTGTTCCTTTCGAGTATAAGTTCCTTAACAGAAATTTTGAGCCTCTGTTTTGCCATACATCTTTCAAACACTTTCCCTTTGAACACTCGTATTTACTCAAATACTCTAACTGGTGACTAACTAGCTGCTTCATGTATCTCTCACAATGCCACAGCACAACTGTTATTTATTCCAGTGTCTGGAAGAGGCAGCAGTGGCACATTCTTCCCTCACCACCTGGGGCTGGAAGTTGTTGGCTGTCAGAATAGTGACATGGACTACCAAGGATCTTCTTTCAGGTTTTACTCCATGTTAAAATGACGACTCTGTTTCCTGTACAAGACGACAGGATGACTCATATTTCCTGTAGAAATAAGTGCAACACATATTTCTAGACCATGGCAAATGTCAGCAATAAAAGACAAGGTCTTCCAAATTTATTCCACTCTATTTTAGTGCTTACTATTATTAATGAACTTTTTTTTTGAAAATTTTTAACTTTTATTTTAGGTTCAGGGGTGCACATGAAAATGTTACACAGGTAAACTCATGTCATGGGAGTTTGTCACACTGATTATTTCATCACAGAGGAATTAGGCCCAGTACCAAATAGTTATCTTTTCTGCTCCTCTCCTTCCTCCCACCTCCACCTTCAAATATTCCCTACACTAGGGACACAAACACTCTGTCGTTTCCTTTTCTGTGTTCACAAATTCTCATAATTTAGCTCTCACTTATAAGTGAGAACATGCAGTATTTGGTTTTCTGTTCCTGCATTAGTTTGCTAAGGATAACAGCCTCCAGTTCCATCCATGTTCCTACAACGGACATCATCTCATTCTTTTTTATGGCTGAATAGTATTCTATGGTGTATATATGTACATTTTCTTTATCCAATCTGTCATTGATGGCCACTTAGGCTGATTCCATGTATTTGCTATTGTGAATAGTGCTACAATGAACATTCATGTGCATGTGTCTTTATGGTAGAATGGTTCACATTCCTCTGTGTATATACCCAGTAATGGGATTGTGGGTCAAATGGTAGTTCTGCTTTTCACTCTTTAAGTGATCACTATACTGCTTTCCCCAGTAGTTGAAATAATTTACACTTCTGTGAACAATGCCTAAATGTTCCCTTTTCTCCACAACCTCTTCAGCATCTGTTATTTTTTTTACTTTTTAGTCATAGCCATTCTGAGTGGTGTAAGATTGTATCTCATAGTGGTTTTGATTTGCATTTCTTTCATGATGGGTAATATTGAAATATTTTATATGCTTATTGACTGCATATACTTCTTCTTTGAGAAGTGTCTGTTCGTGTCCTTTGCCCACTTTTTTATGGGGTTGTTTTTCTCTTGTATATTTGAATAAACTTTGCTTTACATTTAAAAATCTGAATTTTGTGTCAAGACACATAAAGTGAGACTGTCCTACACAAACCATCATGTGTGATACCTCTAAGCCCAGGGTACTATCTCAAAATATAAGCTGGTTTTCTGTACTTGTTGGGTTTCTGTAATTGTTGTTGCTATCGTATTTTCACAAAATTTCTCTATGTAAAACATATGATTTATATATTAAAAGCCTCTGATTTTTACAAAGTAATGTTACTACCAAACAACTACCACTATATTCCCTCATTTTCTCTGATGAGATTTTTTTTGTCCCTTTTGGATTTTCTATGTAAACAATCATATCTGATTCAATTACTAACTGATTTATCAATTCAGAGTAGAGAAGAAAAAAAAAAAAAACTGGAGACACATAGGCCTATATTGTTTCACACAAGAATAAAGCAGAGAAATAAAGCATGGTGAGGAAGAGAAGAGATATAAGTGATCTTAGAAATGTCCTATAATTATGAGCAGTAGCCTGACAAAGTTTGCTGTTTTGTGTTTCCATTGCAAGACAATCTTATATTCATATTTCAAAACAACTGTGATTAGTTTATGAAGAAAATCTGATATACATGTATATTCAAGTACTAGGTAAATCAATCAGGTTATTATATTCTATTTTTAGTTAATTATGTAGTAAGAAGAGACAGAAGAAGAAAGGAAGGAAATGGACATCGCTTTTGCACCCTGCTTGTCAATCAAAATGGAAACAAATGAGTTTGTTGTGGCTAGAAATTGATCACTCAACAAAGAAGCTTTGGGTTAACATTAAACTTAAAACTGTGCAAATTATTTCTTACAAGTCACAAAGGGATGCTAATGAGTATCTCGGTAAGAAACCTCTATTGCTCATCATGCAGCTTCAAAGCTAACATTAATCCAGTGGCTGTGTGAATGCTGCTCTCTAAACACAAAAGACTTTCCTTTATTAATTTTTGTCGTTTGTTATTTTATATTTGGGACACAGAAACACAGTATGCAGCCATGAAAATATTCTGTATCAGGTAAGGGTAACAAAAGCAATATGCCTGGCACGGACAAGTAGATTTAAAAAACCAAGGGTTCAAAGATCCTCTGAACCAATTTCGATATAGGCAGTAATTAGCAAGTAAGGAATTACATTGTGTGACTTAGACATAATGCTAAAAATGAAATGAATAAAATGCAAATTAAGGCTTCTAAGATAATAGTCTGCTACCACAAAATCATAGTCTTCTCATTCTCACTCCTTTAAATTGTTGGAAGGACAAATAGATGATTATCAAAAAAGGATTTCATCTCTTTTGTGTATTAAAAAGAGAACTGTCAGATGAATAGTTTTCATTTTTGATTGCCACTTGTTAATACTCAGTTCAAATACCATCACCTTCATTTCACCTCAGAATAGTTTACTGGAGTCTAATTTAGGGTAATTCTGAATGCAAGAAACAATTTAGCTAAGGGACTGGAGGGGAAAGGAGCTTTATTACAGGAAAGTGGTCCAGCCATTGTGACTCACACCTGTACTCCCAGCTACGTGGGAGGCTGAGGTGGAAGGATTGCTTTAGCCCAGGAGGTCCAGGCTACAGTGAGTCATGGTCATGACACTACATTCCAGACTGGGTGACAGAGACAGACTCCTCTGTCTCAAAAAAATAATAGTAAATAAACAAAATTTTAAAAGAAAGTGGATTGTTCATAATCAAAATACATTTGAAGGGAAAAAAAATTCTTGTAATATATATCTATGCCAGATATATTTGCAGGAACATCTGATGAACTGTTGTCCTAATGCCCCTTATTTACATGATTAAAAACGTTGAGGCCATGACCTCAAATTCGAGAATCTGATGGCAAGACATATTTTGTGGATTCATCCATCTGTGGTCAGAGATTCACCCTATTACAATCACTTGTTGCAGTTTCTTTAGGATAATTGTGTGTGTGTGTGTGAGTGTGTGTGTGTGTGTGTAAAGAGAGATAGAGAAAGAGACAGACGGAAAGAAAGCGAGAGAAATCAGATAATTATTTACATAAATATTATTATTTTTTCTAGAAAATACACACATAAAATTCCAGAAATTGGATGTTGTGATATATTTCTAACTTTGCATCTATTCTTTTCTTCAGCAATGTTAAGTGCCTTTCAATTAGAATTTGTTGAGCCCTTAGCCAAAGGTATAGTTCAATTCCCAGACAGTGAATAATGTTATTAAAATGAGGGTAGAGGTTTGATGAATGGCAGAAATTGCTGCTGTGCCTATATAGAAATTACAGTATCCCATCCCATTTTTTCCAGATAGTTACTTAGCCTCTAGAAATAAAAGTATATCTTTTTCGGCTATTAATATTTGACTAAAGGAGAGTTCAGGTTAAAATGTCATAAATTTTGGAGTCTGACAAGTTCCTAACTTTTGTCAACTATTTCTCAGGAATTGAGCATAGCAGTGCATACACGCACAGCAATGCTGAAATTTTACTAAGACAGGAATTTATTGAATTGAATAAAAAACACTTATTCTGTGTCTTCTTTTAGTTTTATCATTTACTTTGACAAAATTACACACCACAGATTAACATTTTAGATGGAGAATACAAAACCCCTTCAAGATTGACCAGTGAAATTGAAAGGTGCCTTAATAGCTTGGGAAGATAAGAAAATATATAATCTTCTATTTTCTGAAATCACAATTTTCTGAGGTAAGATAATAAATGTGGTTTTATTTCATATTTTTGAACTCACATTCTGATAACCTCCTGGTTAACTTTTGTGTGTCTAACAAAGGCTGCCTCTTCCACTTCATGTTGGAATCACTAAATTACGATGATTTCCGTAGAATAGTAATTTCTACATGAATAGACACTGAAAATATCCAATGCTAACAGCAATATGAGTTTTAGTCTGACTTCCATGTTAAGGACAGAGGTTCAACAGAAAATGTCATAGAGGATTCTTCACAAGAGAAATAGGGTAAAATACAGAGAAATAGGGTTGAGCCATCAACATAATATAATCTGGATCTGATTACCAATGTGATCTTGGATAATTTACTTTCCCTCCCCATGCTTCAATTTTCAATTCCTAAAACAGGGAATGATAATACTATTATCTTGAAAGAGGATTTAATAAACTTTTCATCAAATAAACTAGCTTGTCACAGTGCCTGGAATATTAAGCACTAGTGATAAATTCATCTTCCTAAATTAGGAATTAGCTATAATTTCTATTTTTATTTAACTGAAATAATTATATTTCCAAATCAATTCTTATCCTTTTCAAACTTGAAATTTTTATTGTGATAAAAGCCAATTTTTCTTGTGTATTAATATTTAATATGCTCATACTTAAAGAATAGAAAACATCCCACCATAGCACTTAGGCAGTGGTAGCTGCACAAAAATAAATAAATAAAAAGTAGTGTTGGAATTCTTGTCCTCCCTGGTTTCTTTTGGTATTCTCTATCAGTTTTTGTGATATCAAACATTTAAGTGTATTCAACTGAAGCATATATAAGTGTTTTGTTGTTGTTGTTTTGTTTTAACCTATGCAAAGCGATTTCACAATCCTTAGGTCATGTATCAATTAAGGCACAACTGGAGAAGTTAACAGCACATTTAAAAATGTGTTCCATGGCCTGAAAAATAATGTGGTAGACTTTTCAAATCTTTTTCTACATGAAAAGAATGTAGGGAGGCTGATGCCCCCAAAATATATCTATTTTTATTAAAATTTTGCTTTAAAATGTATGTTCTTTTATAAATTTGAAAATATGCAGATATTGGTAACATAAAATTACTATTTTCTCATGACATTCCACACAGTGAAATGTTTATAAATGTTTATAAATGATTATGTTTTTGCTACATAAACTTACATGGTATGTTGTTTTTGAAATACTCATCCACATATATCTGTATTAGTCCATTTTTGAACCGCTATAAAGAAATACCTGAGACTGGGTAATTTATAAAGAAAAAAAGTATAATTCACCCATGGTTCTGCAGGCAATGCAGGAAGCATTGCTGGAGAAGCATCAGGAAACTTACAATTATAGAAGGTGAAAGAGATGCAGGCATGTCTTCACATGGCTAGAGGAAGAGGAACCAGGTGGAGAAGGTGCCATACTTTAAACAACCAGATCTTATGAGAACTCTATCATGAGAACAGCACCAAATGGGGGAATATGCCCCCATGATCCAATCACCTCCCTTCAGGCCCTACTTCCAACATTGGAGATTACACTTCAAAATGAGTTAGATGGGAACATAAATCCAAACCATATCATTCCACCCCTGGCTCCTCCAAAATCTCATGTTCTTCTCACATTGCAAGATACAATCACCCTTTATCAACAGTCCCATGAAGTCTTAATTCAAATAAGTATTAACTAAAAAGTCCACAGTCCTACATCTCATCTGAGACAAGGCAAGTCCCTTCTGCTTATGAGCCTGTAAATAAAAAGCAAGTTAGTTATTTCCCAGATACAATGGGGTAGAGACATTGGATAAATACATCTATTCTAAAAGGGAGAAATCAGCTGAAAGAAAGGGGATACAGTCCCCACGCAAGTTTGAAACCTAATAGGGCAGTCATTCAATCATAAAG
The DNA here is from genome assembly GCF_000951045.1 of Mandrillus leucophaeus. Lineage (NCBI taxonomy): Eukaryota > Metazoa > Chordata > Mammalia > Primates > Cercopithecidae > Mandrillus > Mandrillus leucophaeus. The sequence goes on along the minus strand of NW_012103632.1, from coordinate 3,374,394 downwards.
CTCCAAAATAATCTCTTTTGATGCCATGTCTCACATCCAGAACACAGTAGTGCAAGGGCTGGCCTTCCAAAGCCTTGGGCAGCTCCACCCCTGACGTTCTGCAGGGTACAGGCCCCATGGTTGCTTTCACATGTTGATTGTTGGGTGCCTGTGGCTTTTTAGGCATGTGGTGCAAGCTGTTGTTGGATCTACCATTCTTGGGTTTAGAGGATGGTGGTCCTCTTCTCAGTTCCACTAGAAAGTGCTCCAGTAGAGACTCTGTGCTGGGGCTCCAACTCCACATTTCCCCTCTGCACTGCCCTAGTAGAGGATCTCCATGAGGACTCTGCCTCTGCAACAGACTGGGCATCCAGGCTTTTCCATTCATATTCTGAAACCTAGGCGGAGGCTTCCAAGCCTCAGCTCCTGTACTCTGTGCATCCACAGGCTTAACACTACAGGGAAGTCACCAATGTTTATGGTTTGCCCACTCTGAAGCAATGACTCAAGCTGCTCCTTTTAGCTATGGCTGGAACTGGAGCAACTGTGATGCAGGGCACCTTGTCCTGAGGCTGCATAGAGCAACAGGGCCCTGGGCCTGAGCCATGAAACCATTCTTCTCTATTCCTCCAGGCCTGTGATGCGAGGGGCTGCCTCATAAATCTCTGAAATGCCTTCAAGGCCTTTTCCCCATTGTCTTGGCTATTAGCACTTGCCTTCTCTTTAGTTATGCAAATTTCTGCAGCCAGCTTAAATTGCTCCCCTGAAAATAGGTTTTTCTTTTGTACTACATGGCCCCCTGCAATTTTTTTTCAAACATTTATGCTGTGCTTCCCTTTAAAATGTAAGTTCCAATTTCAGGTCATTTGTTTGCTCATGAATATGAACACAAGGTGCTAGAAGCAGCCAGGCCATATCTTGAACACTTTGCTGCTTAGAAATTTCTTCCATCAGATACCCTGAATTATAACTTTAAATTTCAAAGTTCCACGGATACCTAGGGCAGAGGCACAATTCAACCAGGCTCTTTGATAAAGCATAACAGAAGTAACCTTTTCTTCATTTCTCAGTAAATTCCTTATCTTCATCTGAGATCTCACTCACCTGGACTTCATTGTCTGTATCATTATGAGAATTTTGGTCATGACAATTTAACAAATCTCTAGAAAGTTCCAAACCTTCCCTCGTCTTCCTGTCTTCGAAGTTCTTCAATTTTTTTAACATCTACCCATTACCCAGTTCCAAAGCTACTTCCACATTTTCATGTATCTTTAAAGCGATACCTTGCCTCTCAGTACAAATTCTCTATTTTGGTCTTCTCTTGCACTGTGATGAAGAAATACCTGAAAGTGGGTAATTTATAAAGAAAAGAAGTTTAATTCACTCAGGGTTTTACAGGCTGTACAGGAAGAATGGCTGGAGAGGCCTCAGGAAACTTACAATCATGGTGGAAGGCGTAGTGGATGCAGGCACACCTACACGTGGCCAGAGCAGGAGGAAGAGAAGGGGAGAAAGTGCCACACAGTTTTAAGCGACCAAATCTTGGGAGAACTCTACATGAGAACAGCACCAAAGGGGGAAATCTGTCCCCATGATTCAATCACCTCCCACCAGGCTGTACCTCCAACACTGGAGATTACAATTTGACATGAGATTTGGGTAGGAACACAAATCCAAACCATATCAATATTTATTCAAAAACAATGTAAATGGTTTGTCATTATTACTTTTTTTGTCACCTCATGGATGAGTTTTACTTCTGCTGAACTTCCATTTTCTCTGATCACTAACTGAGCCATACATATACTCTGAATCAATCTGTGTTATACTTTTACTGGCAAGTGGAAATGGCATCTCTTGTGCCTCACTATACTGTTCTTTATGGTTAGGACAAGTAATAAAATCAAAATTTTTTGTCTGATAATAAACGTCTTCTGTACTCTCAATCTAGTCTTTCTTCAGGTACTCAATAGGTAAACATACAGGATTTTGGTGATTTTTAGTTTACATTTTGGCACCAATTCTTTGCCTACTGACTTCAGTCTATTTTTTATTCTGAGAGTAATATATTGCTTTTAGAATTACCACAACATTTACAATTACATTGATCTCTCCTGAAGATTATATCTAATTCCTAAATCCTCTTTGATCATTATCCCAGTATGTAGTGTTTATGGTTCTAATTTAGTCTATATGATATTCAATATTCATGTCAGTGTTGGATGCTATTACATTTTATTGATATGTCAAAGGTTAATCAACATGCCTGGAGTCATAACAAAGCAGATGTGAATACTGGTATTTAAATGTAGATTGTTGCATAAATGAGGCTTTTGAGATTCACAATGACAGTTGTGCAGTCAAGATAATATTATGTATTCTAGACCTGTAATAGACCTAATTGGATTATGTTTTGTTCCCTATAGTCCAGACCTTATATGACAAATGCATTTTTAAAAATTCTGTCAACAAGGTATTTTATACTCATTTTCCGGTGACAACATTAAGTGTTAAAGACATTAAGTATCTTGTCCAAAGTCACATAGTTAAAATTTGTCCAAATGGCAAGGTTCTATATTTTTATTTGTTAGTATTTCTCTTGTTTTAGTGTTCTTTAATTTGAGAATCATTTAGTGCATTTCTTTAGGAAAGGATATGATTGTAATTGTCAGACTACTAAAAAGAGAACTAGACAAGTAGGAGGCAGTCAATTTACACTAACTCTACTAGTTAAGTCTGTGATATTACATACTTAATTTTTCAACTCTAGTTTTCCTTATCTGTGAAATGTGAAGATTATATGAGATGTCTTCTAAATCCTTATTAATCTCCAAAATTCTAGTTCAGTTCAATATTTTACAATATTTTATAATGCACTATTTTCCCGTATTGCCATTGCCAAGCTCCAACTCAAATTTCACTTTTCAGGGGTGCTAGGCTTTAACAGTGACAAATATGTTAGGATCACATTTTATAATCACATTTGTGTCCTATCATTTCAGTAATCTTTTACTTCTTAAGAAGTCTGATAAATTATGAAACATGCATCTAACTGGAGTTGTCTGTAAAAAGTCTGTTAGCCAGAGATTCTCAATCTTGCTACTATGAACATTTCAAATCAGATAATTATTTGCCATGGAAGATTGTCCTTTGCATTTTAGTATGTTTAGCACTATCATTGGCCTCTCTGCTAGATGTCTCTCACCAATTGTGACAATCAAAAATGTCTCCAGACATTCTTAGAAATAGCTCAGGTAATAATTACTGCTCTAGATACGCGCATAACAATATGAAGAAAACATTGTTGTAAACCAGCCTTCTTATTGCTTCTATATTTTAATAGAAAATAAACAATTTTCATCTCTTATGGATAAAATTTAAAACTTTACTCCAGAACACACGTTATTCTGTCTAAGGGATAGTTCCTGCAGGGAGCAAATTGAGGTGACTGTAGTCGTCACCTCATCAGTTACCAAACTGACTCCATGACTCTCGGGAATATATCCATTGAAACTCTCAGAATTTTATCCTAGGCCCTTTCCATTTTGGCAGTGTCTTAAATTGCCACTCTTATTCAGATGACTTGGCTCACTTCCAAAAAAACAAAACAAAAATCCTGCTAATGTGTAACGTTCTGTACACTTTGAGACTAGAAAATATGAAATACACATGACAATTAAGGCTTGTTTTTCTGGGTAGTTTTCCTTTCCATTTCTTTTTCCTCTCTATATGAGTATAATGCATTAAATACAGACAATCAGCTGAAATCTTGAATGTTCTCAATCTCTTGTGGCTTTCTATGAAACGCTTACTGTTACTTAAGAGAGACTTTTGTAGTTCATTATAGAAACCTGCTGCCTAATGTTACAATTAGGGCACCTAAGGAGAAACACATTTCTTTTGCTGTTGTTCACATTTATATGGTATATCTCTTCTGCAAAATTCAAAGCACTTTGTTATTTTCAAAAAAACACTGAGTTACTGTTTGAGAGTGGAAGAAAATAGGAAGAGGAAGAAGGAGAGGGAGAGAAACATAGATTGGGGGAGGGGGAAAATGATAGAAAACAGAAAAAATAATTAAAATTCTTTTAGAATGTAAGCAGACTAACAAACAGGGAATTTGTTTAACTTTCTTAGAAAGCAAGCAGAGAATGGAAATTTTTCCTACAAATATTTTATTTGGTGTCTTGAGGATGTGTGCAACAATTGCTCCTTTCCAGACTCTATAAATTACAGCAACTAAATATAATTCTACTCCTCTTTTCTTGATGAATAACTTAACATAGTCATTTTCCTTTCTTTCACTTTCTTTCTCCATGTCAAATTCTAGTGAACAAGATGCTTCTTACACATAAGGTATCTGGCTAGTTAGAGATTAGAGGTCAGTGCAGGTAATATGAAGAGTCTGATCCCTGTCTAGTTCATGAAATCAAGGGCTGGGGCAGGAGACTGGGGAGGTCTTAGGGATGTCCTCTTCATTCTATCATGTGTACTTCTGAGAAAGAGAAAGGCTGACCCCAAAATCACAGGTCAGAGGATGAGTTCTCATTCCTCTCATGGGACCTAAGTTATTGTTCTGGTAACCAGGGTTTCTATAGTAGTTGCCACTGATTATACGTATTTATCTGGGCCTTTGAAATTGTCTATGAACAAATGAACTTTTTTGTAATCACTGGAATAAAAGCAGTATTATCTCTAATTGTAAGAGAATTTGGGATTTCTATCTTTATACCTATCATGATCTATTATACATCACTTTAGTCTGAACAAAAGGAGTTGGTTGAAGCAGGATTACTTCTTAGGTTTGTTTTTAGGGTGCTTTGTTTTTTATTTTGTTTGGAGTTTCTTTTCCTTTTTTGCTGTTTTACTGACTTAAATTATCAACAAATAAGGAACATGTGAATACTAGCGCATATAGTGTTTATTGTTTTGTTTTTTTATAGACTAGTGAACTGGGCCCCTATCCAATGTCACCTTGTTGGCATGCAGCAGAGGTGGAGTCAAGAAGCCAACTCTGCCTCCCAGGACAATCTACCACCGCAATATGGAGACCTAGCAGGCTACAGAAAAAGAAAACAATGACAAACATATATGTACAAGCCAAAATGTAGTCATAGAATTGTGTGAGAGGAGAATGGAAAGGACTCATATTCAGATTCAGATCCAGAAGGTCCTGTTACAATTCCAACTTTTCTTTGTACCTGTGTAAATGTAAGTAGGCCAGTCATCATCTGGTGGAGCTTGAATTTTTCCATCTATTTTTACTATGTATTTATTTATTTATCAGAGATAGAGTCTCTCTGTCACTCAAGCTGAAGTATAGTGGTGTAATCATAACTCACTGCAGCTTCAAACTCTCAGGGCCAAGCGATCCTCCCACCTCAGCCTTCCCAGTAGCTGGGACTACAGGTGCATGCCACTATGCCCAGCTCATTTACTATTATTATTATTATTTCTTGTAGAGAGGTCTCGCTAAGTTGCTAGCCTGGTCGAGGACGTCTCACCTCAAGCTATCCTACGGCCTCAACCTCCTAAAGTGCTAGGATTATAGGTGTGGGCCACCACACCCAATAGCCCATTGAAAAATGATAATCAAATCCTTACAACCTTCCAGAAATTCTGTATGATCCCAATGAGGTAAGGCATTTATAATTATGAAATGTTAAACACCATACTAACTGGGACATAGGAATTTATGTGCAATACAAAAATAGTTTCTTAAAGTTCTTTTAAGATGTTTGTTTTCTTTAGTTACCCATTTTTATTAAAAAAAATTTGAGTCCAGTATACTGAATAAACTCTTATGTTAATTGATTTAACAGCATTGAATTGTTCTAATTATTTTACCTAATGCTAGATTAGAGATCAAACTGATTTAGAATTTGAAAACAAACATTTCACAATATGTTTAGTATTGGACAATATCATTGAGGTTGGTAGAAGTCATTTCAAAAAACCAAGGTAAATTTGTCTATATTTAAGAAGAAGTTAGGTACTTCTTACTTTTATCTTATCACATTTGTTTGTGTATTTCTAGTATTCATGTCTTAAATCTTTTAAAATATCTCATTAGCTAGTTCATCTCATGTACAATTCGGGAAGGAGGCTTTATTACTAAATCCTCAAATGATTCCCTCTTCACATTTTGTTTGTTGGGTTCTATAACACCTTGGGAATTACATCAGCTTCTTTATCCTTTTTTTTGTTTTTGTGAATGTCTTAAAAGCATTTTTCCAACTTTCCTTTGTTTGTCTATGAACTTTGAAGATAGTGTCCCTTTTTCAATTTAGAGATTTTATATTCTCTGATTTATATTCATGAAATCAATAATCTTCTTAAAATCATACTTGTTTAAAACTCTTTAGAATGGCAAAATAAATGCATTTTTCTTTTCTACATTAAAATAATTTGATATTTCAATGTTTTTCTCTAGTACTTTTACAGATTTCCTATAAAGGCAAGAAAAAAGCTTATCATGCTTACAAATTTATTACACTAACTTACTTAGTTCTCATAAGAATACAAGTATAATCCCCATATCACACATGAGGAAACCAAGGCACAGAGAGAAACAGTATCTTCCCAAAGATCACACAGCTGGTAGGAAGCAGAACCAGGATTTGAATGCAGGTAGTCTGACTTCAAAGTAGCTCTTTACTACTTCATTTTCATTCCAAATAGACAAGTAACCATTCTCCTACTAACATTTTTTGCCTCTGGTCTACTATGGAAATACCTCTCTGCAATATTCATTATATGTGTTTACCACCTTTAAATAGGATAAAACACTGTATGATAGAAAAATATCTGAATTATTTACCAGAATAATGATGGATAATAATGGCTGTGGTCATCTATGAAATTAGTCAGCCTCATCATATTGGGCAAAGCAATTAGTCTGCTTATTTGTCTGTAAATAAAGGTGGGTTATTACCTGTCTAACTTTTTATATGTTTGTGAGGAAAAAGGCATTAAATTATATCTAGGAAAAGTTCATTATAAATGTTAAATGCCCTACTAATCTTATATATTATTATTTCAAGTTTGTTCCTTACTCACCTAGTCTCAATCCATTCTTCTCATATTCCTCAAACTTTTCCCTCATTATAGCATTATAGTGAAACTATAGGAACCACATGGTGTGTGTTTTATGTGTGTGTGTGTGTGTGTGTGTGTGTGTATGTGTCTACACATATATACTGAATTTTCCTGGAAGTTAGTGTAGCTACTTCTTCACTTCTCCTTCATTATTTAATCATCCCCAATCTAACTTATCCCCGCTAAATTCATCCAAAGAAGCTTTTGCTAAAGTCACCAGGGAATTCCAAGTTTTAATTCCAATAGGAAAATTCCATTCTTCATCTTATTTTATTTCTTCAGCAGTTTTTAGCCTATTGACCACTTTTCCTACTAGAATATTCTATTCAGGAGGTTCCCAAGACACTATAGTTGCCTGAATTTTCTCCTTTCTTCTGATTGCTCCTTGGTCATTTACCTAATTTTAGTTAAGTTTCCGCAAGATGGAAACTTAAGGACTGATATCAATCTATCTTACCAACTTCGGTGATGGCAAACAGATACACAGTCTCATTTATAACACATATACTAGTGGATTACAAAAGTTTTATTAAAAGACTGAGCTCCAGACCCAGAGATCATATTAACTAGTTACTATGTCAACTTGGAGGTCTCAAAGCCCACTTTTTTCAACATGCATCTACAATCACAAACATGGTCTTCCAAATTTTTCCATCTCATTGAATGGTTTCTCCCTGTGCAAAAAATAAGCATAGGTTTTTTTCTCAATACTCATTAGTCATTTACTGTCATTCCCTAAATTCAATCCATTGTGAAGTTATACCTACTTTTTCTCCTAAATATCTCTCAAATCCGCAAGGAAAACAAGTGGGCATTTCTCAGTATGTCACTTAACTAGACTTTAGCCATTACCTCATAACTCATATCCATTATATCACACTGCAGTTGAAATATGGCCACATATAATTAATTTATTCATACCCTTGTCATGTAATTTTGTGTGCTGTCCTATTCTAACTCTGGGTTCTGGCATGTTATTTCGTTTTGTTACTGGAATGTTACCAAATGTCTCACAAATAGGGCTGAAAACTATTTGTGTATTAAGGCTTGTCTTCTCTTTGTATTCTTGAGCTCCCTGCTATGTGAAGAAGCCTTAACTAGACTACTAGAAGGTAAAGGACACAGAGCCCAATCTCACTCCTGTTGCTCCAGCCAGCAGACAACTAACTTAAAGGTGTAAAGCCAGCTAGCTGATTGGAAGCAGACTGCACACACGTGGGCAAGCCCAGTTGAGTCCAGCATAAATTGCTGACACACAGAATACTCAGCAAAATAAATGACGGTTGTTTTAAGCCATTAAGTTTTGAGATGATTTGTTGTTCAGCAAAAGCAAACTGAAATGTCCCCTCTAAACACTTTTGTTCTGCATATACAATTTTGTTGTTGTGGTAAAAGAGGCTGGTCATGCTATACCAGCTTAATATTCTAATAGCTACCAATAACATTCAGAATAACTCTACTCCATAACATGGAATAAAAAGGGTCAGCATATTCTGGCTTTTAATAAAATTTCCAATTTAATATGTTATTATACTCTCCCTTGCCTTCTGTAAAAACCACATTAGGATTCCTCATTCATGAAAGTTCCATGCTTTCTATTTTCCCATGGCTTTTGCACAATATGACTTTTTTTTGGCTAAACTAATACTCCTCATGCACTTTTTGCCTAGTTAGTCATTATGTATCCTTCATATTTTAATTCAATCATTACGTACACAGGAAAGAATACACTGACCCCTCTGACAAGGTCAAATCACGCTATATGTTCTGCATCTTTCTAGCAAAATGTACCTGCCTTTGTAGAAACCATACAAGTAGTGATAATAGATTTATCTGATTAATATATCTGTGTTAGTAGTATGTGAGCTTCAAGAATATAGTCATTGCCTTTCTTAGTCTTATTTCCAATGTTTGACACAGTGTCTAGAACATAGTAGACATTCAATAAATAATTGTGCAAATAATAAATCAACTAAGAAATGAATTTAGTTGAAACATGTTTGTAACATAATCATAAGATTTATTAACTATTACATTAACAATGACACAATGTAGTTTTTAGAATGAAATGATGTTGATTCTGCATCATGAAAATATGTAGGTTGCCAAAATTTAGCACATTTTAAAATCAGTTGGGTAGCATGTTAAAATGAAAATTCCCCATCCTTAATCACAGAGAATGTGGTAAGAAAATTCTGGGATATTGCCCATGCATTTTTAGTAAGCACCCAAGGTAATTTAAATGTACAGTTTTATGAATTTCCTTTGAGAAATACCGACTACTGAATTTTGCCCATTCACTTTAAATTAAAGAATGTTTTATCTATTCTACCTAGAATATTTCTGGTTATGTACTGAAATGTGCTTAGGTAATATAAATTGATTTTAATATGGGTCTAAGGAAACCATAAACGGGAAAAATAAATATGTGCTGAAAACTATAATAGCAGGAAAAATCTACTACTCTTCAGTAATAGAAGCTTTTTGATTATTTTTCTGTTTTGATTTATTTGCCCTATCTATTCCATCTCCCATGATCATTAGTAATTAGCAGGTAATTGTAAATAAAGTATTGGAAACACATCTTGTTCTAAGTCACAAGGAGTCTGCTGTTTCTTAAAGGGTATATATAAATTCATTCAATTTTAAGACTTGAAAGGGACTTTAGGTTATTTCTACTTCAATTGACAGATTGTGAATAAATGTCTTGATAGAATTAATTTTTTCAAGATGAAGGTCTCAGTTGGGAATGATTTAGTTTTTCACTTCCCAAAGTTGCAAACTACCTACTCAAAAGAAAGAAGGTTCTTATTATTTTGTTCATAATGAATATATAGGCTTAGCTACATTCACTAGGCCAAAGACCTCTGGCATTTCTTGGGAGAGATGGCCCTTGGTGTCACTTCTAAATTATAAAGTGGGAAAAGAGAAATTCAATCTAACTTGTGTTTGTTCTATGAACGGAAACCCCAGAAAATTAAGATGGTAAGAGTAATTACTTGGTAACTTTCTCACATTTGTTTATTAGACTTTCTCATGACTTTTCCTTGATAGTAATTTTATATGACATAGTTGAGGATAGGAGATTAAGAAATGTCCAGGATACAGATAATGAATTAGGGAGCAGATATTTATCACTTGCATATGTTCTTGAGGAGATATACAGAATTCAAGGACAGGTAAACATACTATTTTTAGGATTATGGGATTTTTTAAAAAAAGAATCTTCAATGTAGTCACTTATTGAAAATCTCTTTTGTCCTGCAATAGCTGTCTTATTCAGTCTCTTTGCTAACAGAGTAGGACTGGCCTTTAATATTTTACATGCTTCTTTCCCTCCAGTCATCTAGGCTCTCTTCCCTTTAACAGTTTGGCTAAATGGAACAGTAAAGATTCCAAACAACATCTACTTAAAAGAAGGATGTTGATTGCTTTAAACAAAAGAAAATCTTTCAACCTGAAATATGACACTTCTTACCGAAGATGGGACCCAGCATATGGGGACGCTAGTAGGTACTCAGTGTGTCACTTTGCACTTATCCCTTCATGTTCAGGTGTTCATCTTGGGTGAGCTGGCATATCTATGCCAGAATTAAGCCAAGAAATGAAGTGAGTGGCTGAGAATTAGTTGGTCAGACAAAAAGTCAGCCAGTTAAAGCTTCTAGCCCAAGATAATTCTCTGAGATGG
>NW_012103632.1:3358678-3362359 GCF_000951045.1 Mandrillus leucophaeus | reverse complement strand
ATTAAATCTATTTCCTTGCTTATCAAGGAAGGACAAATAGGTTACCTAGGAGTTTATAATAACTAATTCCACCTTCTCTGTGTGCATTTGCTTATACATGTGTGCCTGTATTCGTGTGTGTATACGTGCATGTTTGTGTGCATTGGCATGTATTGAGTTTTTGGCATCGACCTTGTAAACTCCTGTAAATCAAAAGTATCTTCTATTTTCTTCCCTCTCTCTTGAACTGAGAACCATACATGATAGTGATGAAATACTAGAGGTTTCTCTGATTAAATGGAAGATATACATAATGGGGGAAAATGACTAGTTTTTCTTATCTAAACTATTTACTGAATCAAGGCAGGCTTCCTAATAGCATTTTACAATTTAATATTTTTAAAATATTTGCCCTCTTGGTTGGCTTAGCAAATGTCATGAGCTGGGATTTAGTTTGTGATGGTTCTAACATGCCAGAAAACCCCATGCTAGAATTCAGAGCCCTAAGATCGTAGCATGTTCTTACTCAGGATTACCCTCCATTTGGCCCCTAATCTTTATATCCAATGCTAATCATATTCCAAAAGACATAGTTTGTTGAGGCTTATGTATATTTGCCCTCCATCCTCTTGTTTGAAATTTGATTTTGATTTGCTGACAAGAACTATGAAGCATCTCAACAAGTTAGCCTGCCACAGTTTCAAGGATATTGGTGGAGGACAGGAGAAGGCTGGGTCAGAGCACTGATCCCCACAGGGCACTGTGACCTGGGCTGGATGACACCTCCACACCCAGTGGACTGTATTACAGTATAGGAATCCTGCTCTCAAGGACATTGAATCTTTTATAATTGACGATAAACACCACTGCCCTTTGCTTCGGAGGGAGACATTCTCTATCTTCCAAAGCTATTTCCTATGCAAAGATCCTTGAAAAGATAGTCTGGAACAAAAGTGTAATTAATGACTCACTCAAACTCTTTGCCTAAAGAGTTTGTTTGAGAGATTCATGAGAATAATTTCCCCACATTTACTTTCTTAATTTTCTTCCTTGAAAATATAGTTTGAGTTAATGAGTTTGTTATTTGGAAACTCTTAAAACAGAACCTAAGTCAAAGTTCCTGAATATGAGATCAGAAAATGTCTTGTTTGGATGCTGAATTTATGATTTATGTTTTTATAAATAAGACAGAAAACTACATTGAGTGATTTTCAGGTTGTTAACATATGGAAGGTGTAAGAATATGAAATGTGTCAGAATAAGACTTTCTTAAAAGATTATAATGTAAGCTCTATGAGGCAAAAGACCCTGCTTGTAAACATAATTACATCATATTCGTATTCTTCAAAAAGAGCACCGACTTCTTGGAATTGTTAAATACTCTTGTGGGAGAAAGAATTTTTTCTTTTAGAGTTAGTACTTAGCAAACATTCTGTACTTATTTTCCTAAGGTAGTGGCTTGTAAATCTCTGCTTTTACTTACAAAATTTTGTTATCCATTGTTTTTAAAGCTAATTTGTGCACAGATAAATTTGAACTCAGGCTTCCTCATTAGTTTTAATGGATTTGATCAGTGTTTTGTTTAGTAAGAACTTGAGGTAAAGAAAGATTTTGGACTTAGAAATGAGCATCTGCTTGTGAATCTTGCTATATCCTCTAACTGTATGGATGTCCTCTGAATACACTGCTCAAGATTCAGAATTTAGCATGTTACAAAGAGAATTTTAGTCTTTGCATTCTAAAGGACAGCAAAATCAGACTAATTTCTCTCTCTAGGAAAAGGTATAGCATAATTACTTAAAGTATGTAAAATATTTTTGTTTGTAAATGTTAATGATGATATAGAATTACAGTGCATAAAATTGAGTATTAAACTGTAATACTTAAATACATTGTTTTCACTTTACAATTTATTTTTTCTTAAAAATTCCTATATAAAACAGTGACTTAAGAAGTACAAACTATTTTCAACATGTTCTTGAATCATTAAAACACCAAACTACCTACTCAAAAATATGAATTTCCTGCTGGGAAACAGCATAGCACACAAAACAGTAATTATTCTGAATTCACCTTTGGTGTTTAATCACTGTGTTTATTATTTAGCAGGTGCATTAGGAAAGGAATGAGGCAGGAAGACATTGTTATCATTTGAGTATTGTTTAGCAAATACATATTAAGAACCTACTCTGGAGTGGACACTCTGCAAGATAAAGGTAATGAGAAGCATGTTTATTGGGGAGATAAGGAAGCTTATGTTTGTAGGCCTCATGCCTGTCTGGGGCAGCTTGCCTGCCCAGGACCCCACCCAAGGCCCTGGAAATAACCCAACAATGGGCTCACTTGGTCATGCCATTTTTATAAAATTTGCAGAGGTAAGGCTGAATTCGACTCAGTGCAGACTGCTACCTCTTTTTCCTCTCTGATTTCCCGTCCATCCTACTGCTCCTGACGGGTAGCATCAGAGTGCCCACGGACGTTTTTGGGTCCAACTAAGGCAAAGGTTGAAGTGATTCACTGTCACTTGCATACAGCATTAAGTTATCCATATGCATGTAGAAATAGCTTTCTGGAAAACTGCTCCAAACATGTATCAACTACCCATAATTCAGGCCACAAAATGTAGTGCCAGAGGTGATATCTTGATAGAAGCAAATTCCATGGTATTGTGTGCGTGTCGGTAGTGGCGTATGAACACGATTTTAAATAGATGGTGTCAGAATCTGATCTGTATTAGTTTTTGTGTTTTGTGGTGCTCTTGGATTTGTCCCGTTTTTTAAAATTAAAGTGTTTGTATTTATTTTCATAAATGTCATAATTTTATATTTGTTAGATATAAACTTGGATTGGATCTGGCTAGAAACACAATGATGAGCCAAAAAGAGTCATACTCTTGCCACCCTGCAGTTTAACGTCTAAAAGACAAAATAGAGGTTGATAAAAATATTTACACAAACTTATTTAAAAATTTAGAAGAAATAAATACAGCAGATGAGGGGGTCACAGTACAGTGAGCACTTGCATTAAGAGATCTGTCTTTGTCTGAAGAGTAAAGTATGTTTTCCATGCAGAATTACTGCTTGAGAAAAAATGTGAATTAGATACCCCTCTGAATTAACAGATGAGACTGACTTGAAAGAAAGGGTAATTGCTTGAGACAAGTAGGAGAACAAGTATGAAGACCCTTGGGCAGAGGAAACACTTTCGTTGCTGCCACTTAAAACCTTTCAGAAGAATATCAAATGTTTACAATTTTCTTTCTGGCCATTAATTAAATTGCAGCCATAGAAGACTACTAAGATAGGGAGAACCTGTTTACTGTGCAAGAAAACATACTAACTAGGATAAACTAATCTTCTTTCCCTCTCCTCTCCCCTCCCCTCCCCTGCCATCCTCTTCCTTCCCCCTCCTTTCCCCTCCCCTCTGTCATTCTTTCTTTTCTTTCTTTTTTCTTGCTTGCCTTCCTTATTCCTTCTCTCTCTTTTTTTTCAGCTGGCATAGAAAATAAGCTTAGTATAGGACTCAAGGAGAACATTAATCTGTGTAATACTTATTTTCCTCAATCATTATACAAAGTCACAAATTGTTACCATTTTTTGAGGCTTTTATGTGGACAGGTATGTATAAAATTTTGTTCTGGCTGGAGATTGCCTTTAAATTGATCTTTATCTGTAAAATTAGTTTTTAACTATGTATTCTTTC
>NW_012103632.1:3339747-3353433 GCF_000951045.1 Mandrillus leucophaeus | reverse complement strand
TTGTGCACATGTACCCTAGAACTTAAAGTATAATAAAAAAGAAAAAAAAAATCCTAAAGTTGTTATTCTTCAACGCTCTATTTTCTTTTCCTCATCTAATGTGTCCCCAGACTTTTTCCTTGTAAGTTAAAAAACACATTATAATATTAAAAACATTAATGGATGTGGAAGCTCTTGGTGCCCCACTCAGATCTCCTTCACTAGATTGTTAAATCCATTCCATACCTTAAGTTTAGCTGCTACTGGATCAAATTATGTTTTCTTTTCCTGCAAAATTGTTCAGGGGAGTGCCCTAGGCCAGGGCTTCACAATCTGATATTGGGCATTAGACTATTCTAGAAAGAAAGTAAAAACACAGACTCTCAGATATGGACTGAGGCATGAGAATGTGCATGCATGTCTAACAAGTTCCCAGATGATGCTGATGGTGCTGGTCCGTGGAAATGGCCTTGAGGGAACTGTCTTTCCTGGGTCTTCATGCTTTCCACCAAGAGAACTGCCAAGGAGTTAAAAATGATAGAATTGTTCGGTGTAATTTTTTGCTCAAAAGGCATCACCCTTTTTATATCCCAACAAGAATAGTCTTTCTTAGTGTCCACAATTTTGCTCAGCTTTTCCCCCTTCACCACATTGCTTCCCTCACTCTTTCAAAGGACTTTCCTAACGCACATTCTCCCAATAGATTTCATGCACTTGGTCCCTCACTCAGGCTTTACTTCCAGAAAATGAACCTAAGACTATATATACACACACATATATATTATATATAAATATTAATTTTTATTAATAACATACATAGCTGTATATATAACTATATTATATATGTATACATGATATATAGTTGAATATGTGTATATATTATATATAGTCTTCAAATTAATTTAATATTTTTTATAATCATAAATGGTCTTGCTGTCACATCTATTTTTTACCTTGATTTGTCAGATTTGTTAAACTGAGGTCAGAACAGAAAAATCCCCACTTGTTTAGAGATAAGCACTGAGATCGTGGATTACCAGATGCTCAGACTTGGTTACCAAGTGGGCTGAAATAATCCTCTGCTCTTGGATTTTATTGCCTCTTTCCCCTTCCCCTTGGCTCTCCACCTGGGGTTGAAGAGAAAGGGAAGTTCTGTTGACTGATTTTGCAGGTAAAACAAGCTACAGCTCATAATTTCAAAGTTAATCAGCTTAATGGAGATAGGATCTGTGTACTATGTACATTAATGTATAATATACCTTCTAGCAAATAGCTCTAGGAATACAAATATATATATACTAATAAAAATGAAAAAGAAAATATAAGCAAATAGATTGGCCTATCTATTATAACAATTACTATCCAAATTATGTACTTTTGTCAACTTTTATTTTTTCCTTCTTTGATGTCCAAAAATTTACATAATTTCCTCTCAATTTTTTCTGTAAATATTTTTTGGCAGACACAGAGTCGTCATTATTCATTTTATGAAAATACATTTATGCTTAATTTAAATAAATAGGCAGGGAGAGGGGTCCCCTGGTTCTTGTTTTCAGGCAGATACTTAAGAACATTGGAAGAAATCACTTTGAAAGATCAATGATACTTCAATAAAGTAAATTTAAGAAACATAAAGCTGAATTTATTATAGGTGAGAAGGAATTATGGGTGATGTGGCTACATTTCTATCTACTAATCTTCATACTCTTGGCTTTCACTTCTCTAAGGGTTCAGGAAATACACACACGTACGCACACACAAAATTATGCTTTATGGAGTTATGTAACCATATAAGTTAATACATTAATAATTACATGTTGTAAAATAAAATATTTTATGATTACAAAAAGAGTAAATTATATTGCTAAATTTAATACATAGTCCCCAGGGAATCAGGGAAAGGATTCAGAAGAAATGTGCATTTGAGTATAATGTTGTTATAGAACTGATATATTATTTAGAGTAATTACATAGAGGTGGCAAAAACTGCTACACATCAATGATTTATTAACAATGCATATTGATCTATTATTTGTTCATTAAGAAAAATTATAATTTAACAGGTATATTCAAATAAACATCTCAATGCCACAGTGAGAAAGACTCAAAATGTTTATGGGAAAGACAAGTTATCTGTTCACCAAAAAATGTCATCAGTAGAAGAGGAATTTTGTATGGTTATATGGAGTTTAAATTCTGCTTTTCAAAAGGAAGATAAAGTTTATTAACTAATTGCAAACAAAAAAAAAATACATTTTGAATAAAAAAGATATCAGAGATATTAGGAGTTAAGTGCCTATAAACTGTGTTTTTATTTGTTTTAAGATATTATTAAATAAAGGGAATAAGAGATGTTTCTCTCTTTTTTTTTTTTTTTTTGGCCCAATCAGCTCTTTTCCTTCAGAGGCCAGACCGTGTAGTTTCAGATACTCGCTATAACACTGTCTCTTTAAACACGAGTGTCTCAATTCACTTTACATGTCTCAATCTTCTGAACTGTAAAACAGGAAAAAAGAATGCCAACTTCATAGCTGTTGTGATGATTAACTGAATTAATATCAGTAAAGTGTGTCAAGCAGTGAGTGCCTGCCATATTTTCCAGCACAAGTATTTTCATTGTTATTTTTGTTCCAAATTACTCATGTTACAGGTGGTGTTCTCTGTTGTTGTTGTTGTTTTTCTCTTTAAATGCATCAAAGACACTTATTTAGAATTTAAATACACCTACTTTTTGGATGATAACATTTCTAGCTCTGACAATTGTCAATAAAATAAAACCACATTTCCTTGTTGTCACTTAGAAAACAACTGAAAAAAAAAAAAAACAACGAAATGCAAAAATGTGTTTAAGAATTAGAATTCTTAGAGTAGTGTTTTAAAATACATTATTTGGCAGGCCAGATAAGGAACTGAAATTGCTTTTATAAACCACAAAGTACTATATAAATTTATGAGGATGCTATTCTTACCTGTGCTTCCACCTTTCACTCTAATAATCATTTTAGTGAAAATTAAATTTTCAAATAAGTATATATGAGAACTTTAACGATTTTATAAATTAATGCACTAACTAGTAGTAGCTTTATTTTCTATCAAATGTGAACAAATTGTGTGTGTGTGTGTGCCTACTATGTAAATGAGATAGATAGAACCCTAAGTTTTAGGACTTAAATCCTGGTGAGGGGAAATATAGACAATAAAAAGATTAACAAGTAAAAATTTTCATACTAATATGTGATGTAAAATTAACGAGCTGGACAATGTAAAAAAAGAATAACAGGGCCAGGTGCAGTGGCTCACGCCTGTAATCTCAGAATTTTGGGAGGCCGAGGCAGGTTGATTACTTGAGCTCAGGAGTTTGAGACCAGCCTGGGCAACATGGCAAAACCTTGTCTCTACAAAAATACAAAAGTTACCTGGTCACAGGGGAAAAGAGATCAGAGAGGTGGGCATCAGTAAGGACATGGAGGACCTTGCAGAGCATGGTTAAATTGATCTATTTACACTGATTGCACGGGAAGCCACTAGAGAGTTCTGTAAAGAGGAGCGTGCCATGCGATTTATGATATCCATAGCTAGAAACAGCAGAACATTACAAATCCTATGAGATCCCAGCTTATTAAAGTCCCATCTGTCAAATTCTAATATATTTATAATTTTAATGGGCACTAATCATATTTTGAAGGTATTATACATTCAGAAGTTATCTTGTAAATCATTGGGTTTTTATACTACTGACAACATTTGGACTCAGGGGTACAGGTGTAGGGAATAAAACTTTGGTAGAAGAATCACCCCGCACATCTCTAATCAGTCACTGCTCATAATTAGCTAAGCAACTATGCACAGATACCTTCGTGTTGCTTCTCTCTCTAGGCCTGCAAGCCTCAGTGGAAGCTTGTAGAATTTATTGAGTAGTAAATTAACATCATAGTGCTTCAAGCAACAACATGTTTTTTAATTCTGTTACAATTTCAGCCCTTCTGCCTTCCCTGCTGCAATCCTCTGACAATGGAGCCAACAACAAACTGAATGCTGAGATAGCCTTGTCAGCTTGGCAAATCATGTTATATTTCTCCCCTTGTTTGGTAGAAATAACAAGAGTTTCTTTTACTATAACAATTAAGAAAACGAATAGTAGAAATTTTCCAAAAACTTAATCCTAGTACATTTTATATAGGCAATACTGGATCACCTCCTTTCAAAACAAGAAAAGCCATTCCCACTTCAAATGTTTTAATTCCCTTAAAGTTCCATTCAATATGCTTTCTGAGAAATATCAATCGCAGTAGAAAGCAGTCTTTCAAAGTGACCTATTTGATAAGCTTTAAATGGATGACAACACTCACACCCTTACGCTGATACTACACAGGGGAAGAAACTGCCATTATAAAAGATGTGAATGTTCTTAATCCAAGTAACATCCACTGACTCACTTATAGTGTACGAAGGACAGGGAAATCAATGCCTTTGAGCTAATTGAACATAGGGAAAAAAAGGCAAAGGCAGCCTGCTTATAGATCGTTAAATATGTCAAAATAATAAGAGTTATGTTAAAAACAGTAACAAAGAAGCATTTAAACTTGGAAACTGAATGTGATCTATAATCTGAAAACAAGTATCTCGTAACGTTAAGTC
Source organism: Mandrillus leucophaeus (assembly GCF_000951045.1). Classification (NCBI taxonomy): domain Eukaryota; kingdom Metazoa; phylum Chordata; class Mammalia; order Primates; family Cercopithecidae; genus Mandrillus; species Mandrillus leucophaeus. Next base: position 3,348,816 of record NW_012103632.1, on the reverse strand, counting down.
ATACTAAAGATAATCTAGGTAAAGTAGAAAGTAAAGAGGGCAAGAATAATGTCTCAGTTCCTTCAATATTGAGGGGAGGATACTTAATGATATTGTTCCTTTAAAATTATATAAATGATTTTGTTTTGCTACAAATTCACCTTGTCATCAAGGAAAGGACAATACTACTAGATGTAGTCCAAGATACTCAACCTCACACAAATGTAAAAAGACGGTCATGATGTTTGTACTCAACTGCTTCAACAGGTATGTCTCAAGTATTCCTTAACTACTACAGGTTGAGTATCCCTAATCCAAAAATCCAAAATCTGAAGTGCTCCAAAATCTAAAACTTTTTAAGTGCCTACATGATGCCAGAAGTGGAAAATTTCATACCTGACCTGATATGATGAGTTGCAGTCCAAACAGTCAAAACTTTGTTTCATCCAAAAATTATTTAAAACATTGTATAAAATTGCCTTCAGGCTATGTGTATAAGGTGTATATAAAATACAAATAAATTTTTTGTTTAGACTTTAGACTTGGGTCCCATTTCCAAGATAGCACATTAAATATATACATATAGTCCCAAATAAAAAAAAAATCTTAAATCCTAAACACGTCTGGTCCCAAGCATTTTAGATGAGGGATACTCAGCTTGTACTTATTTCTTATTATTTAATTGATTTATTGTTTTCAGGGAACTGAACCAACAATCCATATTTTTTTTACATATTTATAGGATGGGGAAAAGAATGTCTGCTTTTATGTGATGTTTGGAGGCAAGAAAAAGTTGTTTCTACAAACCATGCTAAACACATAAATCAGAAACTAGATAATTAAAAGTAATGATAGCTGATTAAATACAACTGTGCCTTAGTTTGCATGTGCATGTGATTATTTATATAAATTAATAGGATTTGAGTTTTTTTGTGTCTTTGGAAATATATTTACATTATTAACTTTAAAAAAGCATTCCAAGAGAATAAATGACTTTAAGCCTACATTTTAACTTTCATAGTTGATTTCAAAGTTCTAAAACGTCGCACACTTTATTAGCTTTAATGTTATTTTATTTATAAAGTATAGTTATGGGAATAACTTTGTTTTACTTTCTACAGCCCACAATTCTGAATGGAAATCAAACTCAGTGTGATATATTAAGTAGCTTTCCTCGGGAATAAACCGCTTTATACTGGTTTTCTATTTGTTCAAGTAGGAGGAAAGCCACCACGAAAACTACTATACCATAAAAGCCACGAGAAAAGGGAATGTCCTAACACTGTGCCTTGCTCATGTTATTCTCTCCAGAAAGTTCACTCAACTGAACTTTAAGAAAGCTAAAAGTTTATGCCTGAGAGGATTGCCACAAAATCACTACTACTACACAAGCATCCTTGTCCACAGTGTCACATGAGAGAGTAATCTTAAAGAACAAAACTAAAACACTGACTTTGTGCAAAACACATGTGAGATCACTCTTACTGAAGGGTATTATTCTTTGTGGAAAAAAATGAATGTGAGTTTTTATAGAAACTGTACTTTCAATGAATGGTTTTGAATAAAGAAAGCAAATGAAAAGAGGATGTATCTACAGACAATGTTATTTGATTTAAAAAAGTATTCCGTATTTATCGTGTTTTTTCTTATTCACATTTTTATTATTACTCTCCCACATAGTGAGACTGGAGATTTTATATTCAGTGTATGCCATACATATAACATAATTTGAGATAAATAATCTCAAATGTATGCCATATATATGTATAACATAATTTGAGATAAATAATCTTGAATCAAAACAAGGATAACAGTGTAGCCTGAGAATTGGCCATTTTTCCTACAGTAAAATTAACAAGCTAAAATGATGGTTTCCTCTCTGGCAGTATTTAGCAATTGGTTTTTTATTTCCATGTTTAAAATGTTGAAAGTTCTTAAATAAGATATAATGTTCATGATTTTGTCAAGTTACACATACATTTTACAGGACTGAAAATTAAGCAGTATTACATTACAGACATACAACTTTAGATATATGTTTAGTTCTTTCTCTTGTTTAACAAGTTTGTATATTATCGGGTATACTTATCCAGTCTACCCAGGTCATTGCATGTTATAAACAATTTTCCACAATGTAAACTATATTAAATTGTGTATTATGTATATCCTAATTATTTTAGTGTATTAAGGTACAAATTTTAAGCTGCTGCTCAACTTATAAACGCTTTAAGTTTTCAATAGTGACAATATGGAGGAACAGACTCCCTGATGGACTCTTGCAGTTAATACAACTAAGTCATGAATGTAAGTAATATGCTGCAAAATTACCAATATAACTTGGAAAATATTAAGCAGAATTGCTGAAAATGAATGTTATAATATTGGAAACAAATGATAATGAATGAGTCTGTCAGCAGGTTGATCAAATTCTGAAGAGATTCTGAAACTTAAAAAATATTAGTATGTGGGTAATTCTCAGCAATTATTTGCCACTAATATAATAATAACCATGTGTTATCTGTGAATCACAGATGGGCCCATGACTTATATACACATCAATTAGGAAAAACATAGTTTTGTCCACATTTGTTACATAATTTTAAAAATTAATAAAAGACTATTTTTTCATGGAAAGTCAATACATGTTTAGTTATTCATGTTCGGAAATTTGATGTGGCTATGTAAAGCACAAATGTGTCATTTTTCCTGGTTAGCCTTCAATTACAAGTCTATTTCAGTTGATATTATTTATCATTTGACAATTATTCACATACCTTAATTTGAGGGGTTTGAAAAATATTATGTTATTGTTCCAGTCCAACAAATGAATAGATCATGTTAAAATTGTTAATTAAAGCATAAAATATGGTAAAATAAAATTAATAAAATAATCACATAAATGAAAATATTACATGGGAAAATGTATACATGTAAATAGCAAACTGAACTCAGGAAATACAGAATGTGAATATATGGGTACTGAGATGAAGCTATATGCATAACAAGTATTTGTGCACAAGTAACCCAAAAATTGTAGAAAGAAAGCAATTAATACCTTAAAAACTGTATGCATTAGACCAGTTATCTAGTCACAGTTTCTCTCCTAATTTTCTGTACATTATACAATGTTGTCCATGCTCATTAAGATTTCACATCATTCTAGAACAAAACACAAGGATCACTGTCAAAATTATTGATTGGTTTCTGTCCGTGTTTTATAAAACAATCATGAAATGTTTTCCACTGTAAAACTGATAAATTTTTGTCATTAATTGCAGACAAGAGGCTTAAACTAAAGAAGCATCATTCAGCTTAGTAATCATGGCATAATTTCGTAAGAGAGAAAAAATGAAGTATTAGAAAAATTATTTATTTAATAATAGAGTTATATCAACAGCACCAAAGTACCCTGACTGCCAAGGGAAATGTGCTCACATGAATTTTGGTACTAATGGATGGCATAAAAATATTTATTTATGGCACTGGTAATGCAAAAAAATTCATTTCGGTTATTTTGTGTGACCTATATTGTGTCATCAGGAGTACATTTAATATCTTTTATAGTTAGAAGCTATAACTTATTAGATAAAACATTATTTTAACATGTGGATAAAATATTCACATATTTTCAAACAAACTATAATATGAAAAATTTGAAAACTAAGAGCTTATTTTATTTCTTTCTTTTTAGACAATACATTGATGATGCATTATTGGGTGTATTTTTAATAAAAGATGTAAATATGCCACAAAAATTTGGAAGGTCTTTATACTGTTGAAATAAACATAAACATCAATTAAAGCTTGCTGAGCTTTGGCTTCCGAACTGAAATATTCAACATTCAAAATTTTGAATCTGATATACCCATCATGTTAACATACTATATAAGGTTGTTAAAAATTTTTAGAAATAAATATCTCTTTATTTGTGGGCCCATGCCAAATATTCAAACACATTTGATGAAGCCACCAAACACTACCATTCCCCAGCCTGTAGTTGCGAGGTGAGTTTTCAATAATTATAAACAGAGTAATACAAGAAACTAACTGGATATAGAATTGAAACTATAGTTTAGTCTTTCAATCACTAAGACTGAAACAGATTCCTTAGCTTTCATTGGGTAAATCAAACAATCTTTCCCAAAGATATAAAATAATTAGGATTTTTGTTATCACATTAACAAAAAGTATTTTATTCATTTTACTTAAAAACTAACTTTCTGCCACTAAAATTTACCTAGAATAGTGTTGAGCTCCAATACCGTGTTGAAGAACATTACATTGGCCTCAGTTGCCAGTTCGAGAAACACTGATTTACAGGTGCTCATGAAAAAAAAAAAAAAAAGATAAAAATTTGGTATATATCATCATAAAGTATTAAAAGTGGTGCCCTTCTAATTAATATGTTTCCTTGTATAGCCATGTTATTGCACTTTACTATTAAGATTCTTATTTTGCTTCAAGTATACTTATTACTTTGTACATAATGTGCCTACACACATACAGAGAAGATAAGAGACAATTGACTTTCCTAGCTAGTAGTTTAACATACAGAATGACTATGGTACAGAGGTTCCCAAAGATATTTGCCTCTTGGCTTGTATCTTTTAAAAATACAATTTTATTTAAAGTATAAAGGGATTTTAACTAATTTTGTTAATTCACCATGGTGCCAGTATTCTGGTAAGAGAAATATACTGTAGGGATTCAATATAATTCTTTGATGTAGAAAATAAACCTTTGAAAAAGTGGGACAGAGTAGACATAAATATATTATTATTTAATATAATAAGTTTACTAAATTACATCATATAGCAAAGGCCTGCCTAATTAACTATACGTAATGTATGATTTTTGAGGAAAATAATAAAAGCAATTTTGTTCATGTCTATGTTATATTCAAACAAGTCATCTTGTTATATTCTGTAAAGTATATCTATCTTAAATTATCTTTCTAGTGCCTTAAATAATTATTTTGTAAAACTGAAGGCAATACTGCATTCTATTAAAAGAAAATCCCAGTAGTAAAATAAGATGTGTTTAAATCTGGACTTTCCACTTGCCACAGTTTTCTCACCTATAAAATAAAAACCTATAAAATTTTCTCACCTATGAAATTATATGAGATTACACATATCTCATAATTTTGTAAGGTTAAATGTGATAATAAATGCAAAAATATAACTATGCATGGGGCACTGTGGCTATTCCACATTTAGCAAATATCATCCCAGTATTCTTAGCATTATGTTTTTAACTTTGCACAGATCAATATTTTCAAAGTTATATTAATAAAATATTGATCTATGCAAGAGCGTAATTAGAATAAATGTCAAAATTAAAGGTATTTCTTTCATCATGTTCTCATTATTTCTACATATACCTCTTTTGTGCATATCCACCTGAATGCAGTACCATATATAATTTTTCTACATATATTAGTCAATTTTATTTATTTTATTAATAAGGATGTATGTATTTTGAATTTTTTTATCAGTCAACTTTGAGAAACATGATGTCACATGACATCTGCATTCCCACCCTAAGAATCAAAAACAAAAAAGGTTAAAATTCATTATTATGGTTTTGAGAAAGTCATTATAAAATGACTATTGTGATAGTCATTGTAAAATGACTATCATGATTATTGTTTTGAGAAAGTCATTATAAAATTGATCACACACACACACAAAGAACTAAATTCTAGAAAGTCTCAGGTTCTATACAGGTGAGAATGAGCTCTCAACTTTCCTATGCCTGGTAGACGTACACAGGAAGATGAATCCACAAGAAAGTGGATGAAGAGATGCTAGTTGGGTTTACTAGTGCCATGCGGACTGTTGTGAGCATCTTACTAAAGTGCACATTACACCTATGTGCAATCATTATTAGTTGTTCATCGTCATGGGTGGTAGTGGTGAAGGAGGCAGGAGTGTTGAGAGAAATGCATTAATAGCACATCTTCAGCTGCAAAAAACCTCTAATTAGGGTAAGAGAGCAAAGAGAAACTCCTTGGGCATTCTGGAATTTCACCTACAAAACACCGAGGGAGTGGCAAGAGAACTAAGAGACATCTTTCTGAAGAATTGATGCCTCCACACAGCACAGGGTTATAGTCCTAGAAAAGTTAGGAAAGGTACTACTGTACTCTAAACTACTTTAGGCATAGAAATCAAAGGGCAGAACTATAGACCTAAAACTCCCACAAAAAGCTCCCCCAAAAAACCTGGTAGTGAAGCTGTGAAAAAGCATAAGATTTCCCACATATTTGAAAGCTAGAAGTTTAACCATGAATCAAGAAATCTTCATAGATAGTTTTTCCTTATATATATAACTCTCTCTAATTTGTTGCTAGAAAATTAGATATATATAAGAAAAAAATAACTTCAACCACTTTCTAACTCCATATACAAAATTAATTTGAGACAGCATGTAGACAAAAACATAACACTCAGAATCATAACATTTTAGAAAAACAGATTATGTATATAAACTGATATATCATTAACATAACACAGAAATAAGATGTTCCATTTGAGGAGTTTTAACAATTAGACATAACTATATAACCATAACCTGAATCAAACTACAGAAATTTCCATACCCTAGAAATGTCTAATCAACCAAAATCACAGTTTTCTCACCAATTCTCTCCCCTTGCCCCCAAATGAAATTATTTTCTATTGCCACAGATGGGTTTTGGCTGTTCTTATCCTTGATATCTGGCTACTTTCACTCAACGTTATGTGTTTGAGATTCAATCATGTTGCTACTGAATGTATCAATAGTTGCTACTGAATGTATCAATAGTTTTCTTTTTTTTTTAAGTTTTTTTTATTGCTGAAAAGCTTTCCGTTTTATGAAAATACCACAATATTTTCATCTATTTTCTTGCTGATGGACATGTGAGTTGCTTCTAGTATTGGATATATTACAAATAAGCTTACAATTAAGATTCTTATTTGATATTCTTGTGAAGGTACATTTTTTAAAAAACGATTCATACGATCTTCATTTTTGTGACTTTTCCCTATATAAATACTTTAATCTCAATGAGAATTTTTTTCTAAGTCCTGTGGATGTACTAATATTTTAAATTAACTTATTATTTCCCATTCTCAGTTGCTGCAAGAAACGAGAGACATGAATAACTATATACTTGTGAATTTTTATTAACGTTAACTAAAAAGAGAACAGTCTAGGGTAAAATGAAAAAAAAAGTCTTTATCATTAAGGAATTTTTCTTCCCATTCTATTGTATTTGTGTTATTATTTCTGACAATACATTAACCAATGTTTTATGTAACATACTTTGTACATGCCTAGGTAACATAATGTGTTTGTGGGAGCAGTTGTTATCTCCATTTAGCCATATAAGTGTTTAACTTATTCTAAATTTTCATGTAGAAATAATTAAGATAAACAAATTACCTTAAGGGAGAGCACTTATTTGTTCATTAAACACACAATTATCGATCACCTGTACTCTCTAGGCCTTGGGAACTTCATATTTCCCAAGGATGGAATAAAATAAAAAGTATTGAGATAAAGAGTTTTTGATGTTTGTTTTCCTTTCTTTTTGTTTTCGTTTGCAATTATCTAGGTTAAACTGATGAAGGAGAATGATTAAATTCCATAGGCAGAAAGAAGGAATGTAATCCAAAGTCTATGGGAGATTTGCACAATAAATTCAAAAGCAAAGATATTAAGAATGTAAACATATAGATATGTTAGTATCATGATATGTTAGTATCATAGTTCTTTCTCCTCCCTCAAAAGAAGTTTACACCTAAAATCTTTTTTTTTTTCCTTCAAAGAATAAAGAGTAAAGTCACCTGGTAGAGGTGAGGCTCTCTGTTAAGAACATCTCATATACATAAATAGTGTGTGTGTGTGTGTGTGTATACATGTGTGTATATATATATAAACACACCCATATATACATACATATATACACAGTACATATATACACACACATATAGATACACATATATACACACAATCTCATCACAGAGAGCATCTATATATTCATAAGCACACATCTATATCTTCTGCAGTAAGACATATGTATATATATTTCCTAAATAGTGAAATCCACAAACAGGGCTTTCTAAGTGTGTAATTGGTAGAAAGTTTTACTCCACAATACCTACCTAACTAAACAAGACTAAGACTTTGCTTCAGTTTATTTGACATATAATACCAGGTTATAAAAATTCTTACATAATGTTAGGCTAATAACTACTAAATAACAACTTTGACATTTGTGAAACCTGTTTTCCTGAAAGTCATCTTAACCATTAAAAATCAATAAGAATCTTAACTCAGATAATTTCAAAGATTTCCTAAAAGAAATTAATGCAAACTTTTCTTTAAAAGTAATTTTGAGCATAGTTCTGCTTGACTCAAAAGCTGTTATAACCAGGAGGTTTGATCAAAATATTGTCCTTGACATGTGTCATCTTATTAAATCAAGTTTCCATGTTTGCGAATTGGTTGAATGAATGATGATTGACCTAGGAAATTGCAATTGGAAAGAGTTATAACTTTCCATGGGTGAAAATAAATATACACGCGTGCAATTTGTGTACCTATGGAGACTTATATAAACTGTACACATACATATATTGATGCACTGGGGTTAATTATGTCTTAAAGTCTATGAAGAACTATAGTAAAACTAGAAATGTTTAAAAGTCTTGGTCAGCAATGCATGCTATAAAATATTTACAGGCAGAATGTTCTTAGGATAATTTATACAAATATAAGCTTTTGAATTCACTCATCTCTAGATGATTTGTATTTATACACTTTTTTCTAGTAATTCTGCTATTTTTCTAATAACATAGACTCAAAACCTCAATGTTAATATTAGGGTAAGGTAAGAGCACTTTTACAAATGAAATTGTTTCTTCACTGAATGTCTGAAAATACCAAGAGTACTTAAATATGAAACTATAGAATCAGTAGAAGTAGAAAATAAAACTGGAGAGTTTTAGGAAATTACAGACACTTGTAATATAGAACAACCTTGAAAGTTGCAAGTGGGCAAATTCTTTTTGGATTTCCATTTTAAGAAACAGATAAAGG